>NW_027204159.1:15410741-15768241 GCF_024711535.1 Dipodomys merriami | reverse complement strand
GACAATACCTTAAATATAAAACCCCCAAGTTTAAAAAAATTAATATATTTTTATTGTCAAGATACTGTACAGAGAAGGGTTACAGTTACATGAGTTAGGTAATGAGTACATTTCTTATTGAGCATTGTTACCTCCTCCTTTGTTTTTCCCCTGCCATCCCTTTCCTCCCAACTATCCCAACTCCTCCCTCCCTTCCCCGAAGTTGTAAAGGAAACATATCACATATATTCCGTATAATGACTCACTTTGCCATAATAATTTTTAAAGATATTTAACTAAATGTCTAGGCATGATATTTTATAAAAAAATATCTATATAGTACTTCATTGCATGCATAGTTTCTGGTTTACGTAACAAATTTCTTGGTTTTAATCATTTGAATTGTATATATTTTTTTGCTTCATGAAACATCTTTGTAGCTTAACTTTTATTACTTTTCCAATTATCCATGATGGTTATCCTCCTGAGATAAATACCTAGTTGTAGAAATTCTTGGACAATCCATGACAATGTTAAAGGCTTTTGTTAAAAACTGTCAGACTGAATTATAGGAAATCTATATCATGTATATTTTGCACCTTATTGTCTGTGAATACTTGATTTCCCCACAAGAAATGGTTCCTTTTCTGATATTTCAAAATTATGTACTTTCTCACATTCTGAACCTGCTGGTTATTTTATATATGGCAATTGTCCAATAGGAACAGTAGACTTCCAATACGATTTCTACCTATGGTAGTTAAGTTTGTTGATCAAATAAGTTCGATAAGGATATCTGTTTTAGAAATCCACCTTCAAAATCTTTACAAGAATAATTGATAACAATTCCAAGGACTTAGCTCTGAATTTTGTCTGTATTGTTTTGGCTAGGTCTAATCTTTCTTCAGTAAAATGAGGATCCAGTGTGCTCTATCTAGAGATAGATAAATTAGAGCCTGTGGTCTTGCATGATTAATCCTATTCTCGCATAGATAGTCCTTGATTGATATAAATACAAAAATGTCATCCCATTTCTCCTATGGCTGAGAATGAGCAATGTAATTTTCAGCCAATGAGCAATGTAATTTTCAGCCACTCAGCACATAACATTTGCAGTAGAATACACGATGTTGGGAGTATTTCAAATTCATCCCTCAAGGATTTTCCTACAGAGGTTTACTTTGCACACTACTGACAACAGGCTTAGGCAATGACCATGCTGCATAAAATGTGAATGGAAGAAAGCTATGTGTGGAAAATTTCAGCACCTAGTACATGCTTCTGCCATTACTCTTTTTTATTGTCAAGGTGATGTACAGAGGGGTTACAGTTATATAAGTAAGGTAATCAGTACATTTCTTGTTAAACTTGTTACCCCTTCCCTCAATTTTCTCCTACTTTCCCTCCTCCTCCCTCACCCCCCACAAGTTGCACAGATCATTTCCAACATATTGTCTTGTGAGTATCGCTGTTGCATTGGTTCCCCCTTGTCCTTTGTCTCACCATTCTGTTGTTCCCCTTCCCTTCCCTAATTCAAAGATACGTATATACAATACCAAGGTACCAGGAAATGGAAAGACTTGGAAAAAATCATATTAAGTGAAGTAAGCCAGACCCAAAGAAACAAAGGTCCCATGGGTTCCCTTATTTACAATAATTAGTGTATGTCTAGGATAATCTTAACAGATGAACAGAATAGTTCAATAGCTACATACATATGACCAAAGAAGATGATGCTAAGCAAAATGAACTCCAAGATATGGACACAAGAGGTTTTTCTTTGTTGTTGTTGTTTCTAATGTACTATGTGATTTTTTGTTTCTTTTGTATGTTCTTCCCCCTATGTTATATCCCCTGTTGTCACTGTATTTGATTTTGCCATTACTCTTTACAACTGCTGCAAGATTAGAATGTCTAGAAAAGGAGAGTATATTCTAAAAAAACATTTTTTAAGAATGGGTGCCTAACCTCAGTTGTTCTGTTTTTTTTTTTTTTGTCGGCCATGGGGCCTGAACTCTGGGTCTGGGCACTGTCCCTCAGCTCTTCAGCTCAAGGCTAGCGCTCTACCACTTGAGCCACAGCACCACTTCCCTCATTTATTCTTTATGATAAAACTTAAAATATTTGTTTGACATGTGAGTGAAGAGATATGCACACAGTAGAATAAGCAGACACACCACCCTCACATGGCGTTTTATTACTAAGCTAAACATCAGTCAGAGGAAAGAACAAAGGACATAAGAATTCCAAGAGAACTATAGAGAAATGGAACCCACAGTCTAATTTCAAATCAATGCCTGGAGCTGAAACATTTTTAAGTTCCTCAGTTAAGTGAACCAAAGCCAACCAATTCCCTTTCGAATTCAAACTACTTTGACTTGAATTTCTTTTATTGGCTGCTGAAGGCATCATGGCTGATTTAACTGTCTTCCACAACATGATATAGCAGAACACAATTTAGGAAGGAAGAAAGGAATAGTGGCGCATGAGAGGATAGTTTCTAACAAGTGTAGTGGAAAAGACACAAGGGTCAGATATGGCTGAGTTCCTATAGATGAGGAATTCTGAGACGAAGGTGCAGTGTGGTCCCTGGCACAGTACTCACCTTTGTTCTTAAAGCTCTTCTCATTGCCTCAGTTGAACCGACAGGATTTGGACTGATCCCGGCCCTCTCAGCTAGACCTGCATTCCTAGCCCGCTGTGTTCTCTTCATAGTCCAGACTTTTAACAGACAGGCCTCTTCCTGGATTCATCATTTGCCTGGTAGGGGGCTTAATTAATGGCCATGTGTAAGGAGATTCCAGTCCTTCAGTGGACTAGGAGTAATTAGGAAAGCGGAACCAAGAGTATTTTAATGTCTTCTTCTCTGCTGGTATCTTTTCTTGCTTCTGGAGAGACTAGCATTGATGTTGACTTGAAGGAACTAAAACTTATCATCCCATCCCAATTCATTTTTCATTAAGTAGATTATGAAATCAGCCAGAAGCATTTTACAGACGGATCAGATTCCAAGTTGTATGAGATGCTGTTTCATAATTGCCACAAGGACAAAGTGTTTGGACACACAGGTGAACTCTGCTCCGTTCCTACTGTTTTCTCTCACACAGGAAATCTTCCTTCTTTCCTTCCTCTGCAACATGAGCAGCTCCTTCTCCATGGTTTCCCTGGAGGATGTACCCTGGTCTGAAGCCATCGTGTTTCGTTCTTATTCTTTATTTCATAACCCTGATTAAATATTTTGTCATGGCTTTCTCTTTGCTTTTACCACCAAGAAGAAACCAGGTAGGATTGCATGTGGAGGCTAATAATAGATGCCTAAAACAATAAGATTTAAGAAGATGGATGGTTTTTCCTTCTAAGGAGGCCATCCAGAGGCTGACCTTCTGCGTCCTAGACTTCCTTCCTTTCATCTTTTCATCATTCACAATTTTGAACCATCTTCAAGGTACAAAACAGCTACCGCAGCTCCAGACATCAAGTCTGTATTGCAAGCAGAGAGGAGAAGTGGAGGGAAAAAAGAACAAGAGCCTCCGACTGAATTTGCACCTACAACTTAGTTTTATATCATTGCAGCTCATGTCTCCTAGCCAAATCAGGTTTCTATTATAGGAAACAGGCCATTATTACCTTCTGTCACACAGTATTTTGGGAAGTTTGTCTAAGTAACAATATTTAATTAGCTAATAGTTACTATGTTAAACAACACTAGAACATAATTCTGTTCAACTCTCTACTTTTGTATCAGCTCACCAACCCTTCTCTATCCCTCCCTAACACTATTCCTTCTAACCTTTGGTGGCTATGATTCTACTCTACTCCTTTGAGATCAACTTTTAAAAAGGATCAAGGTGATATGCATACTAATTATCCTGATTTTTATCATTACATATTGTGTATATGTGTCAAAAAGACCATTCTGTACTTCATGGATGTACATATACTTATGTGTTAATTAAAAATAAGAATATGGGCTGGGAGCAGTGGCTCATTCATGTAATCCCAGTGATTTGGGAGGCACAGATTGGAAAACCTTCAGTTACAGACCAATCTGGGTAAAAGTTTAATAAGACTATTTCAAAGAGTAAGCCAGGTATGATAGTATACATCTGTAATCTCAGCCATGCAGGAAGTAGAGGTAGGAAGACCGCAGTCTGAGGTTGATCCTTGGCAATAACCCTATCTGAACAATAACTGAAACAAACAGGATTGAAGATGTGGTTCAAGTGGAAGAGCACTTTCTTAGGAAACACCAGGCCTGAATTTGAACCCAGTACCGACTAAGTAAATATGGAAATAAATTTTTGAATATAAAATAGAAAAGCATTTTCTCCTCTTCAAAAATAATATTTACCAATGTTTGTATCATTTGTTAGGCTCACAAATACCTCTCATTTTCCACTTTTTTTTATTGTGAAAATACCATACAGAGGAGTTACAATTACATGGGCATTGTTGCCTCCTCCTTTGTTTCCCCTTCCTATCCCTTCCCATCTTCCCCCTTGCCCCTCCCCTGCTCCCAAAGTTTTAAAGTTAGTGTGTAAAGTTCGTTTTTCAACATAATGACTTGTTGCAATCTCATTGTTGCAATGGGTCCACCTGTATTCTTATTTAAACAATTTGTTTTTTCTTTTCCCCTCCACAAATTATACCAACATCAAATACAGTGAAAGCAGGGGTTATACCATGGGGGAGAGACATACAAAGCAACAAAGAAATCATCTTATAAATGTGTTAGAAACAATTGCCACTTTTGTGGCCTGTTAGCTGTTTGGTGAATTAAAAGAGTAGAGCTCATTTTATACACAAGAATACTAGAAAATCTTTACTTGCCACATGGTACCCACTAGCAATCCAAAATAGATGCAAAGAGAAAAGCCTTTATAAGTATTTTAATAGGCTGATAAATAACACTCTCTTCCCCAGACTGCCTGGGGCTGTATCTGGGAAGGAAAAGACCGCATGCTTCTCATTCAGGATTCCTGCCCAATCTCTTGCAGTTGCAGGTGGATTTGCTTATAAAAAATTTGCTTGTATGTTACATACAAATCAGACCACATTCCAACAGAGGGGTCAGGAGGACACAGTGAAATTCCTTCCAAACCTAGAACACCTGCAGCATTCATTATGCAACCCTGAAGCCACTGGCCGTATTCATAGTCTTTTTGCTTTCTGGAAATAATGAGGGATGGATTAGAAAGGGCAGTGCAGGGAGGTGGCAGGTAGGAAAGTAATGGAAAAATCTGAGTTCAGTGTAAGAACACCACCTTAGCCGCTGTTCAGTCGATGTTAGTTTCCTCAGCAGTTTATAATTCTGGGACTAAGCAGAAAATTCCAGGGAGCTAATCACAAAGGCCCTTCATCCCAATTAACGTTTGTGCCATCAATCAGAAGTGGTGAGAAAATCAGATTCAAAATTGCTAAAATCCTTTTCCTCCAAGGTTTAGAAAAACTTCTCCAGTGTCTTCTTTATGGTACCAACCATCTAGTGTCTGTGGGCTAGACAGTATCCACAGACCATTTCCCTCAGTGAAATGCCGCTTCCTTCTCTCCCCATACTTTCTGCCCTTTCTTGAACTCATCGGCTGTTGTTTTCAGGAAGCAAGACAGACAACTCTTAGATTCACCACTGTTCCCAGAAAGTTGTGGTTCAAGTTTGGAGACATATCATTTTCTGACTGATATTTCTTCGTCTTTGTCTTTCTTTTGCTGCTGCTGGCTTAGAGCAAGCAGTATCATTGTTTGGGGAGAGCATATGGTACTTATAGTTCCTCTCTCCCTTGGGACATATGTCATTAATTAAAGGCAGATTCTAACAACTGTATTCAGGGTATGAATTGTCACGCTGGAATGAACTGGAAAATTCACTCCAGTGCAATTCAGCTTCATGTGAATCAGTCTAGATTTGAGTGTGAGTCATTAGCTCTCTGCTATATCCCATTGTTAACAGAGGTGATAGCTAAGTTTAACATCCTAAAGTATTACCACCCCCCAACTCCTAGCAGAAATGGCAAATTCCCAGTGAATGTAGCTTCCATAAACTTTTGTGATCTGGTCTCTGGCCATACATCTTTTCAGCTTTATGGGTTACTGCTATGGACCTTATAATCTTAACCATATCAAGCAAATAATAAGTCAAGTCACATTTGCAGCCAGCTTTTATCCTTAATTTTACTTGAAACTCTATATAATTCAAAAAAGAAATTCCTAGGGCTAAAATGTAGCTCAGTGGCAAAGTGCTTGCCTAGCAAGTGCAGTGTCCTAGATTCAATCCCCAATACCAAAAAAAGAAAAGACAAAAAATACAATTAAAAAAATCCCAAACACACATAAAAAAAGAAATTCCTGGAAATGGCATGGTTAACAGAATTGAGATTTTGTGGGGAAGATTCACTAGATTCCATTGCTGTTTCCCTCTTGAGACCAAATGTGTCTTTATTAGCAGTTGCTAGCAATTTCTCTTAATTTGATTTGTGGCTAATCCTCCTTGGGTGTGGGGATGTCTTTTATACTCTCTCAAGCCTACAAATAACCCAAGATTAGAGTCACTACCTAAGCTGTAGCCATTTCCTGAGAGTGACTGAGTCACTTTTGTCTTGTAGGTGGACATTTTTTTGAGCTTTTATATTTGTTTATTCTTCATTTAACGTTTAAAACATTACTGCAGTTGAATATTACAACCCAAAACAATAGCAAGTAGTGAGCTTATTATTAGTCTTTCACTCATTCACTACTGCATTTAAAATGCTAGGAGTGGGTGCTATTCACTGGCCCCATTATGAGGTTTGACGCTGAACACCACCTCTAGGATGATGTTCATCATCCTCATAAGCTTCTCCATTAAAATAGCACTGTCTTTCCTGATTTGGATCAAAGTCCACCAGTTCTACCTGATCCATTTTATCAGTCTCTTCCTTCCACTCAGGAAGGAGTTTTTCCAGCAAAGAGAGTTTATCAGGAGAGAGGAAATGGTTTTCAGGAAAGTTTACCTTAAACTCAATGATCAAGCGCCTCTTTTCATATGGTCATCGATAAACTGGCATGCCTTCATTTAGCACACACTTGATATCTCCATGCTTGACAATCTGACCTGGATGAGAAGTGATGACTATGGTTCCGTTATCAAGAGTGGAGACTGGCTTTGGGATGCCACACAATGTTTCAACCAGTTGTATGTCCATACACATGCGAAGGTCTTCTCTTCATCTTGTAAAAACAGCCTGGTCCTTCTGATCGAATACATTGATGATATCTCCAGGCTCCAATCCTGGTTCTTGGTCTCCTTCACCATGGAATGTTATCTTCTGGCCATCTTTCATGTCTTTGTCAATATGAACTTCCAGAATCTTCTTCTCTTGAACTATCTTCCTTCCATTGCAGCTTTTACATTTATCTTTAGGACTGATCCTTTCTCCATGGCCCTGGCACTCCATGCACACAGACTGAATTTGCTGAACCATTCCAGATCCTTGCTGATGAATTCGTATTTGCATCCCAGTACCTTGGCAGTTGGGACAGCACTCCGCTGCCTCTTTTTTACCACCCCAGCCTTCACATTTGTCACAAATCACATTCTTCTGCAGAGCCAGTTTTCTTGTTGTACCGTTATGTAAATCTTCTAAGGTAACTGAAAGCTGATGAGCAACATTTTTACCTTGCCTTTCTCTCTGCATCCTTTATCCTCCTCCAAAAAAACATATCAAAGATTGAAAACCACCACCTGCTCCACCCTCCTTAATTGCCTGTTCTCCTTTGTCATATAATTCTCTTTTCTTGGCATCAGAGAGAACCGCATAAGCTTGAGAAATCTGTTTAAACTTTTCTCCTTCATTTGGATTCTTACCAGGGTGGTACTTCAAGGGTAGTTTCCTGTACGCCTTTTTCAGTTCTTCCTGAGTGGCATTGGGTTTGATTCTCAAAACATCATAATAAGTCCTTTCTCTCACCATTCTCTAGCTGGTGAGCAGGCTGGGGCCGGTGGCAGAGCAGGAAGGAGCTGTATGCAGTTAGGGCAGCCCTGTTCCTCCAACCTCTCTCTGAGCGCTCTGGAAAGTTTGTTTTTGTTCCCTGCAGGAGGATGTACGTCATCACCTACTGATCTTGGATGCATCAATAGGATTTGCTAGAATGCAAAATAAATGTCAGGAGGGAAGCTGTCAGCTGCCTAACCTAGAAATCTTGTTTAATACCCTCTATTTTGTCCATCTTGAGCTCTCATTGCCTGGCAGCAAATATGGGTATGAGTAACATATGCTCACAATGAACTTGTAGTATGGATTATACTAAATATGTTATATACTTCAACAATTTCTCAAACACACTTCATAAAAAAGCAGTAATTTTGAATTGGGCACAACTAAAAGTTCATCTTTATCTTTAGCTCTCACAAAAGAATCCTACAAGTTAAATAAATGAAATAATTTCTTTAAAACTATTGGGAAATTATTTAAATTATGGGGAAACTAAGGTTTATAATTAATTTCTTTAAGATAATATGTGGTAAAAGGATTCAGCTACCTTACAGAAGGCATAAACTTAATAGCTTTTATTCTGAAACCAGCTACAAATTTTTTTTAAGGAAGAGGGAAGCATACAATAGATTATTACAATTTATAATTTTAAAACATTTGCATCTACCAACAAGTGCATAGTCACATGTCCCAACATAAATCTGAATTTCTGTTGGAAAACCAGCGAATGTGCGAACTAGATCCTGTCCAGGGCCTGCTGTGGGAGCTGAAGAGGGGACTGGATTCTGTCTAGCTGCTACCTACTGCTCTTTTGAATGTTTCATACCCTTAATTCTCCTGTGTTTTCCAGGCATAGTTCACTCCATGCATTCCGGTTACCTTCCTGGTTCCTGTGTCATTTGGCAGTATTGGAGTTAAAAAGCAGGGCCTTGCACTTTCTAGGCAGACACTCTACCACTTAAGATATTCTACCAGCCCATCTCTTGGAAATTCTCCCACAGGACTATATTTTGTCATGTATCCTTACTCAGTTTCTCAGTTGTTCTTTCTGTCATCTCTACTCAACCAATAAAATGTGCAAACTTTCCTGTTTCTCTCACTCCCTCTTTCCAACATGATCCATCTCCTGAGATATCTGGGTCTCTTTGTCTTAGTACCCATGGCAAACTTCTCTTCAGTCCTTGCCACAGTACACTGTAATTGCCCTCCTGATTTGTTATTCACACAAACCCACTGTGACTTGGCTCTTTCTCCTTAGATCTCTTATTGCTCACCTCACTCCTACTACATAAGAATTTGAGTTGCCTGATGCCCAAATCTGATGCAGGTAACAGAAGAAAACTGTAGACTAATCTTGAATTAAAAAAAAGAATTTGACTGAGTAAATAAGTAAATGAGTGAATGAGTGAATGCATAATTTACTGTCTTGAACTCAGGTAGAACTTATCTTCAGCTCCACTTTTTCAGAACAGAGGGAAGGGGCTATTATATATAGCCATCTAGTTACCTGCCCTTGAATTTTACCAGATCATAGTATGTGCCTGAGCCGTTGGTTTGCTGAGTAAAAACACGTCTAAACCAACAACAATTTCCCTTCCCAAAGGAACTCAAAGCACTAAAAATATTAAAGTATAATGATGAAAGATTATTTAGTATTTATTATTATACAAAGGCAATACTTCTTGGATATTAATCATTAGCAATAGTTGAGTGCTAAATTTAGCACTGAATTTCTATTAGTAAAGCAATTTGCAATTCTACTGCACTTAACAGAAACATTTATTAAATACAACATTATGTTCACCAGTAGATTATTTTAAAAAGCCTTTCTATTTGATCACTTCACTGAAATATTTTAGTTGACTTTCTTGTTTTAACTAGGCACTCTACCATCTGCAAATAATGGCATTCTACACACACTTCCCTAACAGACTTCGTCCTTTGCAACCTATTGCAATGGTTAATTTCCCCAGCCCAACATTATTTTTGAAAGTGAAGTGCTGCCATTTTTCGGTCTCTTTCTCAAACAAATCACCAAAGGAAAACATTCCAATTTTTTTAAAAATGAAGCAGAGAACTTTTAGAAGAAAGTAGTAATTCTTTGTCCATCTTGGTAGTTTTTCTCTCAAGTGATGATATCAGAAAACTGCAACACCTGGGTCTGGTCTTGTCTCTAGGGTCTGGAAAAATGAGTATATGGATATAGAGAAGTAAAACAACACAGCTGTCATCAGCTCACACTTGTACTCCTAGTTATTCAGGCAGCTGATATCTGAGGATCAAAGTTCAAAGCCAGCTCAGTCAGGAAAGTCAGTGAGATTCTTATCTCCATTCCACTGCCAAAATACCAGAAGTGGAGCTGTGGCTAAGTAGTAGAGAGGCCAGTGAAAAAGCTGAGGACAGCACCCAGCTCCTGAGTTCATGACCCTCCCTGCTCAGGACTAGTGGGTGCATAGACATTCTATATCAACTTTAAGAGTACATTTTCACCTGGGCACCAGTGGCTTATGCCTCTCAATTCTAGCTGCTTAAGAGAATCATGGTTTGAAACCAGCCCAGTCAGGAAAGTCTATAAGACACTTATCTCAAATTAACCACCCCCCAAAAAATGAATAAATAAAAATAAAGCCAGAAGTGGAGCTGTGGCTTAGCTTTGAGATTTAAAAAAGTAATAAAATGCTCAAGGATAGGGTCCAGGCCCTGAGGTCTAGCCAGTTGTTCCAGAACTACTTTTTAAAACACTTCTCTTTTGTACATTGAATAATTTTGGTATCCTTATTTAAAATCAGTTGACCCCAGACACAAGTCCATTTCTGACTTTTTGTTTTAGGCCATCAACATGCACGCTTTCGATTAACAGAGCGTCTGGGTTATTGTTTTGTAATGACTGTTTAAATGAGGCGGTATGAGTCCTCCTACTCCCTTCTTTTAAAATATTATTTTGAACTCGGTAATTCTTCATGAACCTTGGACACATCATGTTAATGTGCAGAGAAGTTAGGTAAGACTCTGCCAAGCAATGGAACTGATTTTGCTCTTCAATTAAAAGAAATATTCAGTCTTCTGATTGATGAATCCAGGATGCTTATAACTCATTTAAATAGTTTACATTTGATTCCAACAGTGCTTAAAACTTTTCATAGTATTATTTTACGTATCTTTTAATGCATTTGTTCATAAATAGTTAATGCTTTATGGGCTTGTGAATTAAATTTGTTTCGATTTCAATTTTTGATTGTTCATTGCAAGTATATAGAAATACAGTTGATTTTGGGGTGTTCATACTGTATTTTCAGATTTGCTGAATTTTGTGTTAGTCTTAATTAATTAATTAATTAATTGTGGCTCTATTGGTGCTTGACACAACCTCACTTAGCTTTTCTGTTGAAGGTCAGAGTTCTACCACTGGGGCTACTTCTGGCTTTTTGGTGGCTACTTGATGATAAAAGTCTCATGGACTTTCCTATCCAGGCAGGCTTCGAACCTTCATCCATGGATATCAACATGAGCAGCTAGGATTACAGGCTCCAAGCCTACTTTTAATAGGGTTTTTTTTTTTGTTTTATTGTTTGTTTTTGTTTTTGCTTTTGCTTTTAGTGTTGGGGATTGAACTCGGGGCCTAATGTCCTTGAGGTTTTTATATAGAAAATTTTATCAGTGAATAGTTTTATTTCTTTCTTTCTAATCTGGATGCTTTTAATACCTTTCTTTAAAAAATTGCTCTGGCTAGGAATTCCTTTAAAATGTTTGGGAAATGTGATGGAAGCCAACTTTCTTGTCTGCCATAATCTTAAGGTGAAAACATGTCATCTGAAATTTTAAAGTATATTTTCTGCTCAAAGCATATTGTAGGCATTATTTTGTTAAGCTAGTCTGACAATCTCTGCCTTTTGATTTGGTTGAATTGTTTAATCCATTTACATTTAATGATATTATACAACAGTTGGATTGTGTCTGTCATTTTATATTTTTATATTCTCTGCTCCTTATGACTTTCCCCCCCCTTTTGTCTTTTCTTCAGGGTTTCTGTTATACTAGGTGAATATTTTCTAATGTAGCATTTGAGTATTATCAATGACTACTTGTTTTCTGAGTTATTTCCCTAGTGGTTCCAATAGAGCTTTATAAATCTGAATTGATCAAAAATAGCTTCAGAGGTATAATCAAATTAATTCCAATTATATATAGAAGTGTTACTTCTAAATAATTCTAATTCTTTTCTCTTTTTCTTACAGTATTATGGTGATAGATACTGCATCTGTAAGTGATACAAACACAAAAATACCTTTTTATAATTCTTACTTTATAAGAAGGTGGTGTACATTCCCAGCCTTTGTTCTGGTTCTCCTTCTACTTATCCTTTTGTGTGCCCTCAATTGTTCTTGTGGATTCAAGTTAGCATACATACTTGTTCTTTTAAGAAAATATAGCTTGATCTCATTTACTTCTTTTATGGATTTTCTGTTGGTAAATGAATCACATTTCTATATTTTCAGGTCCAACAATACATACTATCCATATTATTTAAGGAAATTGCTTTTAAAATCAGCTAATAGAGGGAAGAAAAAGAATGTACACTTATATTATAATTTAGAGTTATGTAATTATCTTTACTGGTAATCTTTCTTTGTACAGATTTTCTGTCTGGAGTTACTTGCTTTCAGCCTGAAAGAATTCCTTTATTGCTTAAAATGGTCTGCAAGCAGCAATTTTTCTCAGTTAATTTAGAAATGTCCTTATTTCAGTGTAATTTTTTAAATATACCTTTTCTGGCTCTATAGCTTTTCTTCATCGATTGGCAGCTTTTTATTTTCCTTTAACAGTTTGAGTATGCCATCCCCCTGTCTTATAGAATTTTTTGTTCTTATGAGAAGACATCTCATTTAAGTTTCTTTTCAAGTGATGCATCATTTTTACCTCATGCTCTCAAGATTTCCTCCTGTCTTTGACTTTCAGTGCTGAGAAAATGATGTATCTGAAGGTTTCTACATTTATGCTACTGATTCTGAGGGCATATGGTCTCCCACATTTTTCTCAGAATCTGGGCTCAGTTTATCCTTTTCTTTTTTTAATCTCTCTGTTTGTTGGAGTGTAAAATCTCTGTATGTTTGTCTTTGTGCAGGCTAAGTCTTTTTTTTTCTGGCACTAAATTTAATAGTGAGCTCCTTTAGTGAAATTTTCATTTTTGTTATTGTACTTTAAATTTCAGAATTTCCATTTGATTCTCATTGTCCCTCTGTTTCTCTCTCTCTCCTACTGGGGTTTGATCTCAGGGCCTGTGCTTGCTTGGCTTGCTCATTCACCTGGCTCTCTACCTCACTAGATCCAGCCTCCAGCTCATTTACTTTTCGGCTCCAAAATAACCAAGACTTTTCTGCCATGGTTGACTTAAACCATAATCTTCTGGATCTCAGCCTCCTAAGTAGCTAGGATTGTAAGTCTGATCGATCTGCACCAAGTTCATTTCTCTCTTTATTAATATTACTGTTTTCTATCTGATGTGATATTGACAACATATCTTACCTTGCTTCTTTATAATCATGGCCTTTTTGGACATGTTTCTTGAAGGTTTTGTTCAATCTGACACCTGGTTGCTGGGTAGGCATTTCCTTTATCCATACTTTCCCCAGTATATGTTTGACTTCCTGGTTCCTTGGCACGTCTTTGCTGCTTTATTGGACATTTTAGTAAATAATATAGTGGCAATACTCAATTTTGCCCATCTCCCTCCCCTGTGGTTGTTCGCATGGTGACTGCTGAACTAGTATAGTGAAGTCTATTTCCCTTCCCCACAGGGCTCGGCCTCTGATGTGGAGCATTGTGGAGCTCCTCCTGCTGTCAGGCTGCCCTATTCTATTTTTAAACCTTAAAAAAAAAATCAGGACTAGGCCTTTGAGTCTGTCAAGTGACAGACTCAAAAGCTGCTGCTTTTGATGTGATTTTGTGGTAAACAAGCATTTGAAGTGAAAATATTAAATGGAAATATTTACTCCTATAGTTGTCAAGCACGTGCATATTTGCATTTCTAAGTTTAGGAATTTACTCTGGATTACTGCTGTACTGAATTTGCTTTCTTATTGAAAAATTCAGTTCTGTCAGAGAAAAAGCTCACTAGTGTGTGTGTGTGTGTGTGTCTTCACTCACCTGCATACCTTAATCACTGTTGGGGTGTGAAAGAACACATCTCGCATACAAAGGAAAAAGGAGTTTGATGTCAGTAACCTGACCGGCTACCTCATGGGCAGAGTAGCAGCTGGGTGGGGCTACAAGCACAGTTTTATAGGGCTGGGTTCCTGTGGAATGTGAGAATGGGAAATTGCATTGTGAAAGGGGTTAACAATTACAGTTGTGGCTACACAAACAAGGGAGAAGGAAATTGCATGCTATTTGAGATTGCAGCTACCTGTGTCACCTGTTTTCAGGTTAAAGGCTGCATCACCTGTTTTCAGGGAAAGCCAGTTTTGTTTTTGCCAAAGGTCTAAGGTAGTAGTCTGGGTAAGAAGATAGAGGAAGTTAGGCTAACAGCATGAAGACAATTTTTTTTTCCTTTAGTAGTAATTTATGATGTTTGCTATTATTTTCTAGTTTAGAGGAAATGGATAATGCTTGTTATGTAAAAGTTTGGAGAAATTTTGATCCAAACAATTGTTTGAATCTTATTTTGACAATCTGTGAACACTTTCCAATATGCTTAGTTACCGAATATTTAACTTTCCTTTTCCTTTTAATGATTATTTTGGTGTTTTATATTTTTAGAGCTAAATCTTGGGAAAACAGAAATAGCATGGGCTTTGCAAATCTGAATTTGAATTCCAACTGCATCTCTTAGTAGCTGGGTGACATTGGACATATAACTTCATTACTCTGAGCCTTAGTTCCTGTTCGTGACAGAAGGACAAATATTTGTCTCAGAAGTTATCTTATGGACAAAAGGAAAGAGCCACATAAAACATGTTCTATGAGCTAGGCATACTTGTGATCCTTGCTAATAAGTTTGAGATCATAGGAACACAGTTCGAAGCCAGCCTGGGCAGACTAATCTGTGTAGCTCTTATCTCTGATTATCCAGTAAAATGCCAGACTGAAGCTTTATGCCTTGAGCAAGCAAACTTAGCAAGAGTGAAAGGCCTGATTTCAAGCCATGGACCTAGCACAAATAAAGCCCCCACAAAAACCACAACAAAAATCACTCTCCATGGTGACAGGCTATGTTGTCAATACCCAGCATGTCAATACTCATTGCTTTGACAAAATAGATTATTTCACACAAATTAAAAATAATTATAATTATCTGTGCAAAACGTCTTTTCTATTATTTGCACTACTCTCTTCTCCTTTTTAAAAAAAAGTTTATTGGTTTTTTTAATTAGATTTTGCTGTTTTGACTATTTGTGAGCCTTTTAGAAAAAAATCATTGGTTGTATTAATTATTTCTTTTAGTGTTTAATAAATTTAATTACTTTGTCACACTTACAGTTTTCTAATTTATTATAATTATTTTCTACTCATTTCCTTGTCTTGTATAATAAGGTAAGGTTTTGTTGATTTTCTTAATGAAAACAAATAAAGCTATGAACTTTTCTCTAAACTTTGGATTGACCAAGGCCTCTAGACTAGATGATATATACCATCATCAGTCATTTCAAATTGTGCTATTAGTCTCTAAGCAATTGATTAGAGCTGCATCTTGAGTAGACTAAAAGTATAAAAGTAGAGATGAGGAGAAGCCATTATAGCCACCAGTTAGAAGGCTGTAGTCAACTATCTAAACTAAGAACAGAATTTCTGGGGCCTAGAAATAACATCAACAAATACTAACTGAATTTCTCTATGTCCTGAGCACTGTCCTCCTCACAATAAATTTACATTTATTTTCCTAATCTTCACAACTATGTTGTAACATTTGTCTTATTTCCTTACTCCTGCAGTGAAGGCATTGAAGTAGTTGAATGACATGCCCAAGAGCACAGAACAAGTACAATTTCTCAGGATTGCTAATTTGGCATTCTCTCCAGTGCTATGCCACATTACAACTTTATAACTTTATATTTCATATCTTATTTAAAAGGAAAATGTTATTATCTGGATTTTCAGTGTTGAGAATTGTTGCCTTCTAATTCGCTTTATGTGTTTAGTAATGGGTTGTGCTTGTTTTAAAATGTGACATAAGATCAATTAGCCTAAAAGAAGACATGGCATTGGTGGCAATATTTTTCAAATACATAAAAATGTTCAAAATGGTAGATCTTATTGATCTATTTTACATGACTATATAAGTCCAAGCTATGTGAGATAATTATGTAGAGTAGGTATTAATAGTAGCTATGGGCAATAAAATACTATACAACATTATTTCAATGAATCTTTATTATAGTCACATGAGGTAGCATTTTCCCCCTTGGTCATAAATTGGGACATTACCATGTCAAAGTGTCAAATGACATATCAAATTGCAGAAACAAAAAGATGTATACCCAATAGTTACCAGCAGGTCATCAGACTTTAAAATCCAAGATTTTATCTTGGAAGCTATAGTATGGCAGAATATAAATCAAACTATAAGCAAACTATAGCCAGGCCTTTGCTTAATGTTGAGGATAAATCCCAAGATTTAAAGGAGGAGGTAACAATGCTTGATAAGAAATGTACTCATTACCTTGCTCATGTAACTGTAACCCCTATGTACAGTACAATAAAAAGAACTTATTAAAAATCCCAAGATGTAATGTTTTAGATGATTTTTAATTATGTAAACATCATAGTGTTTTTTTCTTTTTTCTTTCTTTTTTTTTTTTTATCATTCAACAGTTGTACAAAGAGGTTTCAATTTAACATGTCAGTTCAGGAGTACAATGTATCTTCATCAGTGTTACCCCTTCTGTCATTCTCCCTATCTGTCTCAACCTCACTTATTATAACTATTTTTCCACCCTTCCTCTCTTCATTCATCTTCTCCCTCCTCCTTTTCTTGGCCTCACCCCTAACACTTCAAGCTCCCCCTTCCTGGAATTCATTTTGTTATACTGTAGGTTGGTTGTTCAAAGGAGTTACACTATTGAAATTCTCCCCTGCATGTACCATATTTCAGGTAATACATTTGTACAGTTAACTTCAGCTAATATACTTGTTAATACACATCTGCATATGATCCTTGTTTATATATGTATATATATATTTATAAATTAGTTCTACATTCCATATAGGAGAGAAAACATTCATTTTTAGACTGACATATTTCATTTATCATAATTTTGTCCATGTCCATTTATTCCAACAGAGTGTTCTTAACACATATGTGAATGGCACAGGTCAATCAATGTGGTTTTCTACAGCTTGGGTAAATACAAGGTGTAAGATGTTGCCTCCAACATAGCAAGACATGCTGTTTTACTTTTTGTAAATAGAAGAATGCTTTAAATTTATCATAAATATTTAGTCATATATTATTACTAAATATCAAGTATTATGCACGATGTGTAATTTTTTTTTTACTATGAATGGCAGCTCAGTATATTTGTCTACAACAGGATCATCACAGCTGATGAGAATTGAATTGCATTTATCTGGAGATGAGAATCTTGCAAACTTTTCTGCCTGGACTGCCTTTGAACCTTGATCCTCAGATCTCAGCCTCTTGAGTAGCTGGGATTATAGTGATGAGCCACCAGTGCCTGGAAACATATAAGGTTTTTGGCCACTGAAAGTATACAGAACAAGTTTGTGGGTGAATAGAGAAGTCTTTTATCATTTATCATTTCTTTTCAAGAGCAAGATTTTGTGTTCATAGATTTTGTACTTAATGTGGAGGGAAGACATGATTCATTTCAGGTCTTCCTTGGCAGGAATAACTCCTAACTAACTCTGCCGTGCACATGAAGAAGTCTGGCTGTGATTCAGTATCAGTTTTCAAGGTGAACAAATATCAAAAGCTCTGTTTCCAAGCTCATTGTTTCGGTTGACTCATTGCTATGCAATCTAGGCAAGCTATAAAATTTTTATATGCATCAATTTCTTTGCCTGCACAATGGGGATACTGAGACTATATGCTCTGTGAGATTATGCTGTGGAAATGAAATGAAGGCTGTGAAAGATTTTATAAACTGGTCAGTGCCATGAAGAAAAATGGAGTTATTATCATTTTAACAGTGATGTTCTGCCAGGGCCTGGACTCCAGCCAAAAGGAGATTGACTCAGAAGCAGGTTTGTAGGGGAGCTAGAAATCGCTGGGGCATTGCTAAGGAAACTAGCAGAGAATGATACCTAACTGAGCCCCATTCTTATCTGCCTACTGCAGAGCATCTACTAAGAGCACAAACAGTGTGAAGGACCAGTCGTGGATAATTTAGAAAAGAGATAACAGATTCCATTTAAGGATGGAGAGAAAGTGGGAGCCAGCTCCAAAGAAGGAAAGTTGTTTCTCTTGAATGCAAAGAGGAAAGCGCTTCCTGAACATTTCTAATTGACATGTGCACCACCATCTGGAAGGCAGAGGGAAGGGCTGCATCTTAAGTTTCCTTTCAGAAGGGGAAACCTTGTCATTGGCATCATTTAGATATTAGTAAGGAGGTGGAGTTGAGTAGCATAAGCCCTGGGACTCCCTTAGGGCTCAGCTAATGGATTCTACTGTCAACTTCTCTGCTGAACATAATAAATAAGTTTGGGGGGGGCGGGGTAAGAAATTAATCTTGTGGCCTGAAAACTAATAATTTGAAAAATCTGTTACTTTCCCATTGTGAATGATCTCTTGTATAATCCCTCTCTCTGCCATAGGTATTTCTTCTAGTCTAGTCTTCCTTTTGTGACAGACTGTTATTTCTTTGTATGATGTGCTGTCACTGGGACTTGAACTCAAGGTCTAAGCATTACTCCTTAGCTTTTCACTCAATACTAGCATTCTACTGCTTGGGCCACAGTTCCATTTCTGGCTTTTTTGGTGGTTAATTGGAGATAAGAGTCTCACAGACTTTCTTACCTGAGCTGACTTCAAACTGGGATCCTCAAATCTCATCCTCCTGAAGAGTTAGGAGTACAGGTGTGAGCTGCTGGCATTGGTCTAGGATGGATTATTTTTACTACTTCTTATAGGTATGAAATAGAAACCTAGTTGACTTGCCAACCTCCACGTTTCCTAATAGAATTTATCATCTGTTCTCATTTTCCAGAAAGTTCCTCCTCTGCATTAGAACTTCATTCCAAGGCATCTCTAGTCATACTATGTCTATTTCTGTCTTCATAGAAAATCTATGTGCTTCAAGATTGTTTTTGTCTCCTCTCCTTCATTATCCTACCTAGCATATTGTCAACAAGACTGACCATATCCACCTCCTTACGTATGCCCAGCCCCCTTGATCCTGCTGGGCCTTTTTGGTTGGACCCTTTATCTCATCTTACTATGTGTTTGGTCATACTACTATGCTACAGTCATTTTAATATTTCTTCCATAAGCTACTAATGCCTCTTTTGTAAAAGGCTGAATCATGCATGCCATTTATTTTCTTAGGAGTGTCTGAAAACTCCCAGTTCCCCAAAGAAGTGTGCTTGCTTCTCTACAGCATTTCAGTGAGTTCTTTTCAGGGCAGATACTTGGAACTGTGTGATCAAACTATAGTGTGAAGTGGTGCTTAATGTAATGTGGTCTTGAGTTAAGCTCTTGTCTTGGTCAAAATTCCCCTATGACAAGGAATAGTTGGAGGGCATGCAGAGGTTTGTAATTAGAATTGTTTTTAAAAATATTTGTCTCAGAATCCCAATGGTCATAAACAGCTGTTTAAGTGTCAAATACTTTTGCCTTGAGTAATTGGGTCTAGCACAGGTGCATGTGATGAATAAGAGCTGTGTTAAATAAACAGAATAGAATGTCTATGCACTGCAGGCATGCAATGGAAATTGAACTTGGGATCACCATTACTGAGAAATAAATAGGTGGGGGTTGTTACATCAAGCTGTTTATTGTCTATTTTTAAAACTGGATCACATTCAAAATTATATATGTTTTGCTTAGTAGCCTGAACATTATTAACTATTGTTTGCTATTTATAGCTTCAAAAAAAAGGCTTGGAAAACAAAAGATTCAGCTTCTCAAGAGAGATAGTTTTGCTAGTGTCTCTATTTCTAAATACAGATAGGGAATGGCATACACTGGATGTAAAGTCTCTTGGATGATAGACAACCTAGATGTTATGGAGAGAGTAAAGAAAAAAAACCGAGACCACAATAACTGATCTTGGTTATGACTAGAGATAGACTTAGGTATATTCTCATGTGCTTAAAATATCAAAGGGATATATAAATATATGTCATTATATATATTTAGTGTATGTATAGTATATATATAATGATGGACAGTGGTTGTTTTGGGAACATGTTACTTGTGTGACAATGTGACACCTGATTACTCTTTTTTTTTTTTTTTTTTGGGTCCGGTTGTGGGGTCTGAACTCTGGGCCTGGGTGCTGTCCCTCAGCTCTTCAGCTCAAGGCTAGCACTCTACCACTTGAGCCACAGCGCCACTTCCGGCTTTTTGCTTATGTGGTGCTGAGGAATTGAACCCAGGGCCTAATGCATGCAAGGCAAGCACTCTACCACTGGGCCACCTTCCCAGCCCACCTGATTACTCTTTTAAATATTTTTTCTATATGACGTTTATTTGGCCATGAGGATGTATTATGTTTATTTTGAAAAGTGATATTGTTAATTGAAAATAAAAAGGCAAATGTTATGTAGTCCATAATTCCATTTTAAAGTAAATATGTATGTGCACATAGGTGTATATCTATTTTTATTTAAGCACCTATTTTTTCAAGTTTTTTTTTTGTAAAGGTAATCCACAGAGGGGTTACAATTACACAAGTCAGGCAATGAGTATATTTCTTTTAGGCAGTGTCACCTCTCCCTCATTTTCTTCCAGTCTTTCCTCTCTTTCCCCCTCAATCCCCCAGTTGTATAGTTCATTTCTAACATAGTGTCTAGTGAATATCACTGCTGAATTGCTTTACCTTTTGTCCCACCATTTCTGTGCTAGTATATAATTATATATATGGAGAAGAAAATGCGTTGAAAGAATAAGTATACAAAATAGTAATATTTGTTTTTTCTAGTGTGAAGGATTTTAAAGACATTTACTTTCTGGGAAATCTAAGCTATTATGTTCTCATCTTAATCACAAAATAATGAAGTATATTTCTTATCAATTTCCTAAAATACAAACTTGATGCAGTTTATCATATGACATTAAGAAGGAATTATGTTTAAAATGAAAGCAGAGAAGTGCCATAGACAGATTTAATTTCATGAAATGGCATAAAAACAAGATTTATATGGACCTGGGGAAAGTCTAGCTAACCACTGACACCAGAATATGGAAAACAATCCTTCCACTTAAATTGAATTGTTTGTTTTGTACATTTGCTCTGAAAGCTTATTACATGTATATTGTCATGTTACATTAGTGTTCTAAATTAAATATAAGAATATATTTAAATATATAACTATATATTTGTGAAGTCCAATGATCTACTGCATTGTTAGAATCTGCTTCCACTCAACTTTTTACTTGATCTCATTAAATCTTGGTTTTCCCATCTGTGAAATGAGGGTGATAAAAGTTTGTTCGAAAAGCTGTTGTATGGAGAAAACATGATAAACTTACTGTTTGAACAGGGTCTGCAGCAGTATTAGTATCTGATATATGTGATAACAATGATGATGAATATGATGATGATGAAGATGAAGATGTTGATGATGAACACAAAGATGATAAAATGGCCTTCCAGGATGTGGGAGAGGAGCACTTTACCCAGGCTTATCACAGGAGGATGCCGAAACATCCTAAAGACAAAGTAAATAGCTTATCCTGGTCTTCTCTTGCTAACCATTTTCCTAGGAACAAGAAGGAGAATGCTCCATCTTGGGAGACATACTTTGCAATAAATGTGACAAAAATGTTTACTTTCCTGGCTCATTAAAACTTTCCATGAAACTGGTACTTGAAAGGTGGAATAGGAGGTAGAGTTGAGGGGAGAAGACCGATGAAGATAGATAGGAGGAGAATGCAGTAAGAATATTCGATGTATTACCCATAAAACTAGGGAAATTGAAGGGAAGGGTTGGGTTGGATGGGAGAGAATGAGGAAAAGGGTAACATCAATCAAGATGCAGTTGACATCCAATTGATTGAATGGTCACTAAAAAAGTCAAACTTTACCTAATGCCTACTTCTGGTAGATGTCTTAGGAGATTTTCTGCTTTCTCTAAGTTATTTAGATGGTGGATATGTAAAATGTACATACTTGTTCTTTGTTCTGAATACATTTCTCAAATGCACACTTGTATTATAATGCCCTCCCGGTTCTAGGGGAAATTTGTGCAAAAAACACATGTCAATTTGAAAAAAAAAAGATGCATTGTACATACAAACTGATTTATTAAATGCCAACCCCTCTGTACTACTACTTAAAGGTAATAAAATATGATTTAAAAAATCTTTCCAATTACATGGACAATAGTGTTCATTCAGCCTTTGATCCCTGTGAATCTTTAAGAGATATGAATTTTCTGTCTGGCATAACTGGCCTGTGTGAATGTCACATTACATACTTGAGTATGCAAGAAACATTACATGGTTTCCTTTGAGTCAAATGAATCTACCTCTGAGCCTCCATATTGACAGAAGGACAGGCCATTCAATCCCTCTCCTCTTCAGAGGACTTTTGTGTTCCTTCCCCTAGAGTGATATAACAAATCCTTTGCCTCTTGTCTCCCATGGTACCCTCTGATACGTACCCTATTCACACTTGTATGATTCTTTAACTGAATAGCAAGGTCTTTATATGAGAAGTTTCAAGGGGAAATCTTTGCTGAGACTAGATTTTTCCTCTGATAGGTTGCCCTGAGTCTCTGTCTGCTGCTCACCAATGGTTCTGGGGACCAAAGTTCTCATTCTCCCTACAATTGGTAGAATGTACAGATCCATGTCTTCTTCCCCAAGTAGCTGAGCACTTGTCTAGCAGGCAGGAGGTCCATTTCAATCCTCAGTATTACAAAAAAACAAACCAAAAACCAAAAACCCATTACAAAGTGTGAAGGGCTAGGACCAGAGTAGGCTTTTAGGATAAACTAGCTGTAGTATGGGCAGATTTTACTTCTAAGAGGCACTCAAGCAGGTTATTATGGTTTTAAGCAGTCTTACTGTCTATAATATATGTCAATGAGGCATTTATTTGGGAGACCTGGGGTAACTCACAAATATCAAAGAAAGCTGACATAGCAGGCCCTTTAAAGGGCAAGTTTAGACATCCAGGGAGCAGGATTGTAGGCACAGGTGTACTTGGTTTGTCCACGTTATCCTAACACAATCCCATAGATTGGGAAGCCCAGATAACAGGAGTTCCTTTTCCCACACTTATGGAGGGTGCATTCCAAGAGGCTGGTGAGGTTGGTTTCTGGCATTAGCCCTTCTTCTTAGACTACAGATGGCCATTCTCTTCCTGAGTCCTCACACAGCCTTCTTTGTGCAACTCTGGGTGTCCCTTCCTTTTCTCATAATGACTCCAGCCCCACTGGATGAGCACTCCACTCTTCTTGAACTCATTAGGCCCTTAAAGTTTCCACCTCCAAATACAGACTGTTCTGATCATGTTTGTTTGTTTTTTTATTGTGAAAATACCATACAGAGGGGTTACAATTACATGGGCAAGATAATGAGTACACTTCTTATCAAGCACTGTTGCCTCCTCCTTTGTTTCCCCTTCCCATCCCTTCCCATTCCCCCCACCCCCCCACCCAATCCTTCCCCCTCACCAAAGTTATAAAGTTCATTTTTCGACATAACAACTTGTATATCATATTTGTTCCACGATGATATGAAAGTCATATTCATTCAGTAGGAAGTATACTTTGAATTTTGATCATTTCCCAGCTAAAGGTGGCCCAGGATTCTCTTAGGCTGATGGGCAATTGCCAGAGTCTCCTCACCAGTCAGCCTCACAATCATGAGGATGAGCAACGGATACTCTACGTAAACCTGTGTTGCTATGCTAAGATGCACCACCATTCACAAACAGAAAAGGGGTTGAGAGGAGAGCTGCTCCGGTTGATGCTTCCAAGCAAATCCAGGCGGAGTTTGGACCTCAATCTTGACTTTCCAGCTCCTGTCCTGAGTTTCCCCTGCTTTTGATATCATCATCACTCGGCAGGCATCCCATTGCAAGCAAGTTTCCACTTAGGAACTTCACTACATGGCTCACCAGGATATTTTTAGGTGCTAGGCACATTTCAGGGATTTTTATAAAAGCAACAATATCCAGACTGTCTCAAAGAAAAACTGCAAACATTGTGGGGAGTGATTATCACTCATCAGCTGAGATGAGACATCCTGCAAAACTGTTGTATGGCACTGATCTGCTGAATGATTAGAAGTGAATGAAACCTGGAAGATTCTGCCCATCAGTTCTTACACTTGGCTTCACACTAGAGAAAACTGTGGATTCCCACATTGCCTTTGGAGCTGATTGGCTTGCGTTGGCCCAGCCACGTGACCACATTAAGGCTGTTTAAGGCCTCCAAGCCAGTATCCTCATCTGCAAGATGGTGACAATTCTCCTTTCAACCATACAAGTTTTTATTTTTCTAAGAATTAAGCAAAATTAAGATAGGGTTTAGCATAGTGACCCTACAGCTCATAAATACTCAGAAGTGTTAGTTGTCAGTTAGATTCTTTTCCCGATAATATAGCTCGTCTTCTTATTTTAATGGTATCAGATAGACTTTTCGGTAAATGGTGCTGGCAAAATTGGTTTAATATCTGTAGAAAATTAAAGCTAGATTCTTAAATATCACCCTGTGTCAGAATCAACTCCAAATGGATCAAAGACCTCGGAGTCAAAGCAGACACCCTGGAAAACATTACAGGAAGGAATAGGAGAAACTCTAGGGCTTCTTGGAACAGGCCGAAATTTTCTTAATAAAGACCCAGAAACACAACAAATCAAAGAAAGGTTGGACAAATGGGATTGCATGAAACTGCAGAGCTTCTGTATGGCAAAGATCATAGCTACCAAGATCGACAGAAAGCCCATGGACTGGGAGAAGATCTTAGCCATACAACAGACAAGGGTCTCATAACTAAAAAATAAAATAAAATATACTTGGAACTCAAAAAATTAAATCCCCCAACAACAAATCTTCAGAGAAACAACTGCCTGATAAATAAGTGGGCTAAAGACTTAAAGAGAGACTTCTCTGAAGAGGAAATAAGAATGACCAATAGACACATGAAGAAATGCTCAACTTCTCTAGCCATAAAAGAACTGCAAATTAAAACAACATTGAGATTTCACCTCACCCCAGTTAGAATGACTATAATCAAGAATTCAAATAACAACAGATGCTGGAGGGGATGTGGCCAGAAGAGAACCCTACTGCATTGTTTGTGGGAGTGTAAACTTGTTCAACCACTTTGGAAAGTAGTATGGAGGTTCCTCAAAACACTCCACATAGAGCTCCCTTATGACCCAGCAATCCCACTTTGGGGCATTTACCCAAATGATCACAAACAAGACCACACTAAAGCTACCAGCACAACTATGTTTATTGCAGCATTATTTACCATAGCTAAGACATGGAACCAGTCCAGATACCCCTCAGTAGATGATGGATCAAGAAAATGTGATATATGTATACACACACACACACACACACACACACACACACACACACACACACACACAATTCTATACCTCCATCAGAAAGAATGCCATCGCCCCATTTGTTAGGAAATGGAAAGACTTGGAAAAAGTTATAGTAAGTGAAGGTGAAGTAGGCCAGGCCCAAAGAAACAGGTCCCATGGTTTCTTTTATTTGCAACAACTAGTATATGTCTAGGACAAACAGAAAAGGTCAAAAGCTATGTACATATGATCACATAAGATATTGTTAAGTGAAATGAATTCCAAGATAGGGTCACAAGAGCTTTTATCTTTGGCTCTGTTGTTTTTAATGTATTTATAATGTACTATGTGATTTTTTGTTTCTTTTGTATGTTCTTCCCCCACAGTGTTACCTCTGTTTTCACTATATTTGAAGCTGGTGCCCTGCATCTTATATATACATTTTTATAATTTGGGGAGGGGAAGGGAAATAACAACATGTTTAAATAAGGATACAGGTTGACCCATTGTAACAATGAGATGTACAATACACTATGTTGAAAACAAACAAGCTTTACAACTTTGCTGGTGGGTTGGGGGGTGGCAGGATTTGGGGAGGTGGGGAGGGAAGGGATGGTAGGAGAAAACAAAGGAAGAGGTAGCAATGATCGATAGGAAATGGACTCATTACCTTCCTCATGTAACTGCAACCCCCGTTTTAACAATAAATAAAAACATATACATATATATATAAGAAATTGAAAAAGAATCCATTCACATTTGCATCTTGTCCATCTATAACTGCTCAGTAGGATATGTTATAGAAGGCAAAGTCTCATAAGACTAGATATGTTACTTCATGAAAGCAGAATTTCAGAAGCAAATTGGAATTGATAAACTCTTAGAATGAAAATGAGATTTAAATCAAACAGGGCTTTACTGAACCTCAGAGAAAGCTGTTGTCCCTTTTGAGGGGGATTACTTCCTTCTGTTGGAAAGAGACAGTCTGCAGGGTCCTCATGTGTTCATCATTGTAAAAGAGGAGTCTGAAAAGCAGTAGTCTGAGAAGTAGAGGACGGATCACTGAGATTCTCTTCCTTCATCTTTGCTTCCTCCAGTGATCTCAGGATAAAGCTGGACCAGGCAGTGGTTGCACAAGAAAATTTATGGCTGGCAGAAGATGCCTACTTCCTGTGATCCCATTAGGGACCAATTTCCAAGAAAACAGGTTATGATGATTAAGAAAATTGTGCCCTGATCAAATCTGAATGCAGATGGAATTGTGAATCATGCTTGTAGGAAAGGAGACGTTTTGTGAACAGGTGTTCATTGCTACTCAGTTTCTTTCACAGCTAGATACAACTAGATTTAGCATATAATGTTCATTTCTTTTAAGCTATTCTGCAGGTACTATGAGTGATTTTGACTTGCCAGATTTTCTTTTAGTCCCTCCTTAAAGCTCTAATATCTCTGAGGAGGAGGAGAGAGATACAATTATAAATACTATAAAAATATCTTGTTCAAATGCTCTTTTAGGTTATTCTTGGAGCTTAATGTTCTATAAAAGATCTCAAGAGTTCCAACTCTTAGCCAGACACCTGTGGCTCATGCTTGTAATCCTAGCTACTCAGGAGGCTGAGATCTGAGGATTGAGGTTCAAAGCCAGGTCAGGTAGGAAACTTTAATTAATCACCAAAAAGCTAGAAGTAGCAGAGTGTACTAGCTTTGTGCAAAGAAGCTCAGGGACAGTACCCACGCTCTGATTTCAAGCCCTAGAACTGACACCAAAACAACAAAAAGATGATCTGCCCCTCTCTTTGCTTCTCTTTGCTTTGCTGCTATGCAGCAGGAGAGAAATGAGAATCAAGGCTCTTGAAAGCCCTTGTGGCATCAGATGTTAGGGTTTGGATGCTGATTTGGGAGATGATGGACCCCATCGGTTTTTCTTTGATTTTTAGGTTTTTAAATAGATAGACTACTACACCTGGAACTCAAATTCCCCTACCTTGACCAGTGACTGTTTCATCTTCATAGGGACAAAGTAGCTATACTGTATGGAAGTGAAGTTGTCCACAAAAGCTTTAGTTATCTGTTAGGAACACCAGCCAGAAAGCAGGCCAATCCCTGTGAATGTTGAAGGCTTGCTTTCTGGAACTGATATAATTTGACTGCTCTAAACAGTTAAGCCCGTCCTGCAAGCAGCAACCTTAACACTGACAATTTTATCTTCTCACAAGAAATGCTTTTCTATAATCCATGGGTTGGGAAAGCTTTTCTCTAAAGGGCCAAATAGCAAATATTTAAGGATTTGTGGGCCTGTATTGCAGCCAGTAATTCAATTCTGCTGCTGTGGCATGAAGGGAATCAGCCTTTCAACTCATGTGGCTGTTCTGATCAAGGCTGTGCTTTACCATGTGAACCACACTTTTTAGCTTTTGGTTGGTTAACTGGAGATAATATTCTCTCAGATGTTTCTGGCAGGGCTGGCTTCAAATCATAATCCTGAAAGTTTGCCTATATTTTATATCATGTTCATATGTCATGAAATGACATTCTGTTGTGAGATTTTTTTTCAATCACTTGAAAAATTAAAAAAAAATCAGTTCCTTTTAAAAAGGATCAGAAAAAGCTGGGCACCAGTGGCTCATGCTTATAATCCTAGCTACTCAGGAAGCTAAGATCTGAGGATTGTGGTTAAAAGCCAGCCCAGGCAGGAAAGTCTGTGAGACTCTTATCTCCAATAAACCATTCAGAAAATGGGAAGTGGCATAGTGGCTCAAGTGGTAGAGTGCTAGCCTTGAGCTGAAGAGCTAAAGGACAGTGTTCAAGCTGAGGCCCAGAGTTCAAGCCCCATGACCAACAACAAAAAAAGAGAAAGTATCAGAATATGACAAGTCAGGATTCAGAAAAGACACTTGTACATCCATGTTCATTGCTGCATTCTTCATAATACCCAAGTTGTGGAAATAGCTCCCATGCTATACAATGGATGAGTGAATCAAGAAAATGTGGTACAATGGAATTTGGTTCATTTGTTAGAAAGAATAATATTACAGGGAAATTAATGTACCTAGAAAACGTTACATTAAGTGAAGTGAGTCAGGCTCAGAGAGAAAAACAGTACATATTTTCTCTGATATGTGGAAGCTAAATTTAAAATACAAACCTGTATGATAACATATACAGTGTTTTATGCATGTACACATACACAAACTGACTTAAGGATAGTGTCCTTAGGAAAGTTGTCCAATGCCGTAACTTCTCTGAACAACTAATGAACACTATTTATCAATGTGAATACCGGGAAGCAGAAACAGGTGTTGGGGAAAGTACAATGGAAAGTACAGAGGGAGAAAGGATGAGCAAATTCAGGTGTTATATTCAATATGTATTATGTAAAGAATGAACTATGTAACTTGAAGGTAGGCACAAGAAGAGAAATAATGATGGAAGGGGTGACATTGACCACGATGGAGTACACTAACAACCTGACATGGAATTCTAACCTCTTTGTACAATTTCTTTAAAAAAATTTAAAATAGGTATCAAAACCAAGCATCAGGGCAGAACTTAGCTTGCTGTCCTTAACAATTTAATTCATTACTCTGAATTCTCTCTTTTTCACAGTTTAAATTGGGTAAGATGGTTTGCCATGACAACCTGGTCAGAGAGGAGCATTTTCCCAGGGGCAGAACTAGTGCATCCTTGCTCTCTGCTTTGTTAATTACTACATATTCTTTAATTATCAATGGACATTTCAATCTTTAGAAAATCCTTACAAAAACTTAGATTTAAATGATGTACTTCATAATTTCCTGTAATGTTGGGTAGTTGTGTTTATATTTATTCTGTTATGTGTTCATGCAATTACTATCCATTTCCTCTATAGCACTCTAAGCTGTAAGAGAGTGGAATCTGGGTCTGTTTTGTCCATTTATCAGCTGTCTACTCAGCTCCACCCAAATGCCTGGACACATAGCAGACATTTTGTAAATCTTTCATGGATGGAAATAAAATATGGTTTTCCTTTGCTTGTTTTCTGTTTTGCTTGTGCCCTAAAAAGAAGAAGATCCCCTAAGAAAATGTTCCTTACATGGTCAGACTTACCTGTGGAGGCAACAGAATTTCTTGACTGGGTCTTAAAAATGAGAGTAGCATAGGGTGATGAGTTGTGACATGTCCTTAGAGTTAGACCTGTACTAACTGTGTGACTGTTGCCACAGTTCACCAGATCCTTCTTCCTCATTACACTAATAATTATACATCTTTAGGAGCACGTGATTACTATTTGTCTTTCCCCCATGACTGCAGGGGCTAGTTACATTTTGTCTAAAAATTGTCATAATAAGATATTCCAGATAGACATTAAGCTGGGAAGTTTCATTAAAGAAGAGAAATGAACTAGGGAAAAATGAGTCCATTAGGCACATTTATTTGGAGCACAGATTTTGGCCAAGTTTTTTTTTTTAATCTCTTAATTTTGTCTAGTCCTTGAATTTTCCAGACTAATTTAAGTATGTCTGGCTCCCTGGCATCTAAGGGTTTAGAATCACTGTACATCTTAGTATAATTTTTTACAATCAACGCCAGAGAAAGGCTGATAATTTATTCAACAATTATTTATGGAATGTTACAATCTTTTTCTGAAAGAAAGGGTTGTGGTAAGCATACAGAGTGAAGCATGCTTGTTCCCATCTTTTCCAATCCCTAATCCGTTCTTGGCTTGTATCTTCTCTTGCCAAGTCAAATTTTCTAGTAAGGACATTTACACTAACTTCTGGCCCTCTTGTCATGTATGCCCTGAGGAATTAGCATGAGTGAGGATGAGTTTGCCTTTGGATTTCCTATTGTTTGTCCTTGTATGAAATGAGACCCCCCATGATAAAAGACAGTCCCAACATTGTGCAAAAAAACCCCTACTAGTAGAGGAAAGAAATATATGAAGAAGGGCATTCAACTTGGCACTGGAAACTCTGGTATATCTTGGCTCAACCAAAGCATTGCTACATTGCCCTCCAGAAGTCCTCTACATCTTAATTTCCTATAAGAAAAAGAAAATGAAAAGCTTGGATTAATGGTCTTTGGGGGACTTTTTCAGAGCTCAGATTCTCACATACTTGTTATTGTAAATCTGTAGTAAGACAACTAGGAGAAACACTAACATTGATGATAATTAGTTTATTTACTATCTCCTATTGTATCCAAACTTTTCAATGCTTCACTGAAACAAGTTCAATGCCTGCAAAGAATCTGACTGAAAACATTTGGAGACAGAAAGGCATTGCAGCCATAACATTCTTTCAAGAGCAAAGTCTTCACCCTGCTCTTGAGTATTATTGAGGGGAACGGGGGTGGTGGTGGGAGATTGTTTCTCATTAAGTGAGCTCAACAAGATAATAGGCAGGGGAGATTTTCTGGTTCAGGATAGTTAACACATTTTTTTTAGCGTCTGTTACATTCTAGATACTAATATTTTTGTTCAAATAGAAAATTAAAGGAATTCTAACAGAGCAGGATGCTTAGCATAAGGATAAAAGTATGCAAAGGAGCAATTAAAGGTGCATTTTTAAAAACTTCGCCTCTTGGCCCCACAGTGGAAGGCTAGTACCTATTTGCTTTCCTAAAGATTGTCTAGAAGCCTTCTTGGTCCAAAGGAAAGCTGTAGTCATTTCATGTCACTGCAGATTCATTATACAAGGCAATAGAAAAGAAGGGGTTAGGACTGCCAAAGGGGGTGTCTGCTCTACATTTATTGGCCTGGAGGAAGGATGGTTCCTGAAATAATTATAAATAGACAAATAGTTTGTATAAGTGGATTGAGGAAATTTTGCAGGTGGACTTTAGGATAAAGTCACTTATTTCATTTGCAGGAGACTCAGTAGCCAAATTACAATAGTCATGAGCAAATTCAAGAGTTGCTGAAAGGTAGCAAGAGAAAGAGGATGTGCTGGCTCCCAAAGGAGAAAGGTAGAAGTTTATAGTGAGTGGGGAAGGTTCAGTTTGTATGCAGGTAGAGAGCAAGTGGTAGAGGGAGGAAAGGAGAAGAGACCAAGTATTCATCTAATTTATCTTTTTACTGTTATACTTATGCCTCACAGCTTCCTCAATAATCAGAATTTCTCACCTTCAAGTAAAGCCAGTTCCATCTCATTTTATTCTGTACCCTGGTTTATTGTAGAATGAAATGGGGTTGAATGTATTTATTGATTGATGAGGCTTTTTCTCTCCTCCAGTTTCTTTTTCTGATCTTATATAAAAATCTTCACCCAATTGAAACATGAGAACCAGCCTTGATTTCTTCCCCGTTCCCTCCCCACATTCATAAAACATTTTTTTCAAGCTTCTACTATGTGCCAGATCTGGTCTCACAAAAGTTTTATGGGAGCTGGTGGTCCATTGGTGTAGACAACAAGCAGCCGATGGACACAGTGACAGAACTAGTTAGAAGATGACCTGTGTTTAGGATGCAGGAAGGCTGTAGGGATAGCTTGGTGGAGCATACAGTTGTAAAGAACTTGCCTGTTGAGATACATTTGAGCAGAGATTTAAAGAGTTGAGGGGATATACTTGGAGAATATCACAAATTCTGGGTGAACTTGTCTCAGGCAGAGGAAGAGAAAAGCCTGAAAAAGCATGGAATGTGTTCAAGAAACAGGAAGGAGGTCAGCATGGTTTGGAACTGTAATGGGGCTGGAGTGCAGAAGAAGCCGGTTGGTAGGACTTTGAGGCATTGGACAGAAACCTAGTGACTAGAGAAAGCATCACAAAGTTTTAGCAGAGCACTGACATAGGTTCATTTGGCATCTATTTTCAAACTATATCTCAAACACGTCCATGTCTTCCCTTGTTTATTGTCAGCATCCTTGTGTAAACCACACCAGCTCTAACTCCATTTCTTGCCTTCCATGGTTTCTTTTTCCTCTCCTCTTAGATATTTCCTCATAGCCATCATGATGATTCTTAAATATATATTGAACTAATAGCACATCCCTGCTCAAGATGTTTCAGTGACTTCGTGCTGCTCTTTGGGTGAAAGCAAAATTCCTCAGCAGCAATCTTAGTCCATGTCCCCCTGTTCAGCTCTGCTGCAGCCCTGTGGAGCTGTGTCCCCATCAGTCAAACACTGACTCTCTGCCTCAGGCTCTTTGTCTTTTGTCTGGAGCAGGGCTTCCCCCAGTGCCTAAGGGAACAATCTTCATGTCTCATCTTAGGAGCTTCTTCCCAAGAGATGCCTTTCCTACTTGTCTCTCCACAAGTCTCCATCACAGTACCTTGTGGGAACCTACAGCTCATTGATGCATGACTTCAGATCTTCTGGCTTGCTATTTAAAGATTTTGTTCCTCTTTCTAGACTGTGTATCACATGATGTTTGGAAAGTGTACCCTTACTCAAATAGTGCAAGTCCTTAGAAAGGCAAAATCAAAGCTCAACTAAATAAGCATTAGGAAATGGCTACTTACAAGGGGTGGAGGTGGGGCTAAAGGGACCAAGTCTATGAATGAAGAGGATAAAGGGGAAAGAATGTAGTCAAGAACTCAATGCATATCCTACAGAATTCAGAAAAGTAAGGAAAGGGCTAGGGTGGGATGGGTGAAAGAGGTATATTGATCTAGATGCATTATTCATATATTGCTCTGTTAAAGGGCAACTCTTTCATATAACTACTTAAAGACAATAAAAAATACTAAACAGAGGGAGAACAAAAGGAATATCCTGACACTCTACTCATGATTCTGTCTGTAGAACCTAGAATGGTGCTAGGCACATTGTGGTTGGTGCTCCATAAAACCTGACTGAAGAATAAATCAAAGCAAGAGACAGATCACAGACCCAGTTCCAGGAGGCATTTTACTTGTGTGTGTGTGTGTGTGTGTGTGTGTGTGTGTGTGTGTGTGTGTGTGTGCGCGCGCGCTAGGTGTATGTGTGTGAGTTGCATATATATACATATATATGACTTATATTATTAGGGTCTATGAATAAGCTGTGTAATTGTATAATTACCAAAGAATCATGGTTTTTATAAGCTGTTTTAAACTTCTCCTAAGGCAAAAAAGGGCAGCGTGTATAATAAGAATACTTGAAATGGTGACATTCTTTTACTTTGTCAAATGATATTTTTAGTGTATTCATTTCTCCTCTAATTGATGCCACATTTATTTCAGTTCCCATGGGAACCTAAAGAAGGATGTTCCCCGATTTCTCAACCTTCAGGGTGCAAGCACAGGAAAATGGACCAGAAGGTGACTCTTTAGCAGCTGCTTCAAAATGTGCTGTTCATCAGGTGGTTCAAACAGCCAAAAGGGGAAATAAAGTAGGAGGCAACAATGCTTGATAAGAAATGTACTCATTACCTTGCTCCTGTAATTGTAACTCCTCTGTACGGTATTTTCACAATAAAAAAAACCTTATTAATAAAATAAAAAGGCAGACAAATGTGAAAAAAAACAGCCATCTCTTACTGGGAACTTGCTCTCTGTGAGATTCTACACTCAGCTCTGTGGTGAGGAAGGTGTGGGAGCGGCAATGATTATCATGGAGGAGAGGAGACCAGTGGCAGCAATGAATCACTTCATTATAGTGTCATACCTCCTACCTGGGCTTTTTATAGGGTATTTTGGGGATAAAGAGACAGCGCCTACATTGTGTCTGAAAATTGTCCTGGGGGGCTGGGAAGGTGGCTCAGTGGTAGAGTGCTTGCCTTGCATGCCTGAGGCCCTGGGTTCCATTCCTCAGCACCACATAAGCAAAAAGAAAAAAAGCCGGAAGTGGCACTGTGGCTCAAGTGGTAGAGCTTTAGCCTTGAGCTGAAGAGCTGAGGGACAGTGCCCAGGCCCAGAGTTCAGGCCCCACGACCGGACCCCCCCCCAAAAAAAAAAAATTGTCCTGGGTTTAGCCAGATAACAGAGGTAAGGGAAGAGAGAGAAAATATATCTGATCAATTGTTTCCCTATTCCAATTAAAAACAAAAAGAGTTGACACACTAAAGGAGAGAGGAAATCAACCTCAGGAAAGTACAAATCACAGTCTGAACATTGCTGTGTCCATCTGTGAAAGGTTAAAACTGAGAACTTTGGCAGAAAAGAAGTTTTCTACCCCTTGGGTTTTCCCAGGGAAAAGGAGTCATATAGCAACCTTGGGGATATATTCAGTAATCTTATAGCATGATCGTGATCAAACCATATTATCTACAAGTAGGAAAATGTCATAATGAAATCCTTTATTTTATACAACCAATGTATGCTAATCAATTTTTAAAGAAAGTGTCCCTCTGGAAATATGTATATGAGGTACAGGGGTAAATGTAGAAGTGATGTGCCTATCCAAAGTGAGAAAGCCTGATCGTGTGGCTGCTTGGTATCTGTAAACAATAGGGGCACTGAATGTGGGGAATGGGCTTCATCAAAAGAAAACGATCCAGCCTCTTCAGAAAAACAAAACAAAAGCAAAAATCAACTTCTAAGTTTGTCTCAACAAGGATAGAATCCCCAGGACCTCCAAATGCTCTGCTTTTTCCCACCTGCCTCTCAGTCTGTACAATCCCCTCCCCCCCTCAGGTTCTGTCCTAGACCTCTCTCCATAAATCCTCATGTCCTTTGTAGAACTGTATCCACATCATTGTCTCTCCGTCTTAGATCTTACAACCCCAGAAATCACAGGGAAAAGTCTCCTTCCAGGTTAGAGGACTTTCAAATGATAATTATTTTCATCTTATCACCTACCCATTAAAAGAAACACTATGACCCGACTGTGTACAGACAGAATCCCAAGATGTAAGAAACAGAAGAAAAGTATGTACCTTCACACCATGCTCTTGCTTTCCAGATTTTATGTCTGAGAGCCACAGAAGAGATTAGAACAGCTTCTTGGTGCCAACAATGGTGTTGTAAGGAAGGTCGTTATGCCCATTTTAATAGTTAAACCGCTTGATTGAGGCTCAGAACTCAATTTCCCTTTATTGAATTCTCATACCAGAAGGATTTTGCACTGTCAGAGACGTATCACAGTGTTACTTTAAAGATTCTCTAGACAGAATACAATTTCCTTTCCATTTTTATATTCAAAATTCGGTGACTTTTAAAAACTGCCTTCCTTATTGGCATTTTTTGTTGATTCCCCACCCCCAACTACCTAAAATAAGTGAATGCATAATATGAAGCAAAAATCTATGTAATCATCCAAATGGCTATTCTTGATTATAATTTGCCGAGTAAAAAAACTGTTTTCTTGCAAATCAAAATGTGCTGGGAGATCTTAGAACAAATGATTTAATAAAGAGGTGTCTGAAACTGAGCTGGGTAGTTTTCATGCATATTGCTTAAGCCTTGCAGCAAGCCTGTAAGCCTTCTGTTTCCATGTCTCGGATATGTGGGAGTTTATGAGCGAGGCTCTAGCATAAATGGTAGAGCCAGTATCCAAGCCCAGACACTGCAGAATTAAATTCTGAGTATCTCCACTGTACTCATGAAAACACAAAACAGATGGAGTCAGAGGTGTAGACATTTTACAGTCTAGTTGCTACAGATGGATGAAATGAGGAACAGGTCCCAGTGCTATATGTAGCCCCCAAAAGCATTTCCCACAGAGGTGTGATTGACTCCATAGCTAGGGAAATTCTGTCAAAAAGCTCTGTGTTACGAGTATCTATCTATCTATCTATCTATCTATCTATCTATCTATCTATCTATCTATCTATCTATCTATCTATCTATCTATCTATCCATCTATCCATCTATCTACCTATCTATCTAGTCTATCTGTTGTTTTGTCTTATCTATCTATCCATCTGCTATCTATCTAGTCAGCCAGTTATATTTTTTTGTATGTTCAGGGTCTGAAATCAAGGTCTCCTGCTTTTTTTTGTTGTTGTTGTTTTTTGCTTTGCATGATTGCTCACAGCTGGTGCTCTCCTGCTGAAGATATACTTCTAGTGTGGCATTTGGCTAGTTGATTGGAGATGGAGGCTCATAGCTTTCCCTGCTCAGGCTGGCTTCAAACTATGATCTACCATGTCTCAACCTCTGGTAAGGCAGGGCATCTGTGGAATACTTCAACTGTGTTATCAATTCCTGTCCTGTCATTCTATCATCTGCTAGGTGATCCCATTCCTTCAGGGTATGTCTGCTGAGAATCATTTAGGTTTCTTGGAACAACAGCCAGAAAGTTAGTTAGTCCTTGCTTCAAAGGTCAAATGGTTTCACCAATCTCTCTTTGGTTCTTTCTGCCTCTCTGTCCCTTGTCTTTCTCCCTTACACACACACACACACACACACACACATACACACACACACACACACACACACACACACACACACACACACACACACAGATTTCAACTATTGGCATATATCTATATTTGCATTCCTTATTATTATAATAATTATTACAATTTTAGTAGTCCACTAATGTATAACTACTGTTGTAAACAGAATTTTGGTCATTATTATTAATTAAGCAGTTTTTAGTCAGGAACACAAGCATTATGTAATTTCCCTGGCTTTTTTATAGGCCTACAGAGAAAGCAAAGTTGTGCTAAGAACAATGCATTCTAGGCAATTTAGTTTCATATAACTCCTTTGTGGACCTAGAGCCTGGGTGCAACTCCCTAGAAAAGATTTCAGCCTTGGTGATGCCATCCATTCTTGGCATAAACATTGCAAATAGTTCCATTACCTCCTTCTCTAGCCACACCTTTCACCTGATGTCCAACTGCTTAACTTTGAAGTGATTATGAGGCATTCATTTCTGGACATCCTTTTGTTATGGCAAATTGAATGAAACTAAACTAGCAGCAGATGCTGGTAGCTCATGCCTGTAATACTAGAGACTCGGGAAGCTGAGATCTGAGGATCATGGTTTGAAGCTAGCCTAAGCAGGAAAGAGCATGAGACTTACCTAGGAAAAAGTCAAAAGTAGAGCTGTGGCTCTAGTGGTAGAATGGTAGCCTTGCACAGAAAAAGCTAAAGGATAGTGTCCAGGCCCTGAGTTCAAGCCCCACTAGTGATACAAATTAAATAAACTAGAGGGCATCATGTTAAGAAATACAAGCATCACAAGTTCTCTCTCCAAAAGAACATGAATATAATACAGAGACTGTCTAGAGAGACAAACCAGTGAGAAAGGGAGAGCCAACAGAGAGGGAAATGGGGAAGCTATTTATAATGAAAGTACTTTGTATGCATGTATGAACATAGAAGAATGACACCCCTGAAAATTAGAAGAAAAAAAAAGAATGAGAGAAGGAAAATGGATCTGTGGCTCAAGTGGCAGAGGCTTAGCCTTGAGCAAAAAAGCCAAGCAAGAGTGCTTGAGGCCCTTAGGTTCAAGCCTCACTACTGGCAAAAAGGAAAGAAAAGAAAATACACCCTCATTACTTAGCTGGATTACAGTCTCTCACACCTCTACTCCAAACTACTTGGGAGTTTGGGAGTGGGATCTGAGTATTGCAGTTTGAAGCCAGCCCAAGCAGGAAAGTCTGTGAGACTCTTATCTCCAATTAACCACCAAAAAGCTGGAAATGGAGCTGTAGAGTGTTAACCTTGAGCAATAAAAGCTCAGGGACAGAGACCACACCCTGAGTTCAAGCCCCAGGACTAGCACCAAAAAGAGTGAGAGGGATAGAGACAGAGAGAACAAGAAAGAGTAATAGATTGGATGAGTTCAACCAAATAACATATGTGTATATAAAAATACTACAGTGAAACCCCTTTGCATAATTAATATATTAATAAAAATAAACTGAGCTATATTAATACTCCTCTTATATGGAGGAGTTGACAGTGGTCAAGATACTGTGTAGCCATAAATTAACATGCTGAGGTGGACACCAGTGGCTCACACTACTCAGGAGGCTTGAGATCTAAGGATCTTGGTTTGAAGCTAGCTTAGTCAGAAAAGTCTAAGGGACTCTTACTGTATTTCCAAATAACCAGGAACACAAACAAACCAAAAGCAGAGGTGTGCCTTTGGTGGTAGAATGCCACCTTTGCCAAAAAGCTAAGCAAGACAGTGAGGCCCTGAGTTCAAGCCCCAGGACTGGCAATCAATCAGGCACTCCATCAGTAAATTAATGCCACGTGGAACTGAAACCTCTCTGAGCAACTATTTAAAGTTAATAAAAGGTAAAATTAATATAGGAAGGCCATAATTGGCTATTGGACATAGAAACATATCTAGTTCAAATTGTGATATGCTGTACATATAACAGACCCTCCACTTCAGTCAATTAGTGAAAATAACCTGTATTGCGAATAATGGACTGTGGTGCTTTACATACATAACATAATGTATGTTATTTATGTGTGTGTATGTGTGTGTATGTGTGTGTGTGTGTGTGTCCATGTTTGTGTTTTCTGCAAATGAAAGCCACAGCCTTGTACAGGCCAAGCAAGCACTCTACCACTGAACTATTGCTAAGCCCATGTCCCTTACTCTTTCCTGCCATCTATGGGACAGGAACCATGGTTCTTACCATTTTAAAGATTAAGTCCCTAGAGGGGAAGTGTTTGAGCACTGTTGCCCAGCGTATAACTTGCGTATTCTATACAGTTTCATTTTGGGGAGTAATATAATGCACAAATATTGCCCAGGATATTAGATGCCATTTACGTGTCTCCCAGTTCTCTCTCAGAATCTATCTTTCTCTGGCAGCTATGCTATCATTACTTCCTTCTTAAATATCCTTGTCCCCATTTCAGATCTCATTTTCTCTTTGAAATAAAATTATGCATGATTTAAAGGAAAAGTCATTTTCATGAAACATGGGCCTCTAAAATTGTAGCAAAAATCTATTTTTTGAAGTACAAAGAAGAGGGAAGTAGAGAGTGGCAAAATGTAGTTATGCGATAGGGGTGAACTTCTATGAGAGTGAACGAGAGAGAGATACAGAAACAGAGACAGAGAGACAGAAAACAGACTTCTTAGGTATTTTCATGATACAGAATACGCTCCAGACTTTTATCCATGCCTTCATCTCAGCTTTTATCTCAAGTATTGGATGACATATGGGTGAAACTTAGTGTCAGTAAGTCTTATCAAGGACGACACTAGAAACCATTATGCCATTTTAGAATAAATTCAACTTAGCTGATTTGATCTTAGGCTGTCTTGCTTTGTAGCTGAGTGTTAGTGATACTGGTTGTTAGTATTTAAAGGCACATTATAGAAAAGACACATGACCAGAGGTACTAGCATCACACTGCGCTGCTCTTCAGGAGGGGAACATGAAAACTGAAGGGGAAAGCAAAACGAATCCATTCTTCCAATATGTGAACTCCAGAGCTTATAGTCACTCAGACAGTGTGGAGGACAGAATTGCTTCTCTCATTTAGAATGGTTTCCTCTATGGTTGATTGGACAAACACATATAAGTGAAACGCATTACTTCTCAGTCTCCTAGCCCCTCCTTGATAAATAATACTGATTTCTTAGGAGTCACTATGAAGTACTTAAGGTAAAGATATTTGTAGTAGTGAGGTGTGAAATGGTTGGTGAGCTTGAAGGGTTCATGTGTTAATTCACTCATTCTTAGAACATGAACAGGGAATCCTCTATGCATTAGACCTGACCCAGGTACTAGGACCAGAAATAAACTAAGAGACTCACTATGATTTAGCTACTCACCACGTTTTAGAGAATTTACTCATTTTGTTAAAAAAAATATTAACTTGCCTAGCAAATAAAATAATTACAAACTTAGAACCTACAGAATAAATAAGGTATTTTCCTACTATCAACAGAAGATCCAAATTACCTAAAGAACTAAAAACAAAAAAACCCCACCAAATTATTAAAGAATCTCATCAATAAACAGCCAAATGAACTAAATAGACACTTCCCAAATGTAGGAAGACAAATGGCCAATAACTATGTGAAATACATGGTTGATATCTTTAGTTATTAGGCAAATGAAAATCAAAACTCTGCTGAGATTCCCTCCCATCCCAGTCACCATGGGTGTGGGCAGAAAACAAAAGAAATGTAGGAAAAGATGTAAGGGAAAGAGAGTCTTTCTATGCTGTGGATGTAAATGTAACCAAGTGCAGCCTCTGTGGAAGTCAAAATATTAAAAATGGAGGCAGCTGAGCCCGTGGCTCTTTCTTATAATCCTACTTAGTCTGGAGGGGAAGATTTGGAGGATCACAGCTCAAGGCTAGCCTCTATTTGAAGTTCTTTAAGACTCTATCTCAATCAATAAAAATCTGGGCATGATGGAGCACATCTGGCATTTCACTACATGGGAAGCTGAGATTAGGACTGTCATTACAGGCAAGTTTAGGCAAAAATGTTCATGAGACTCTACAGAAAATTCTGGAAATGGTGGTGAGCATATGTCACCCCAGCTAAATCAGTTAGTGTAAATAGGAAGATCACTGTCCAGTCCAAGCAAAACAGGAAGACTCTATCTGAAAAATATAGCAAAATAAGGCAGATGACACAGCTCAAGTGGTAGAATGCTTGTCTACCAAGTGCAAAACCCTGATATAAATACTTGTACTGCCAAACACACGCACAGAAACACACAGACACCAAACAAACAAACAAACAAAAAACACTTAAAAATGGAAACAACAAATGACCAGTCATACCATTCCTAGGTGTATACCCTAAAGAATGATAATCAGCATACACTAGAGATGCCTGGACAGCTATGGTTATTGTAGTACTGGTCACAATGGCCAAGTAATGGAATCAGTCTAGGTCCCCATGAACAGATAAATTGTGACATGAATACACAACAGAATGTTATTCAGGCATTAAAAATAAAACTATGTGAGTTGCAAGAAATTAGATAGAACTAAAGATCAACTTGTTAAAGTATGCACACCCAGAGAGAGTATAAGAGAAGAGGGATTAATTGAGAATAGGAAGAGAGATGGAGATAATCAAAGTATGTTACATACATATATGAAAATGTCATAATAACACTTTCTTCCATATAATAATAATGACTAGATTTGTTATCATCTGAGTATACAGAAGGGATCTGGCACTAATTTAAAAGAAAGAAAAAGGCAAAGTAAAATAATGAAGCAAAAAAAGGGGAAAGTCAAAGGAATGTTTTCTACTTGAGACGAATTATAGAATGTTTACTTCCAGAAATAAGTGATTTTAAAAAGAGCAATTGCCTTTGTTCTTATGCATGTAAGCTGTGCCAAATAAAATGTTGCAAAATAAAAATAAATTCCTATTTTGACTTTAAACAATAATAAATACCCACATATATCATTATCCTTAAAGGGACATATGAATAGTTTACACTTTAGTTTGTTGTTAGAAAAAGAAGACTCTAGGAAGAAATGGGAAGTTGAACACTGATGGCAACACTTCTCTGGCAAGTCAACCATGTGACAGAGTAGATGAGTATCAGCTTTGGCAAGGGTATGGTATCATGGGTGCTTAAGTGGGAAAGAGAGGGTAGAAGAGCAACTTGTTGCTTTTAAAGTACATGGACTAAATGCAGACAAAGATCTTGTCATTAACCTTCGAATGTACTGTAATTGCATTCGTTTGGTAACTCACAGCATATTTTCCCCTAAGTTTTAGAGACTCCCAATTTTTAAGGCTATAAACTAAAGCTCAACAGAGGGCCATTAAAATTCAAGTTTATTTGCCACAAAAATGTGCCCTTTTTATTTGATTTTGCTTTGTTCTTTTAAATTCTGACCATCAAGCCTTTTGTCTCAGTCTTCAAAAGCTAATTGGCTTATTTAGAGGCTTTATTTTATATTCCTAATCTAGTTTTTATCATATTTATTGGTGTTAACATGAGAGACTCAAACTATGCCCACCATTTCCATTTTTTTTTTCTCTCCTCAGGGTGCTTTATGACCCAAGTAGCCTTCTGGATCAGAAAGATACTAGATGTTGTAAAACTCACACAAAGCCAGGCTTTGTTATCAGCAGAAGGCTTCCAGCTACCTCCTGCCTCTCCCACGTGCTTCTCCATTTCTCTGTTCCACTTCCCGGGGCCCATCTGGGGTGGAGGATGGAGTAAATGGAAGCAGGACCTGAATGCCTGGGGTCCAGCTGCAATGCATGGAGGTGAGTCCTGTGTGGCTAAGAACATGTCTGTTTCCATGTGCCAAACACTCTGCTCCTACAGGTTTCCTCCAAGGCCACACCTGCTCCTCTGAGTTTGGCCCTGGGAAGGACTGTGGCCAGCCCTCCTTATCTTGGAACCAGTTTGATCCAGTTTCCACTGCTCTGAGCCCAGGTAGGTCAGTCCCTTTCCCACCCTGGTCTCTGAGCACAGCTGACATCAACAGATGTTCCCAAATACCTGTCCTGTCAATGGCCAGCATTCTTTTCATGAGTGAAGTATTTTATAAACATTTAAAATAGAGTATATAGGCTCTTTCCCCACTCTATGTTGGGAATTTGACAAATACTGAGAAGCACACATGTAAAATGTATGTAATACATGTAAATGTAGGTGTGTATTTTACACACATGTAAGTGTATGTAAAAAAGTAAATGTAAATCATATTTTACATTTAAAATGTAAAATATTACCATTATCAGTGTTTTGTAACATTACACATTGATCTCTCTCCTCTCTCTCCCTCTCTCTTTTTCTCTCTCTCCCTCTCTCTCTCTCTTTTTCTCTCTCTGTTGGCCCTAGAACTCTAAAGCTTGAACTCATGGCTTGTGTGCTGTCCTTGAGTTTGTTTGTTTTTTTTTATTGTGAAAATACTGTACAGAGGGGTTACAATTACATGGTAAGGTAATGAGTACATTTCTTATCAAGCATTGATGCCTACTCCTTTGTTTCCCCTTCCCATCCATTCCCATCTCCCCTCCCACCTGCCCCCCCCCGCCCCCTCCTTTCCCTGTGCCAAAGTTGTAAAGTTCATTTTTCAACATAATGACTTGTACATCTCATTGTTGCAATGGGTCCATCTGTATCCCTGCTTAAACAATTTGTTTTTTCCCTTCCCCTCTACAAATTATACCAACATCAAATACAGTGAGAACAGGGATTATACCCTGGAGGAGGAACATACAAAAGCCACAAAGAAATCATCTTATAAATACGTTAGAAACAATAGCAAGAAAGAAAAAACATTTGAATACTTATCTTGGGGTTCATTCCCCTAACATCAACTTATCTGACCTTTTCTGCTTGTCTCAGACATATACTAGTTATTGCAAATAAGGGAAACCATGGGACCTAGGTTTCTTTGGGCCTGGCTTACTTCACTTAATATAATTTTTTCCAAGTCTTTCCATTTCTTAACTCAAAGCTAGTGGTCTTCTCTCTCTCTCTCTCTCTCTCTCTCTCTCTCTCTCTCTCTCTCTCTCTCTCTCTGTCTCTGTCTCTCTCTCTGTCTCTCTGTCTCTCTGTCTCTGTCTCTCTGTCTCTGTCTCTCTGTCTCTGTCTCTCTGTCTCTGTCTCTCTGTCTCTCTCTCTGTCTCTCTGTCTCTCTGTCTCTCTGTCTCTCTGTCTCTCTGTCTCTCTGTTTCTGTCTCTGTCTCTCTCTCTCTCTCTCTCTCTCTCTCTCTCTCTCTCTCTCTCTCTCTCTCTGTTGGCCCTAGAGAGCTTGATCTCATGGCTTGTGTGCTGTCCTTGAGCTTTTTTACTCAAGGGTAGTGGTCTACCACCTTAGCCACAGCTCCACTTCTGGCTTTTTCAGTGGTTAATTGGGGATCAGAGTCTTGGGGACTTTTCTACTGCAGCTGACTTCAAATTGCAATCCTCAGATCTCAGCCTTCTGAGATCTCAGCTAGGGTTATATGCATGAGACCCTGGGGCCTGGCCCTCAGGGAATTTTTAAAATTCCAGTACTGTAGTTATTTTACAGTTGTAATGCAATCCCACTTTTTTCTCAATAGTATTTTGTAAATATTGCCCAGAATCATTTACTTAAAGCAATGTCTTAAACTCAAGTTCCTCTTCCCTAAGCCTCTTGTCTGCTTAAATTCAGTTAGTCAAAACCCAGCCAAGGAGAAAGAGATGTAGTCATTTATCACTGGACAAATATGGGAGATGAATATTGTATAGACAGGAAAATCACATTAGACCTTATTTCTGTTTAACAGTTGTCTCTAGCTTCAGGTACAGTTTGATCTGTCCATTTTAACAGCATCAAGATTTTGGTTCCATACTTCAAAGATTCTCTAGCTTATTTATTTCTTGTGCGAGTTTTAGTCCCAGACTGGTTCTCTCTAGAATTTAAGAGATGTCTGTATCATTTCATTTAATAACATATTTCAGAGAAGAAGGGGCACATCTTACTATCTTTTTTCAAGAAGAGAAAAATTGTTTTCTTCCAAGAATTCTAAACAGAAGTTTTTTTTTTTATATTATTGGCCCAACTTAGAGTACTTCTTTATGCAGAAATTAATGAGTAGGAAAATTAGTTAGAATATGTTGATTAATTTAAGACTGGCAATGGGTTAGCTTCTATAAAGCACAAAGTGTCTGGGATATAGGTGATATGACCACATTGAAATTGCATGAAAATACTTAAAGATTTACTTCCCTCTTGTAATGTAACCTGCTTTCATAGATATTCATTCACTTCCCTAGTTTACTAACACCCTGATATCACATTGTTTACTTTCCTCATCACTTCTGCAACTCTAAATGGCAGAATCAAACCTTCATTTCATTGCTTATTCCATTACCAAAGGGGATGAGCACCTTGCATTGTATTCTTTACTTGTATTTTGCATGATGAAGACATTCAAGTGTCTTCAGCTGTTCATCACATCTTCCCATCTCTACTTCCCAATTTCTTTGCCAGTTGTACCATTGTTTTTATAATATTGGGATTGAGAATTGTACATTCTGTTCTGTTACACTAGCGAAGTCTTTTTCAAATACCCATAAGTTGGTTATAGAATTTTAAAATTGGAAAATGACATTTTAATCATTGTGGTATTATAAATATCATTCCTGGATGCCCAGATGGTAATTCTTCTCCTGTAGGTAACAAAAGACACAGAGATGCCAAGTGAGTTCAAATGGTGTGTTTTTAGCTTCCACCAAATATCTTTACCATTCTGTAAATTCTTGAAGACCTTAGAACTAGTTAAACCAACCAACTTGTTTACATTTCCCTAGCAATTTCATGTCCATGCCAGCCACACTAAATTAAACAAAATTCCTTCCTTCTTCTCTTTGCCTTTCTTTCTTCTTTCTTTCTCTCTTACATTCTTTCTTTCTCTTCCTCCCCCTTCCTCTCATTTTCTCTCTTCTTTCTTTTTCTCCCTGTTCTTTTCCTCTCCTTTCTTTCCTTTTTTTCTCTCTTGCATGTAAATTTTAGTTCTCAAACCTAATATGCAAGTGCTCTACCACTTGCCATTAATTAACATTTATTTATTTATTTACTTACTTACTTATTCATTTATTTACTTGAAACAGTCCCTTTACCTTTGTGAGGAGACAGGACTGTTCTTGTATTTGAGATCATCCTGCCTCTGCCTCTAGAATCGCTGGCATTACAGATGTGTGCCTGGTCACCATGGATATCTAGCATTCAAGACATGGGTATGGAGCACAGCAAAGGATTCTGGACTAAGGTGCAAAATGTGGAACTCAATAGCTTACACGTGATCATTAAAGCAAGCACCATTAATGAAATGGAATGGGGATTTGTAGAGGGTGAAAAGCACAAAGGGAACACCTGACATTTAAGTGTTAGCCAGAGAAGCTCACCAATAGACTGAACGGTTGGTGTCTTAGCATCAGAAAATCAAGGTGTTGGCAGCGATGGGGGGTGGAGCAGAGGTAGTCTGAATCATGCACCTGAAGAAGGAAGTTCTTGCTTCAGCATTCCTGCCAGATTCCTGTGTGTTGGCATCTACAGTGCTAGACACTCCAAATGTGGAGACAGTCTTACATCAAGCTGAGTTATACTTCTCTATATCATCCTGGCCTGTGTTCCTCTTTCTTATGCACTAGACATGCAGCATAAATATATTGTTTCCTTCTGCATGGAAAGTTCTGCAGAGCAGGAGATAGTTAAGTGCCTGATGCATTTAATGTAATCAGCCATTAATGTTGTTTTGCACTGCTCTTATTGTTGAAACTTTCCTCCCATGGTTGCTTATGGCAAGACAACCTGAATTCTCATCTTGGCTCTGCTCCTGTCTAATAACTGTGTTGTCTCAGGATCAAGTTCCTTCATGTTTCTGTGTTCAAACTTTTAAGTATGAGAAAGCAAAATAGTTTCTCGTCCTCTGAGTTGCTATGACACTTACCTAAGCTTAATTTCATATAAAATCTGTAATGTAATGACTACTGAATAATACATGCTCAACAAATGCTTGCCATGTCACAATAAAATGATGTTAATATTAATAATGAGCTCCATTTGCCACCTTTGCTGTCCTTATTAACCTTCACAGTATGCGTTGAAATTGTGCCCAATCTTATCTTCTCTAGTTGGTTCTGAGTGCTTTGAAAAGAGGCATCCCAACTTTTTATGCATCATAACATGAAGGATTGAGCCCAGAGCTTCTCACAGACCAAATCACTACAATGCTAATAGAATGGATATTTGCCATTTCCCCAGTTTTCCATATCATGCTCCTTGAAACATGAAATGATAACTCCAATCATTCTAACCATCATGTTATGAGTTACCGTATTACCTGGAAGAGATCCTAGAGGCATCCACATCCGCTCAAACCCCAAATATGTCAGCCATGCTCATCTTGTCCTTTTCTGCTCTATCTCTGTTGCTCACTATGCAGCCTTGTTATGGATTCTAGCCATTGCTATGCATTCTCCCTAAGCTCAAACCAGCCTAGAGGTCTGAGGTCAAAGGCCAATCTCTGTCTACTCATTTACTTCTCTTCCCACTGGGACCTTTCCCTCCTCAAGACTACTTTTCCATGTTCCAGGACAAGAAGTTCTAGGAGAAGAGGGAGATAAACAGTATGGAGGATTTGTTCATACTAGCCAAAGCTAGTTAAAAAAAAAAAGTCCTCATGTAATGTATTATTTAAAGTTTACCCTAAGGATTCTTATCCATGTTAAAGTTCACTTTTGCCATGTTCTTAATGGGAAAATGTTTATAAAATTTTCAATTTGTCAGACTGAACCCATGGGCTTACACACCCCAAACAGTGAGTTTTACAACATGTGCAGTTATAAATAGATTGTAACATTTCCATTGAATCCTGTCCATCAGGTCACACTACGTGATGTTTGTCTAGTGGCTTTGACTGTCCTTGTCTAGAATTACTGATGTGGAAAACTGTTTTCTAGCTTTCCTTCCTGATGGACTAAATATTCATTTATTTGATTTTTATTGATAACAAAGCATAAATTCGTTAACTGCCTTTTAAAAACCTAAATAGATTAAACAAAACAATACCAGAGGACAAAGAACAGCTAGCAGAAAGGGGCCCGGAGACTCTTATCTGGGCTTTGATAAGGGTTCTGAGGCCTTTTATCTGCCTCTGTTCCCAGCTGTTTGGGGCAGTTGGCTATTCAATGTGTTTATAACATAGGTAGAGACAGATAGTAAGTCATTATAAACACACTATCTTGGATTGAGGTGATCTCCTGCTCTCTTACTCAATTCTGTTCATGCCTTTTGAAATAGACCAACTTTTGGTTCCCAGTCTCCTAGTTGAGGCCAGCCTACAGCCTCAGTCTTTTGGGCTCTTAATCTCCCAGGTGCAGACATAGGTTGATACCTGCCTGACCCCCTGCTCTATTTGCAGCCCTTCTGCCCTTGGTCTTTTTCTTTCCAAGCCACATCTTCTTGTGGTCACCCATGAAGATGTATAGTTGTCTTTATTCCTTAAGCACTTAGGGTTCTTTTGGTTTTGTTGTTGGTGGTGGTAGTGGTGGTTGTGGTGTATAAACTCAGGGCCTGGGCCCTGTCCCTATGCTCTTTTGCTCAAGGCTAGCACTCTGCCACTTTGAGGAGCCACAGCTCCACTTCTGGTTTTCTGGTGGTTAATTAAAGATAAGAGTCTCATGGACTTTCCTTGCCTGGGCTGGCTTTGAACCATGATCCTCAGATCTCAGCCTCCTGATTAGCTAGGATTACAGGCGTGAGCCACTGGCACTAAGCACACCTGGGTTTGTTGGGCAGCTCCTATTTCCCAGCAAGGACAGATACTCTAATTTACCATGTGCTCACAATTTTATCCATTCAACTCTTACCAAGTATCTTCTCATTTTTTAAAATTAGATTTAATGTTATTGTGAAGATGATGTACAGAGTGGTTACAGTTACGTAAGTAAGGAAATGAGTACATTTCTTGTTGAACCGTGTTACCCCTCGATCACTTTCTCCCACTTTTCCTCCTCTCTTGACTCTCCTCCCCCACAAGTTGTAAAGTTAATTTCCAACGAAGTGTCTTGGGAGTATCACTGTTGCATTGGTTCACCCTTTTTCCTTTGTCTCACCATTTTGTCATTTCCCTTCGCCTCCCCAAATCAGATAAACATTTATACAAGACACAGGGTACCAAAATCAAAACAGTGACAACAGGGGAATAAACCAAAGAGGGGGGAAACGAAAGAAAAAAGAAATAACTTCTCACAGTACATTAAAAAAAACCCTCATTTCCATATCTTATTTCACTTAGTATCATCTTATATGGTCATATGTACATAGCTATTGAGCTGTTGAGATCCTCTGCTAGGATTAATTATTACAAATGAGGGAAACCCTAGAGACTATATTTCTTTGGGTCTGGCTTACTTCACTTAATATGATATTTTTTCCTGTCTTTCCATTTCCTAACAAATGGGGCGAAGTCATTCTTTCTGATGGAAGTATACAATTCCATTGTGTATATTTACACTACATTTTCTGGACCCATTCATCCACTGAGGGGCATCTGGTTGATTCTGTATCTTAGCCAGCTTCTCTCTGAGTCTACATCTCCTTCCTCCAGCAGCTTATGTTTAAGAAGTAAAAAACACATAGATGAGCTAGTTACAGAATGAGGTAAACAAATGCTAGAACAGAAAATAATGGAGTAGGGCTCAAACTTGCGAGGTCCCATGGTTTCCCTTATTTGCAAAAACTAGTATATGTCAGGGACAAGTAGAAAAAGTCAAAAGCTATGTACATATGACCAGATAAGATGAAGTTAAGTGATGGGCTGGGAAGGTGGCTCAGTGGTAGAGCGCTTGCCTTGCATGCCTGAGGCCTTGAGTTCGATTCCTCAGCACCACATAAGCAAAAAGAAAAAAGCCGGAAGTGGCACTGTGGCTCAAGTGGTAGAGCGCTAGCCTTGAGCTGAAGAGCTGAGGGACAGCGCCCAGGCCCAGAGTTCAGGCCCACAACCAGACCAAAAAAAAAAAAAAGATGAAGTTAAGTGAAATGAACCCCAAGATAGGGAGACAAGTGGTTTTTTCTTTCTTACTATTGTTTCTAACATATTTATAAGGTGCCATGTGATTTTTTTGTTGCTTTGTATGTTCCTCCCCCATGGTATACCCCCTGTTTTCACTGTATTTGATGTCAGTATAATTTGGGGAGGAGAAGGAAAAAAAACAAAATGCTTAAATAGGGATTCTGGCTGACCCATTGTAACAATGAGATGTACAAGACGCTATGTTGAAAAACAAGCTTTAGCATTTAGGCAGGGTTGGGGGGAAGCATAGTTGTGGAGGTGGGAGGGGAGGGATGGTAGGGGAAAAACAAAGGAGGAGGCAACAATGCTTGATAAGAAATGTACTCATTACCTTTCTCATGTATCTATAATCCCTCTGTGCAGTATTTTCACAATAAAAAACTTACTACAAAAAGAAATACTCAAACTGAACTGGAAGAGAAAGCATTTTAAAATAAGTACATGAAATTAGCACATGAAAAGGTCCTGGGACCACAAATCTGAAAGTCAGCATGGCCCTTGGGCCTAAGCAGGTGAGAGACACAACTAGAGCTGGTGGAGTAAGAACATTCCCCAGACACCCTGGTAATGAGTTTGAGCAAGCTGATAAGACAGACCTATCGGGTCTGATTTGGGTCCCGGAGAGCAGAAGAAGACCACTTCAAGACAAAATAGGGATAAACAGGACCTTGGGCAGCAGACCCATGTTTCTCTATTTCCTGTCTTATTTGGAAGAGATTTTACTGGAATTTGTTTCCTGTCATACTGTCCATCAGGCAGACTGGGATGCGTGTGAATGGCCCAATGGCTTATAGGTATCATAGTATTTTGATCTAGAACCTGATTTATCACGTGGAGTTTATTAAAATAAAGCCAGCATCCTTAGCCTATATCATAAGGAAAGTATTTGCGCTCTCTTGCTGGTCCCTTGCAGCTACATTAAGACTACTTGTCCAACTGTTTAAATTTTTATCAGCTCTTAAGTGGATGGAAAGTATGCTTCAGTTTTGGGAGTTGAAGAGAGGCAATTATTTATTTCTGTAATTTAAATTTGAAATTTAATTTTCATCTTATTCTTTCCTTCCCTTTCTTCTCTCTCTATGTCTTTCTTGCTCCCTCTCTCTTACACACACACACACACACACACACTATATATATATATATATATATATATATATATATATATATATATATATATGTATAGCTAAGGAACACTAAATAAAATAAGCTTAAAACAAGTTTAGAGCCTTTTAAGATAACCTTATGGTCTGGTGCTGATACCATGGACTTGCTGTTTGGCAGGCTGCTATGTATCAGCTGAGTCCTCCAGGTGCCGGCTTCTCCAAGCCTGCCTCTGGCATCTCAGAGGTCTGTGAGTCCTGCAGATCTGTCCAGTTATTTCCTTCTGCTTCAGACAACTAGATTTAATTTATTTGCTATCAAAGACTTCCTTGAGATTGCATGATAAAAGTCCTTAGAGTGAACCAGATATGTTTCAAGTTGACTTTTGTGACTTTCCCCTTCTCGGATCATAACTGAAGAATTGAACCATATCTCTAGATACCTTTTCTTGAAATTTGAATAAATAGTGCACATATATGTATATATAAAACATATATACAAGCATATGCATGTATACATACATATAAAGAATATTTATATATAAAGCATATTTAAAAAGCTTTGCCATCTATATAAATTAAAACTAACTTTTAAATATGCTTATTGCGTAAGAGTTTAAACTTTATGAGCATAAAAAGAATGTAAACATTTATAAATATCATTCTGTATAGTAAATATCAACTAACACACTCCTGTTTTGTACCTGAATGGTGTCTTACCAAAGATAGTTATAGTTTATGTACATACTAGTTCATTGGTATCCACTTAAAATCTTCCTTATTATTCATTACTATAAAATATCCTAATGAAATTTCTTCTAGTTTAATCTTTATATAAAAATGATCATTACATTAAGATATAGTTCAAGGAACAGAATTTTTGCTGGGCCAAGAATCTACAAGTTTATAATGAATGTTTTTACTACCAGTAATAGTAGATAACAATATAGCCCTTTATCATCAATTTCTTCTTCAGCAAAACCAGAAGAAGCAAACAAAAATGTCTGTGCTTCAAGGTATACATGAAAACATCCTCATAGAAAACCACATTACAATTTGTTTTTCCCCTTCCCCTCCACAAATTATACCGACATCAAATACAGTGAAAGCAGGGGTTATACTGTGGGGGAGGGACATACAAAGCAACAAAGAAATAATCTTATAAATGTGTTAGAAACAATCGCATGAAAGAAAAAAACATTTGAATACATATCTTAGGGTTCATTCATTTCCCTCACATCACCTAATCTGACCTTTTCTGCTTGACTCAGACATATACTAGATATTGCAAATAAGGGGAACCATACAGGTGGGCCCATTGCACCAATGGGCTATACAGGTGGGCCCATTGCACAAGTCGTTATGTCGAAAACGAACTTTACAACTTTGGTGCGGGGGGGGGGGGGGTAGGATTGGGTGGGAGGATGGGAAGGGATGGGAAGGGGAAACAAAGGAAGAGGCAACAATGCTTGATAAGAAATGTACTCATTATCTTGCCCATGTAATTATAACCCCTCTGTACAGTATTTTCACAATAAAAAAATTAAACGCCACATTTAGCCAGGAAAAAAGAAAAAGAAAACCACATTACACTAGATGAAATGCTTCTCTTAACCAGCTCAAATAAATAGAAATGATGATACAAGAAAAACATCAGTATTGATAACCATGTGTGTTCAATACAACCAGAACTTGTTATTCATCCATTTATTCAAAAACACTTAGGGAATTCCTACTGTGTGTCTGGCATGGGGCGGGGGGGGGGGGGGGGGGGTCTAGAGAGGTAACATTAGGCTTCATCTTTGAGATGCAATTCATGGGCCTGGCAGACCCATTGTAATGCACAGACAGGACTGTGGTGGTCACAGCTTCAGTAGAAGCACTGACACATTATGCAGAGAGCCAGGAGCACTTTTAATCTGTTCATTTAAAGTCCTCTTATTCTCTTCTCTCCCATTAGAGAATTTTACTTAAAGTGGACATGTGAGAAATAAAAACAAAGGGTTCTGGGAAACCAAAGGAAGGAGAGATTAGAAGCAACTCCAAGGAATTAATGGTTGTTGATAAATGATTGTGCTGGCATCATTTAGGAGGGGACATTCTAGAGGAGAGGGTATTGTAAGCACTGGCTCACATTTAGGAGAAAAGAGGTCTGAGAATAGATCTTTTGAAATCCCAGGTTTGGGTACAGCTAAGACAGCTGAAAGTCTGGTCACTGTTAACACCAAGATAAAGCAATGAATCCTCCAAAAGTAAACTATGTAACTAAAAGTGAAATGTGTTGCTGCGGTTTAAAATTACTTGATGACTGAAATGAATACAAATTTATTATCTCACAATACTCTAGATCACTGAAATGAGAATTTGAAATCTATGACCAAAATCATTCTGAGGAGTTTCACATGAGAAGGACTCAAGAAAAGTGGAGATTTAGCAGAGGTATACTTAGTAAAGCAAAGCAGAGCAGGAAGAAATAGAAAAAAGGAAAGGAACACTTCCTGAGATACAGAGGGAGGGAGTTTAAAGTGACTCAAAATAGTGGTCATCAACCCAGTTATATTTCTTCTTTCTAGATTAAGGAGGGAAATCTAGTTTAAAATCATCTGGTAATTTTAAACCCAAATATGGAGACAATGTGCTTAAGGTAGCTTTATAACCAAGGGTCTTGTGACATTTAATTCTTTCTGGTCAAAGAATTACCTTCTATTCTCTAAATTACTTATCTATTAAAATTGCCACTCAGGATCTAAACAAAGGATGTGTGAGATGCATGTACTTTCTTGAAAAAAAATAATTTAAGGAAATGTATTTAAAGAAAGATTACTTAGCAGTCAGTCGATATCTTATTACTCATTTTGGTGTTGCTTTACTGTTTAGAATTTAGGATGGAAAGCCAAAGTTATTTTGCCAAGGGCAGCTTGTAATGGAATGGCCACTGTTATAGTGTGACATTTTATTCATACATGAAACAATTACGTCTCTCAGTAATTTCTTTTAGCTCCTGATTCTGCCTTGCTTTCAGGTATTTTTGATAGCTCTACCATCTTGTCCTGCATACTTGCCTCATTCAAATTAAAAATCTGACACTGACCTCACGGTTAAAATCAGTGAATCAGCTGGGCTGTAATCCTTTCTGAATACTTTAGGGAAAATCTGTTTCTTTTCCCTTGTAAATATTGTCTGTATTTTTGGCTGAGGATCCATCAGTGAAAATCCATCCTTCTTCCATCTTGAAAGCCTGTGACAGCTGGTCAAATCCTTCTTGTGTCCTACCATTTTGATTTTTAATACTTTGTGTGTGTATGTGTGTGTGTGTGTGTGTGTGTGTGTGTGTGTGTGTGTGTGTGTGTGTGGTGGGTTGGAGGGGGGCGGTAGGTAGTGTGGCTGGAACTCAGTGCCTGGGCGCTGTCTCTGAGTTCTTTTACTCAACGCTAGCACTCTACCACTTGGAGCCACATCCCCATTTCTGGTTTTTGAGAGGTTAATTGGAGATAAGAGTCTCATGGGGAATTTTCTGCCCAAGCTGGCTTTGAATCACAAACCTCAGATCTCAGCCTCCTGAATACTAACTAGGATTACAGGTTTGATCCACTAGTGTCCAGCTGTTTCTTCTTCTTCTTCTTCTTCTTCTTCTTCTTCTTCTTCTTCTTCTTCTTCTTCTTCTTCTTCTTCTTCTTCTTCTTCCTTCTTCTTCTTCTTCTTCTTCTTCTTCTTCTTCTTCTTCTTCTTCTTCTTCTTCTTCTTCTTCTTCTTCTTCTTCTTCTTCTTCCTTCTCCTTCTCCTTCTCCTTCTCCTTCTCCTTCTCCTTCTCCTTCTCCTTCTCCTTCTCCTTCTCCTTCTCCTTCTCCTTCTCCTTCTTCTTCTTCTTCTTCTTCTTCCCCTCCCCTTTTTTAAAGGCCAACCTAAATAATAGACAATATTCTGTCTCAAATCCTTAACACATTTGAAGAGTTTCTTTTGCCATGTAAGGTAACATATTCACAGGTTTTGAGGATTCACACATAGATATCTCTGGGAAACTACTTTGCCTTACAGGAGCATTTGTGGTGTAGGGAAAGAGAAATCTTGGGGATCTATATAAGGAAAACTAAGGTGATATTTGTGAGGAGGGCTGGCTGAACAGAAAGAGACTAGTTAGAAGACCAGAAACAGTATGATTAGAACTAAGAAAAGAGAGACTGATGTAAATGACAGAGTGGGAATTGATTCTCTAGAGAGCAGTACATGGCTGACAAAGAAGGTTCAGACTCTGAGCATCCGTGTGTGTGAGGAAGCATTTGGTATGGGGAAATCGGAGGGTGGATCTTATTATCATTAGAGAAATAAACTACAGTTTCTTTAGAGAGTGAAAACAGGTACAGATTCAAGACATAGACACACCAGGGAAAGGAGTGTGGAGATGAGAGGGGTTGAGAGATATAGGCACAAATAAAAGGAAAGTTGGGTAAGATGAGAGACTGAGATGGGAAGAGAAGGAAAAGACATTACAGTAAAAAGGAGAGGAGAATTCTTCCACAGGAAAGACAGGTGCAGCCTGAGGAAAGATGAGAGACAGGAAGATCAAAGGAGAGAGAAAATGAGAAGATGGCTCAGGTTTCTGGGATGAGTGATTGAACCATGAAAACTTTGGTCTCACTTGAGATGTACTGATAGTGTGTGTGTGTGTGTGTGTGTGTGTGTGTGTGTGTGTGTGTGTGTGTGTGTGTGTGTGTAGTTCTGGGACTTGAACTCTGGGTCCAGGCACTATCCCTAAGCTTTCTTTTTCTTTTCTTTTTGCCTTATTTTCTTTTTTTGTAGTTTACTGGAAATAAGAATCTCATGGAGGGGCTGGGAAGGTACTCAGTGGTAGAGTGCTTGCCTTGCATGTCTGAGGCCCTGAGTTCGATTCCTCAGCACCACATAAGCAAGAAGAAAAAAAGCCGGAAGTGGTGCTGTGGCTCAAGTGGTAGAGCGCTAGCCTTGAGCTGAAGAGCTGAGGGACAGAGCCCAGGCCCCGAGTTCAGGCCCCACGACCAGACACACACACACACACAAAAGAATCCCATGGAATTTTCTTCCCTGGACTGGCTACAAACCATGATCCTCAGATCAGAGTCTCCTGAGTAGCCAGGATTACAGGCATGAACCAATGACCCCCAGCTTGATAATTTTAATGCAATATATATATATATATAAAACCTTTTTCATTTTCTAAAAATTATCTTTAGTTGTACAAAGGCGTTTCAATTCAACACATCAATTTGTGAGTATAACGCATCATGATCAGTGTCATATTTTTTAAATTATCCTGTTAGTTACACAAAAGGGTTTCAATATTTTGCTTAAGACAATAATCTTGCTTTCGGAGAACCATCACTGTCCATGGGGCTTCTTCGTGTGCCAGGCTCCTGGCCAGCCTCAGTGATCCTTGAGTGGTGAATAACACACACACACACACACACACACACACACACACACACACACACACACACACACACACACACACACACACTCACCCTGCAAGGCTCTGTGGGCCTCTACTCTACTCTGCCCCTATTTGAATGAAGAAAGGCTGTTTCTCCCCTTGACTCCCCTGTTCAACTCTGGGATTATTTTCTCCTAGGATTTGGGGATTTGTCAGAGGTGCGGAAGGGAAACGCTTTCCCTCCTTGGCATTTCCTCACTTGCCACTGGCTAAAGTGGCACCCAGAAGACTTTGGTGACTGAACACAGAGGGCACCCGTCCCATTTTTACCTACAGGGCATGGAGGCTTGCTCCAGTGAGACTGTGGCAGGTGGCCAGGCTGGGAGAGTCCGGAGGCAGATCCCTTAGGAAGGCTTTGGGCATAAATGAACACAATGCTTCTGGGGACTGGGGTATGTCTGTGTGTGTGTGTGTAGGGGGGACTTGGAAGCCTGGCTCCCAAGTGCTGGGCGCTCACCCTGAATCCAGCTGTCAAACTACCCCTGTAGAGTCAGAAGCGCCGAGAAGGAAGTCAGCGCCTGGCAGGAAGGATTTCCCCTGGCACGGACACCGCACACGTGCTTCTTATCTCTGAATCCAGGAAGTGGGGACCCTGAGAGGTTGGCCGAGTTGCCCAAGGTCACCCAGGAGCCCGCAGTGAGGGTGGCACCCTGCCCCCATGGCATGGGCAGCGCCGGGGCCGGCAGCGAGACCACGTGCTGGCCTGCCCAGAGCGGGTGAGGTGGCCGCAGCTCCCCGGTCTCCGCGCCCACAGCCCCCCCAGGCCCGGTGGGGGCGGCAGCGGGGCCGGACGGCGGGGACCGCGCGTGCTGGGGACTGCGGAGCCCCCCCCGGAGCCCGGCTCGGCGAGGAGCAGCGGGAGGAGGATGCCCTGCGCGCCCAGGTGAGCGGCGGCTGGGTGGAGAGCCCGCGGCCGTTTCCCGCGCCGCTCCCCGCGGGCGCCGGTGGCGGGGGCTGAGCCGGCACCGAGGGGGCGGCGGGGAGGGACCGGCAGCGGCGGGGAGCGCGGCGGCGGCGGCGGCGGCGGCTAGGCTCTGCGCGGCCAGGGCGCCTCGCTCGCCAGTCTCAGGCAGCCGGGGTGCGGTGAGCGCGCCCCGAGATCGGGATCCCCCGCAGCCCGCGTGTGCAGGTGAGCGGCGTAGGGAGAGGGGCGGGGCGGCGCCCGGGGGCTGGGGGGCTTCGGGGACGCGGGGTTCGGAGCCAGGCGGCGTCCGCAGGGATGCGCTGGGCGGCGGTTCGTTGTCGGTGTGCGGGACGGACGCGTGTCCGGTGTGGACCACCGAGGGGGGCTTCCAGCCGGTACCCTGTGCACACGCGTGTAGGTGAGTACTTGTGGAACTGCATTGTGTGATCACGGTGTGAGGATGCGTGTGTAAAGAGTGTGTGAGTGAGAAAGGCCGTGTGTGTGTGTGTGTGTGTGTGCGTGAGCAGAGGCGTGTGTGGACTCCAGGGTAGTGCTGGCTGTGTAGCCCAGAGTGCACTCTCTGTGATGCGTGTGACACGATGCGTGTCGCTGGCGGCGTGTGTAAGGGGCTGGGTGTGTGGGTACGATGGCTTGCTGCATGAAGCTGTTGCGGTCATTGCCAGCTCCGGCCACCATCCTGCAGTTGACTTTCACTGAATCCTAATCCCAACTGGAGATGCTTTGCGCCTCGGCGTGCGCCCTGTGTGTGGTTCTGTGCTAGCAGCCTTTGGAAGAAGTAGCTGTTGACCCAGGCAATGCTGGCTGGCAGAGGAGGAGGAAGGCAAGGCTCCAGCGCCATGGTAGGGTTCAAGGCTAGGAGAAACCGTGTTACTGATTTTCTATTTGGTCCATAAAAATGGACCAAAGAAAGGACGTTTCTTAAGGTATAGGTTTGTTGTGAATCGGAGGTGGCTTTTGATGGAGAGACGTTATGAATCAACGTTGCCTTTGATGGAAGGCCACCCATGCAACTTTGTCCTCTGTGCTCTTGCCTGCTGGGTCCAAAGCTATGGATGACCCTGGATTGTAGGAGTTGCTGCTTGCCTGGTGCCCCGAAACTTCAGCACCAGGGGCTAAGGGAGGAACATTTGCTGTGTGCTGCTGATGAGCACAGTAGGTGAAGTGAAAGACGCTGGTGATGGATGCGGTGCCCTAGAAAAGAAGGAAGAAGCAGAAAAGACCAGCTGAGCTCTGGGCAACTGCTCCCCTCTAGGAAACACTTAAGGGTATGGAGAGAGAAAAAAAAAAATGAACCCAAAGCAAAGAGGTTTTGCAGCATTCCCCAAGTCATTTTCTACTCTTCTGTTTGTTGTTCTTATGCATTCTTACTCTCATTTCTCACTCCTGTTTGTATCACTTCCGCCTCTGGGAAATATCTTTATTATGATAATTATTACTATGCAGCGGAGTGATCATCATTACTTAAACTGTAGTAGAGCTATAGTAAGTTGAAGCTAGCCAGAGCCTCAGGGAATGTTTTAACCCAGCCTATGTTGAACAGATGGAGACTCCAGGATCCAGAGTCCAGAACTCTGGTCTCAAGGCCACAAGAAAATAGTGCGTTTGGTCCTACCAAGTTATCTGAATTGTATTTCTAGTGCAGTTTCTCCTAGGGCCTTACAGTATTCTTGTAGGCAACAAATCAAGTGCACTTGTGCAAGGGGTAGAGTGGGCTTGGGTATCCAGGTTTGAACTGAGGACCCCATACCTTGCTATACCACTTGAGTCACACTTCAAGTCCCCAAATGTAGTTTCTTCTACCCTCATATTCTTGGACTTCCCTCATCCCTTATTTTCCTTCCCCAACTTGCAGACTAAAGAACACCACCATCTTCATAAAGAGCCTGCTACCCCAACCTGCTTCCTGATATTTTCATGCTGTTGAACATACCATTTTCCAAGAGTCTCAGGCTGGAAACAAACCTTTTATGCATTCTCTTCCTTGATCAGTAGATGCCATAATTTAATCCAATAGGCAGATTTGATCTGTTTTGCCCTCAATACTTCTCAGCTCTATTTTATTTTCTGTTTTTATTTCTACTGCTTCCAGTTTATCAGGTGAGACTTATAATCAGGGAATTCCAGAGATGAGAGCAGACAAGCTGTTGTCATGGACATAATTCATGGCAAATGTGCAAAGGATTGATGCTTGATATTATCCTGGTCAGACTAAGTTAAATCAGTTCTTTGTTAAAAAAAAAACAACAAAACAAAGAAACAGGAGTAGGGATCAATCAATGCACAGGGTATAAAAGGCTTGAGACATCATTTGGTATGTGGCATAACAGATACATATGCTTGCTGTCTGTTTCCTGCGGTTGTGTGCCTGTAGTGATAATTCTATATGACCCACAAATGGTATCACAAAACTCAAATGGTCTTTGGAAGAAAAAGGGATCTCCACCACTGGACCTTTGCTGATTACAGCGTTTTGTGACCTAAGTTTCTTTGCCTTTCTAAGTGTCAGTTTGTTCACTTGTGAAAGATGGTGAGGCTTGTCAACTAGACTAATTGCTAGATCATTTCTAAGGATTCGCTTAGCTCTCAAATTTCAGTTATTCAGTTATTACTGGTTTTGTTTTAGTAAGAAACTTGCCATCCAGTTCCACATGTTAACCATTTTTAATTCAGTTTGTCTTTAGGAAAAATACAGCTAAATGGGAAGAGTGAGAAGCACCGTTAAGAACCAGTAGTCAGAGAAAGTTTAACGATCACCCATCCACATCTCCCACGAAGCTCCAGACCCCTTATTCACATAAATCTCCATGGTATTTGTTCACCCTTTGTTCCCCATTTTATGTGGTCTCCATACCCTTCCAAAGACAAACTAATGAACAAGATAAATAGAAAAGAAGACAATAACAGCAACTAAAAAATGTTTCTTGTTTCCTTTTCTTGGAGTTCCTTTCATAAAATATTATTTTATATGATCATCTGTACGTAGCTAATTGAGCCTTTGTGACCCACTCCTATGAATATCCTCCTTTGGATTCAGTGTCTGAATGTCTAGAGACCTATATAATTTATCATGTCTCAGAGTGGTACATAGGGTGAACCAATACAGAAGTGCTACTCACTAGACACTGTGTGGAAAATGAACTATAGATCTTATGGGTGAGAATGGGAGGAAAAACTGGGAGAGAGAAAGGATAGGGGAGACATAGTTCAAAAAGAATTGTACTCACGACCTTATGCAACTAAAACCCCTCTGTATATCACCTCTATAATAACACTAAAAATTGTATGGGATATAGGATTGTTCAGGCCCCAGCACCATTCACTTTTAGACTAGATAGTTATTGTGAAGGACATCGTGTACATTTTAGGCTGGTTAGCAACAACTCTGGCATTCATTAGATGACAGTTGAGAAAAATCCATAGTTATGAAAACCAAACATGTGTTCAGGAATTGCTAACTGTCCTCACAGAGGGTCAGAATCCCTGGACTTGAGTGGAGCATCACTGGTGTAATTCAGACATGAGCCTTGTAACCTCATACAATGACATCTTACAAACAATTGCTGTGCTGCTAACTTCCTTTCCACCCTCTTTCACTTCATCACCGTCCACATTCACCTTTATCCTGTCTGGGATTTTGCTGCCTTGTTGCTATGCCTGGAAATGCTCAAGATGCTGCTAAAGGGTCAGAAGCATTTCAGAGGCAATATCATAATCATCTCAATAACTCACAGTAATCCAGCCCCTGATACATGCCAGGCCCAGTTCTAAATGCGTTATGTGGATAGTCTCATTTAATCTTCATTAAGCATCCTATGAGAGAGACTTCAGTTATTCATATGTTAGAAATATGGTGACTTAAGTTTAAAATAATACACTCAAGTTCTCTCTGATATGGAGTGGATAGAGCTAGACTTGGATTGTTTGTTTTCTACCTGCAGAATCTGGACTCTGAACCTGCATAGTCAATGATCTTTCATGAATGGGATCTTCAGGTTAGAAGATAGAAAAGATCTTAACTACCTCCCAGCCCTTGTATAGAACTGTCTGACCCCAGCATGGTTCTAGGGAGCAGGATAGTAGGCTTTGGGCTGTGAGTTCTGTTGAGCCCAATTTGTGTGATTTATCAGCCTTCAAAGATATCTTTTATAAATTAGGAAGTGAGCTCTTGCCAAGTAACTGCAAGGCCCTGAGTTCAAACCCTAGTACCACCAACCTACCAAACAAACAAGAAATCCAAATCAACAAAGTTGTTAAGACAAAATATCTTCTTCTTTTTCTTATCCAGAAATAGTGACGCAGGGCTGGGTATTGGAATGGGTATGTGTGTTAAGGGCAACAGAAGTAGGTGAAAGCAATAAAATATTGGATAACACATTTCCTCTTTCATCAACTCAGTCTCATCCAGTCTAAACTTTACATATATCTTTTGTCACCCAAATTAAGCTTACCATGTTTTAAATCAACTCTCTCCTTGATCATATTGACCTACCATTTAAATTTTTTATTCTTTGTGCTCAATTCTATGCCAGCAGTAAGCCTTGAACTCAGGGTCTGGAGCTCTTGCTTGTTTTTTGTGCTAGTCTGGCACTCCACCAATCTGCCATGCTTTTTTTTGGGGGGGGTTCTGGTTATGGGGCCTGAACTCTGGGCCTGGGTGCTTGTCCCTCAGCTCTTCAGCTCAAGGCTAGCGCTCTACCACTTGAGCCACAGAGCCACTTCTGGCTTTTTTCTTTTTGCTTTGTGGTGCTGAGGAATCGAACCCAGGGCCTCATGCATGCAAGGCAAGTGCTCTACCACTGAGCCACCTTCCCAGCCCCTTGCCATGCTTTTATGTTGATTAATTGGAGATAAAAAATCTCATTGATTTTTCTACCCTGCCTGGCTTTAATCAGTGATTGAGCTACCAGCACCCTGAGAGTCTCCCACTATTGATGACATCGACTAAAATGTCTAAATCCACTATGGAAATAGTAGAAAGAGGTACATATTTGGCTGAAGAAAATATAAGTGAATGTAAGTTACTAGGAAATGGGTTAATTGATAAGGCTGGTGCTAAAACCAATCAGTAAGAATGACATTCCTTAACCTACAAGCTTGGGAACCCAAAGTTGACTAAAAAGGTTGTTTTCCTTAAGAACGTACATGAGGGGCTGGGAAGGTGGTTCAGTGGTAGAGCGCTAGCCTCACATGCATGAGGCCCCGGGTTCGACTCTTCAGTACCACATAAGCAGAAAAAAGCTGGAGATGGCACTGTGGCTCAAGCAGTAGAGCACTAGCCTTGAGCTGAAGAGCTGAGGAACAATGCCCAGGCACAGAGTTCAGCCTCCACAACGAACCAACCAACCAACAAACAAAAAAAAAAAAAAGAAAGAAAAAGAAAAAGAAAGAACTTACATGAACAAATCCACAGGTTTTGTAGTTGCCAGTGAAGAAATGGTAGATCTTACATTACACCCTTTGTGACATGGGCAGTAATCTTTGGTGAACAGCAGCATAATATGTAATTAAACTTAATTAAAGCAGGTTGTTGGGCTTCACAATCCATCTGAATGTTTGTCTTTACACTGGGACACCAGGTGAAGCTGATGGGGACAAGTATTGGGGTTAACTAAATATTAAAATAAAGTGTAAACAACCACCTGGGATTTAAAAAAATGTAAATATGCATTATATTTTAGACAGTTAAATATTTGAATTAAAGAGAACCATTGAGTGAAGAATGAAAAGACAATAATTACTAGGGATGACCTAACATCTCTCACTAAGCATCTCAGTTTTCTCTCTCATTTTGAACTTCAGAAAAATCACATTTTTCTCAGCAATTGTGTTTCTATATTGGATTAATTCCTGATCATGGGTCTTTTTGTGTACCTCTGACTGGAACCTTCATTTGGATGACAAAAATCTCTCATTATTCACCAGATAATCTGAACCAAAAGGCCTTCAGTATCTTGAACTGTGCTGCATAAATTCCGATACGTTTCTGAAAGTTTAAGGAAGACACTTTATCTGTAGATCTAGTTTTTATTTCTTGTGCATCTGCTTTGTACTTCTTTCCTTTCAAATCCATATTAGCACAATGGAGAAACTCAACAGAAATTCAAGTTTGTACATTTATACATCACTGATTAAAGTTTTGAAATCCCAATCAGAAAGGTTCTTTTAGAAACCAAATTTTAAGCTCATTCAATGACTTCCTTCTTTTGGACGCTCAGCATCTGTTTTCAGTCTTGTTTATGAATAATCACACATTCTCCATATAGGCAAGGTGTCTACAGCCACTTGCTTAGAAGATACAGCTATTTTGAAACTTAGATTAAGTATATTTGTTGAATGTTTGTCATATGCATGGAGTTTTATATACCTAGTCTTTTTCAGATTTTTCTATAAACTTCCTCTCAAGGGGAAAACAAGGTCTAGAAATTTTAAGAAAACTCCTGTATTTGTTAGAAGATTATTGTATTGTGCTGACAAATGTATTTTGGCTATACATAATGAAAGTCAACATTGACTTTTTAAGCAAAAGTTGAATTTATTGGAAAAGTAATGGGAGTTTTCTTATGGATTTAAAGAATCAGATCCTTGGGAGATAGGAACAAGATCACATCTGGAGAGTTCAGGTCCGTATGTATGGCCCTTTCTTCATTGCTCCCATGAGTGCTACACATTCCCAAGGGTCTACGTCAATTCATTAAAATTCTCCAGGAAGAGAATTTGATAAGCCCCAATCACTTATGGCCAAGAGGGTGTCGTAAAAGTGAAGATATCATAGACTCTTTGGTGTGGTAGTAGGGTTTGCAAGTGACAAGTGATCTTGTGAAAAATTGAAAAATACTGAACTTGAGTCAGACTCCGGTGGCACTTCTTTTCTCCCAAATAAATACTTTATGGGAAAAACATGTTAATGTAATAAACTGTAATGTAATAAGATATATTAATATAATTAAGTAAAGACATGCTTCTTTCATTGGTGAGGCTCTTCCACAGCAGGCAATCTCTTCACAGAGTTCAGGTCCTTCCTTGTGTATCTGTCTGCTGGATTCTGACATGTCCTCACTGTCTATGGTTTTCGTGGCATAGGCCTGCTTTCTTCTACTTTTTATCACATCTTTGGCTCTGACTCAGATTTTAAGAGATGTCAATACTTATCATCTTGTCGCATCTTTGCCCTGCAGTGTAAATAATCAGTATTAATGTAGGCCAAATACTGCCACGAACAACACTGGGGACACTTTATTTCATTTAACTTTTCTAACCATTCCATGGCTGCCCATTTTTGGTTTATTTCTCAATATTTTATTATGAGAATACATGTTTAGGTGAAAAGTTGTAATGAACACTCAAATATACTGAGCAGGTAGATTTATTATTTTGCTAGAGCTGCTTTATCATGATCATATCAGTTATCAATCCATTTATGTTAATGGTACTGGTGATTGAACTCAAGGTTTCCTGCTTGCTAAGCAGGTACTCCACCCATCCCTTTATGCCTTAGTTACTTTGGGGTTAGGGCCTTGCTTTATGCTCAAGCCAGTCTAGACCACAATGCTATGTTACACCTCTCTTTTGTCACCTAGATGACAGACCCACCCCGCCCCCCCAGGCAATGATGGAGACCGAAGTGACCTTGAACCACACTCTCCCAAAGTCAGTTTCAATTAGCTAAGATTACAGGCTTGATGCCTGTTATCAATCCACGTTTTGTTGATTACAAAGTAATTTTCTCTTTCTTATTATCATTTTTTTCTACTACACTTGAAGCCAAAGTTTGAACTCAGAGCCTTGAACATACTGCACTTACTTGCTTGACTGGAGCTCTACCATTGGAGCCATGCTTCCAGCCTGGCATTTTTGCTTATTTGGAGATGAAGTCTCACAGACTTTTCTACCTGAGCAAGACTTGAACCAAAATCCTTTGGATATCAGCCTCCTGAGTTGCTAAGATTACAGGTATAAGTTACTAGTGCCTGGTATGCAAAGTACTTTCTTAACTACCAAGCAGCATTGTGTCTGGAAAGGAAGAGAGAAAGATACACTCAAACTCAGATGGCACAGGCCACCAGAACCATCAGATTCTCAAGCTTCTACGATTTCCATGACATGAAGCCACAACAAATAGTCCACCTACAAAATAGAAGTAGTCTTTTTTCATTCCTTAAAGATTCACAGGTCTCATGGTTTATCATCTATAATAGATCTCTGGAAAATCTGAAAATTTCAATGTAGGTGCTTTCATAAATCTACTATACTTCTTTTCCAACATTTAAAAATGATTTATGAAAATAGAAGGCTAGCAAGTACCCTTTATAGATAAGGTTTTACAATGTTCAGAGGACTTATACACATGCTCTCATACTTGAACTTCACAAGTAACAGCAGATGGACAAGACGGGTGGGAAGGATATATTTTGCACACTGAACAGCTGGAAACTTACGGCTTATATAAGCAAAGTGGGATATTCAAACATTATGTGATGCTAACAGCAAAGTAGGGTCTTGATTAAACATGTGGCTTCTTTCAAATGTCAGTAGACATTGACAAGACATGGAGGTTCAGAGGAGTTTCCAAGATACAAGTTAATAAGCTTAAGTTGAAAGAATTGAGGTAAGGGATCCTGAGAGCTGCCTATTTGTGGCGGTAGCTCAGTAATTTATGGTCTACTGCCTGCTGTGCCTTGGACATCACTTTTTTCTATACTTCACTTTCTGCATTCCACAAATAGGAATCATTTCAATACAGTGTGATGTGAAGATGAAATAGTATTTGGGTTTGTACCTAATCAAAAAATTGCATTATTCTACCTCGCTTGCATTTTTTTCTAGGAGCCTTCTCTTCTGTGTTAAATGGGAATCTCTAAAAAATCTTTGAGTATATAATCTTTTCCCTTGGGGGGGAGAGAGAGAGACAGAGAGAGACAGAGAGACAGAGACAGTGAGAGACAGAGAGATGGAGAGAGAAAAAGAGAAACAGAGACAGAAACAGAGAGAACTATAACTCAGCCTGGGTGCTATCTCTTAGGTTTTTTTTTTTTTTTTTTTTTTTTTTTTTTTTTTACCAAGGCTGGCATTCTACTACTTGGGCCACAGCTCCACTTCAAGATTTTTGGTGGTTAATTCGAGATTAAGAATCATATAGAAGGGCTGGGAAGGCAGCTCAGTGGTAGAGCACTTGCCTTGCATGCCTGAGGCCCTGGGTTCGATTCCTCAGCACCACATAAGCAAAAAGAAAAAAGCCAGAAGTGGTACTGTGGCTCAAGTGGTAGAGCTCTAGCCTTGAGCTGAAGAGCTGAGGGACAGCACCCAGGCCTAGAGTTCAGGCCCCACTACCGGACCCCCCCCCCCCAAAAAAAAGAATCATACAGACTTCTTTGCCTGGGTTAGCTTTGATCCTCATATCTCAGCCTCCTGAGAAGCTAGGATTACAAGTGTGTGCTACCAGCTCCCAGCTCCCTTGGAGTTTTTTAGGAACTGCTGGGAGGAGATTCTAGGCAGCAGCTTTTGGGAAGTGACATTTTATTAGTCTAAGAAAAGATGAAGATTTTTTTCAAGAATTTCTATGCAAGAAGCTGTAAATAGTCTATGTCCTTTGAGATTTCAATGACACATTTAATTGGATATAATAATTAGCACATGGTATCTAAAGTAGAGAATCCTGTTCTTATCCAAATGGTTCTGAAGAAATAGAGTGAGAACAGACGAGGTTAAACACACCACAGAGACCTTTCTCTGGGCATGTGCAGCAAATACTGAAATCCAGGCCTCTCAGCCACTGAGGCATTTAGACAGATATGGAAAAAACTATTAAAGAGAATTTCAGGATGGTATGCTCACTTGGGTGGATTGAGCTTCATCCTTGCAGCCTTTCCTGAACTGCCCTTGTAAATCATCTGCAGCAGAATCACTGGACACTTGTCAAAATGCAGATCCTTAGATTTCCCGAATCTACAGTTTTGCAAGAGATTTTTAGGCATCGTCATGTTTGAGAAACACTGTTGTTAACACCATAATTCCTCAAAGTTCAAAACACGAATGTTAAAGATTTAATTTAGATGAAACACAAATCTTGGCTGATCTGCTCCCAGTTCTAGGTCTCTGAAATCAGTTGTGACAGAGCCATTAGTCAGTCTTGGGGCTTAACTTTCAGGGACTATCCCAGGAGAGAAGAGAAATTATTTCTGTGGCCACATCCCAGAGTAGGGGAGATAAGTCCCTAGGTGTGTCACTACCCTTGTGAAGCAGAGTAGAAAAAAAGCTCAGCCAGGGACCATCCTTTTACAACACCTGGTGACTACCACACTGGTAACTCACTAGTGCCTGTTGTTTGTGGAGTTGTTTTTGTTTATTTTTTCTATTGATCTTGGGAGGTTGATATATGTTCATCCCATTATATAGATGACAGAACTGAGTTTAAGATAATTTGCCCAATGATTGATAGAACTGGGAGAGGTTCCAAGGCTGTGCTTTCAATTAAGGGTTGGCAAACTTTCTGGCTCACTGCCTGTTTTTGTATGGACTACAGACTAAGAAGCATTTTTACATTTCAAATTGTGGGAAAAACATCAAAAGGAGAGAATATTTTTTGAAAAATGAAAATTGCATGAGGTTCAGATTTCAACGTCTATAAAGATTTATTGGAACACAGCCATATCCACTCATGGTATTGTCTGTGGCAGCTTTCACACTACCAGGAGAGGTAGAGAGTTGTGATAGTGACTTTATTCTCTGAAAAGCCAAAAATACTTGTAAACGACCCTATATAGAAAAGCACTATGGTCTGACCCTTGCTTGAAACCATTGTGCCAATGCACTACAACTTCAATTGTTTGAAAACTACCTATTTGTAATTCTTGCCACTTTCTCATGCCATCTGGAACATTATCTGCATAGCATTTTTCTTTAGATTAATTTTCCTTAAATAAGTTTATTTTGTAAAGAAACAAGAATGTAAGTGCAAACCAATAGCAATGGCAAGAAATAGAAGACAACTGTAAAAAGAAATGCACTGTACACAAAACAATAAGATTTCAGCCAAGTAGCTGGAATAGACAATGTTGGTGTTCCTTTTCCCCTCAGATTCCCTCAGCATGTTTTGTGCAGACTTTCCTGACTTCCAATGGTGAATCTATGTCATTGTGTGTGTGTATGTGTGCATGTGCACACACATGCACATGTGTGCATCTGTGCATGCATGTATGCATGCATATGCTGGAATGAGGGTTTGAACTCTTGCTTGGAATTTTCACTCACTGATGGCACTCTCCCATTGGAGTCACAACTCCAGTCTGATTAATTGGAGATGAGTCTCATAGGCTTTCCTTCCTTCTTTCTTTCCTTCAAACTGTGATCTTCAGCTTTCACCTTTCTGAGATTATAGACATGAGCCACCAGCAACCTAGGATTACAGGCATGAGCCACCCGTTCCCAATAAATCTGTGTGATGTTTGAACTGCTACCTTCAATTTTAGCCCAAAGGTGGAAATACACCTCTCCGTGTACAGCCCTAACCAATGAATTATGGGTGTGGGAGTATCAATATCCTCATCGTCTCCCCATCTTGTTTGGAATGAGAGGCACACATTTTACCCCAATTCCAAGAGCTTCCTTGTGGGATTAAGATTCAGTGTCTGAATAACACATTTCTCATTGGCTGCCTCTCATTCCTTATTTATCTACCAGTTTAGTTGCACCTGCCAAATTACTCCTCACCTCAAGATCTACCCCTTCAGGGAGACCCAAACAAAGCAAGTGTCTCTTGCAAAATTTGTGTACCTGAAACTTAACTTTTCCCTTATACAGAGAGATTAGCAAATAGAAGACAAATCTTCAAAGAATACAAAGAGTTCAGTCCTTTTCATCAATGCAAACAACAACATTTAAAATAGAAAGTAGAAAGAAAACATTTTCTACCATAAGAGCTGATAATACCTACTACTCCCATCACCTGCTATATTCTTTCTCCAGTACTAACAGAAACACATAGGAAATTATATTTTATCTATTGGCTATCAAATATGGTCCTTGGGTCAGAAGCATCATCAATATCTGGGGGCTCATTAGACATGCATACTCTAATTTTATTATATGTTTTCTAATTTTATTATATTGCTTCTGAACTTCAAAAGTTTGTACAAGGGAGTTACAATTTAATGTGTTCATCTAAGTGCTTCCTGTTTACAGTTACATCTTTAATCTCCTCCATCTTCCATTCTCCTCCATCCTGTATGTTCCCTTGCCCCAGACTAATATTCACATTTCCCACTTCCTTTATCATATATGTATAGTGAATGTTCTTGCTGTGTTTGTCCTGTGTCCTTTTTAACTCATGTATCCCTTCCCACTACCCTCCTACCTTAAACTCTCATTTCAGCTTTCACAATACTTCAGTAACTAAAAGTTCATATTTGCAGGCGTGAAACTCCAGGGAGTAAAACTTTTGAGTAATTAACAATTTGACAAAATGAATACCATCTTCTCCACTCTAAAACCTATGAAAGCCGGAACTTGGCCCAGCATTTTGTTTTAACAACCCTCGGGGTGAATCTTATGCATGCTTAAACTTGAGAACCATCGCTCTACAAGGAGCAGCTTCTTACTTAGTTTTGCTCTCACTGCATTCTTGGATTTCATTGGAATTCAGAAGCATCTGAAACTCGCGTCCTCCTTTCCAACGTGACTGACTGATGGTTTTCTGGCCTGTGAGCCTCCACTGAGGGGGAGCCTTGCCAAATCACATCGGTCAATAATTGGACAGCTCAGATGATGTGAATGATCTACCTCATGGTGATCCTCAAACACCTGTTAAGATCTCCAACCATCTCTCCAACAGAACTACAAAGACAAGAACAATTCCTTCTTTAGCAATCAAATGGAACTTTCTTTATTTTTTGCTGTTTTTTAAAATTGTGTTTTTAATGGAGAAATATATTGTCTGTTTACAAAACAGCTCTTGAAAAATACAAGGAGTACAGATACTATAAAACAAAGCAAATTTCAGTCTCAGTCATGAGATATATCATGCAAAAGCAACAGTCTGATCTCCAAGGTATGAAAACTAAAATTAAAAAGTCACTACACAGAAAAAGTCCAAGATTCTGGCCTGGCAAAACTTGGATGTAGTTACAAGAAACACTTAATAAACTGAATTATTTTTTTCTCCCCAATGTGTAAACAAAATGACAGGACTAACTCTGTGCCTGGTGATATCAATCTTACTCTGAAGCTATACAACACAGATACCTTTACAATTCACCCGTTAGCTTTATTCTAAGATGGTGAAGGGAAAGGAAAGGTGACTGTGTGAGCCAAGATGTGGGAAGTCGCAATATTGCATATGAGACATTATAATATCATGGTGAAAAGAAAAACCTCAATTAATGCATAGCCTAAGGGGGAAAGGACTACATTCCAACTTTGGAAAATTAATTTAGGATGGTAGGGAAAAAAATTAAGCAATTGCAGGTGAACATGAAAAATGCACATGTAAGAGAACAGAGCACAATGGAGGATTCACAAAACATGCTCATCAGAAAACTGATAGATTTGCTTCATCCGGGTTTGGAGTACTATTATTATTATTGTGTTAGCAACAGTTGCATTACCATTTCAAGAAAAATTACTGCCTTTAAAAAAGAAAAAAAATACCTCAAGCTATATTTGTATCTGTATTTGACACCTGAATTGGGTGTATGTTTGATGCAGACTTTCCTATTATGCAATACAATTCATTCATCAGTGCTTGGTGATCTTATACCGTATTTCTTTCCTCATAGATTCTGTGGTCAAATAGGGTGGGATGATCATTGAGCTGCCACAGAAGTTCATTCACAATGCTCCCAAATCATCTTTGCTTTCTCACGAAATGCTCAAATCCATACTTGAATGGTCTGGTTTATTTTCTTTCTTCCTTTTTCTTTTTTTTTTCTTCCTTTTTCTTTTTGTCAGTACTGGTGCTTGAACTGCGAGCCAAGGCTGGTGCTCTACCATTTGAGCTACAGCTCCACTTCTGTCTTTTTGGTGATTAATTGGGGATGAGAGCTGAGTCTCACAGAGTTTTCTGTCTGGGCTGGCTCTGAACTGAAATCCTCCTCAAATCTCAACGTCTTGAATAGCTAGGATTACAGTTGTGAGCCACTGGCTCCCAATTTATAATCTGGTTTCTTATAATGTTACTGTGTGCATCACATGTTTTGTGGGTGATGGTGGTGGTATCTATTCTTATAAAATCAGTATTTCAACACAAGCGCTCTAAGTATATTCTATACAATGATATGCAAAATAGAAGTTTATGTTGCTTTTTAATTTTTCTTGTTATCTGTCCTTTTTCCTGCTCTTCCATTGCTTACAAACTGCTTTACTTATCAGGGTTTTTTTGTTTTTGTTTTTTTGGTCGGTTGTAGGGCTTGAACTCTTGACCTGAGCATTGTCCCTGAGCTCTCTAGATCAAGACTAGCACTCTACCACTTGAGACACAGCACCACTTCTGGTTTTCTGGTGGTTAACTGGCGATAAGAGTCTCAAGGACGTTCAGGCCGGGACTGGCTTTGATCCATAGTTCTCAGATCTCAGCCTCCTGAGTAGCTAGGATTACAGGCATGAGCCACCAACAACTGGCAACATATCAGTTTTTTTTTCTAACTATACAAAAACATTAATCTTCTCCACTAAGAATTGTTTATTTACCAAGGAATACTATTTTCCTTAGTTATTTTGAATAAAGTTTAAAGCCATTTTTGCATCTTACTTGTATGTATTAGCCTATGAGTACTTCAAGTGTAACCAAATTGACTTCTGGGTAGATTTACCCTTTTGGAAATGGAGTGTTGACAAACTTTCCATTTAGGTCTCAATCCTTTTGGATCACTTAGTGCAAATGTCATTTTAGCTACTAGTCCTACAGAGATCCAATTTGTAGCATCATAGTCTCTTTGTTTTCTCATAGTCTTTTTTCTTTTTTTTCTTGTTTTTTACGTTGTTCTTGTTTTTGTTTTTTATTGTTTAAATACTGTACAGAGGGGTTATAATTATATGGGCAAGGTAATGAGTACATTTCTTTTTTTTTGCTTTAAGAAATTTGAGTTTATTAACCAGCTTTACTAGAACTATATTCACAATAATACATAATACATTTTTAATGGTTTAGGAGATTTAATAGTCTATTAGGGTCACTGTTTGTTAAACAATAATACAATTCAAATATATTCATCTAAAATATTTAAAAATATATCATTTTAGAATATGGTGTTTTGAGTTTTATTTACTTATTACTCATAAAATATTATTAAAGAATAAACAAAATGATGTTGCAGAACACAATGATTTCTTTGAAATACAGTTTGCTGACTGTGTGTGTTGGGTAGAACCATTTCTTTTTCTTTTCTTTCTTTTTTTATTGTGAAAATACTGTACAGAGAGGTTATAATTACATGGGCAAGATAATGAGTTCCTTTACCTATACATACTGCAACTTAGATGTCTGGAGAAACAAAAATATGGGTTTTGGGAGCATTAGCTGACAAAAAGAAGTTCTTGTAAAGAGCACGTATCAGCTGATAAAGGTAGAAAAGAAATCACTGAGACAGTGTTTTATAGATCCTGAATGTGTTCCAGAAACAAACCAAGGTAAATAGCCAAAGAAAAGCATTATTTTTTCCACTTAGAACATGCACAGTTGCAATTTTTTAGGTGTTTCAATCTTTTCTTTGCACAGTGAGAATCTAGAGAGTTTGGGCCTATAGGAAACCACAGTCAACATGGATTTTAGGCTGCAAGTCAGTTTGATCTCAGTGGAGCTATGTTTTTGTGACTGTGCCTGGTAGTAGATTAGGACAGGTGATGAGGTCAATAGAAAGCACTTGGACCATTAGTACCTGTTAAATACCTGCTCTTCTTGTTCTGCGTTACCAGGTAAATGGGAGTCTGATAGAGATAATGTATGGATTTCTTTTAAGAAGCTTTAATTGCTTGAAATTTGGCCCAAGGCCCTCTTACATTTTCCATTTTCCAGCTGGGGGAATTGAGACTGAGGTTAGTGAACAGACTTGCTTATGAATAGGAATGTGAGTAGCAGGGTTAGGCTGAGAATCAAGCCTAGGGACTCCTTTGTCCAGCGGCCCTTCTACCGCACCAGGCTCCCACCCTTGAATTGGCATTAAGAAAAATAATATTTTACTTATTCCTGACACTTGTCCAAAACAAAGATATTGGGTCATGCCCTTTGATGTAGAAATTTCACCCACACAGGCATATTCTATAAAGAAACGTGGTCAATTAAAGCATAGTTATGCATGAATATTCGTGCATGCAATCAAAAACTAAAGAAAACAAAACAAAACAAGCTGGAGTTATGAGATAGCTTCAGGTTGGAAGATGTTGGCCCTAAACCAAAATACATTGATCTTTCATTCCAATACGTGGGGATTATTTACAGGTGAGTCTTGTGCTCACACTTCTTATAATAGAGATGCAACTACACACCTTTGGTTAACTATTAACGGCTATTGCACAGAAGTATTTTAGACTATTCTGAATCAGAAAACTAGGGTAAGGATGGGGTGCACTTGCTTTTGAGATTTTTCATTTAGTTGTTTCAGATTTGTAAGGTACACAACTGAGGTTTAGAATCGGTATTAACTGACATTAAACAAGATGATTCTTTTTCCTCTCCTGTCATTTTTGAAAGGAATGATCAGTCAGAATATATCTTGCTCAAGAGAAAGGAGCTTAGATAGAACCTGATAGTTATATATTGTGGTGATTTGACTTTCATGAAAAATACAGTGCTTTGAGTAATTCCAATGGCTTGAGCTTGTCACAGTCATGAGAGAATACAGAGGCATTCATTTCTTCCTCACATGGCAAAAGTGATTATTTGGGGCTCTCATCCATCTCTTTTCCAGGACTTGCCTGGAAAAGTCTAGAATTGTTTCTTAGGAGGAGAATACTACAATACTCTAAGGAATTTACTGATCCTTCAAACAGGTGATAAGATGTAGGTGACAGGATGCAGTATGACTATCATTCACACATACATACACATACATACACACAAACATACATACACACATACACACACATGAACACAGAAGGTCTTACTGAATTTCAAATTGATGCCACCATTTCAATTGTCATGCAGAGATAAATCGTACATATTTTCTCTCATAGGTGGAAGCTAGATCTAAAACTTAACTGGACATAACATACATTGGGATATATGCATTTACATACCAACAAACAGACTAAAAGAGGATACACGTAGTGGAAGAACCCAAATGTATAATTCCTACCTACCCAAACAAATTCCAGGAAATGGAGACATGTTTTGCTTCTGTTATTTGTTATTGTTGCTGCACTCTTTTTTGGTCTTTTTAGGAGAGGCACAAAGGAGGAGTTACAAGAATGTAGGAAGGAAAGGTGAAGAAATGAAGTCATGGTGTTCAATAGACCCTATGATAAAAATGAACTAAGCAACTTAGGGGCAGGGATGGGGAGAGGGAAAATAGGTGAAAATGAAGGGAGGGGTACCATTGTCCAAGAAGCACTGCATTTATCGCCTGACTTATGGAATTGTAAGCACTTGGTACAATACCTTAATAATAACAATAAAAAAGGAAAAAATTAAAAAAAAAGTGCCACAACTCTGATTCTAGGAGTTGCTCTGAGTTGTTTGTGCTTTTAACTACCTTGTCAATTAAAGAACATTAAGCATGTTAAGTTAGAAATGCAAGTGTAGATGAAAAGCACTGTTTCCTCCCACACACTCCCACCCTATGTAATCTTCCCAGGAAGAGGTCAGCATAATCACGGCTCAGATTAGTTCTCCCCCATGAACACTACAGAAAACAGAAGACTATAATTGATTAATCCAATCAAGACAGATACTGATCACTAAACTCCTGTTCCATTACTATTTCTTTTCCTTTGACAAAATGTATGATGTCTCAATGGCTTATTAAAAGTCCCATCATGTAATTTTTTCATTTTTTCAATGGACAAATGAAGTAGTATTTGTGGCCACAAGTACACAAGGATTCTTTTGCTTTGTAGCATTTTTCCAACCCAGTTCCAATGAGATGAACTGAATGTACTTTGTCACTAGTTTTCTTGCTACCAGGTTTTCTTCCTTCTAATCTGTATCCCAATACAACATTGATTTTCCTGTGTGTTACTCAAGATTTTTTTGGTTGCAAATAATGGCTGGAACCCAACTCAAAAACTTTTGGCTTCAGGAGGGAAGGGAAAGTAGTAGTGGAACTCTGGATCTTAAGCCTCAATTTATATAATCAGGTTATCCTCATTATCTATATTGCAACTCTGTTGTTTTTTTTCCTGTGGTTAGTGTCATTCTCAGAAAAGCTTTCCCATGAGGTGTGAATGAAGGCTACTGGCAGCTTTAAACTATTTCACAACACTAGCAGAGAGATACTCTTTCTAGCAAAAACCCCAGGGCTGGCTTTCATCTACCTAGCAGGTGAGCGAATGATAGCTGTGGCCAGGGATGAACTGTTTTAATGGACCAGTCAAGCTGAAATGCTCATTACTGGAGTTAGGAACTGGGGAAGGGGAGAGGGTGAGAACACAAAGGAAAATCAGGACATGATTCTTGGAGAAAGATGAAATAAATGTCCTATACCAAATCTCCATTTTTATCAGGATACCCCCCCATTATTGGTGGAGGATATGCTGTACAATAATAAACAAAGTACATGCTTGAGCTTTGGAATTCACAATTTTGGATTCTACCCTCAAGTTGTCAAGTGCTAACTGTGATTTTGCAAGTGAATTAATCTTTCTGACCCCCCCCCCAGTCTTTTAATCTATAAAATGTAGAGAAAGACTCAGAGATTACGGGAGAATGAAAAACCAATACCTGGCACTGACTACCACTTTGTAAATGGCAATTGGGTAAAGTGAAATTATTTTGGCTACTTTCATACTATACGATTGTCTTTTTATTACCTCCTGTGAGGAAAATCTTAGACTCACACTCAGAAAATCTAATTTACCACTTATTTGACTCTCAAGTATCTATGAAGACAATACAGTGTACCAGACATCTTTATATGCAGTGAGGATATGACAGTGATCAATAGTGTCCTATGTCTTCTTGAAGCTTCGATTCTAGTGACAGATTGAATGAAGAAACAATTGGAACTGGGTATGGCTTAAGTGGTGGAGTGCCTTCCTAGCAGTGGGATGGAGCTGAGCTCAAAAATCTGGACCCAGCCCCCCCCCCCCAACAGAGAAGATAACAACTTTTAGAATTTAGAAAATGAGAGGGGACCTCTGTAAGGAAGAAATATTTGAAGGTGGGAGAATCAACCTGTATGTTAGCATTCCAATGGAAGGAGACAGTGAGAAGGCCCTGGCGTGAAGTTGTATTTTCAAAAAATGTTTTATTAGCATATACTAGTTTTGCAAGAGGTTCACACGATAATATTTCCCTACATGCATACAATATTCTCTGTTCAAATTCATCTCCTCTGTTACTATTCGTTATCCTCCTCCTCTTCTTAAAATAATCCCAACAGATTTTATTGTCCTATTTTCATACATTTGTATGAAGTGCTTTAATCATATTTACCTTCATTCACTCTCTCCCATTGATACCCACTTGCAGCAATCCTGTTTTACTCTGTCCTGTTTCTTTAAGAATATATTAATTGTCCATAGAGAATATTAATTGCTTAAGTGTGGCCTGGTCAAGAAAAGTAGCCACAGGGTTTTCTAGCCAGCAGTGAGTAGAGAGAATGGCTAAAGTTGAGTTTGGAGAGGAGCTTGGGACAGATTATGGCAGGGTGGGGGTAGGGTGGAGGGGTGGGTCAGGTAAGGAATTTGGATTTTATTCTGAGTGCAACATGAAGCCATTAGAATATTATGCAGGGAAGAAATGTTCTGAAACATGTTTTGAAAGACTCATTCTGGCTACTGAAGGGAGAAGAGGTATTTGTGGGGCATGTAGCAATGTTCCAGGGCCAAGGGGTTGGCTTGGCTCAAGGTGTGCTGCTTCTGCAGGTAATGGGAAAGGTGAGATGGAAACATCATCTGAAAAGGAGAGAGAATGAATGTGTGGATGGCTCAATTGTACCCTATGAGGAAAGAAGCTCCTTGGTTTGAGTAACTGGGTAAGTAGTGGCGCCATCACTGAAATGGAGGACCTAGAGAAAGGATAGGTTTTTGTGTTGGGGTGAGACATGAAGAATTTAGTTTGCAGTGTTTTTAAATTATCCCCCATGAGATGCCATGTAGGCAGAGTGAGTGTGGATGAAAAAGAAAACTTTGGGAGTCTTCAAGTATGATGGGGGGCGGGAGGGAGAGAGAGAGAACTTAGCCTTGTTTTTTCAATATTCAAGGTTTTATACTTACGTATTTTAAATAAAATGTTATTTTCAGTTCAAAATATACAAGAGAGTACTTTGCTTGAGGTCAAGATTGTGACTGAGCCTTCCCCTTGCCTATCACAACCTCCAGGAGCTAATGTTAGGTTCAAAGGCACTAACATACACCTTGGAAAACACAGTGTCTCAGCAGCCTTTCCATCTCTGGTGGTTGGCCATTCTCTTCCTGGCTGCTGTCCTTGTTGTGTTTGCTCCTTCCAGGCCAAGAGACCTAAAGGTCCAGGCTAAGGTTCATTGTTCTATTATGTGGATAAACAGATTTAATGTTTCCTCTCAGTGAGATTCAATTAGAACACCAGCAGATGGAATTACAGGATCTCAGAGCTGGAAGAGAACCCAGAGATTATCTCTTCCATTCACCAGGAATTAAAGAATGGTGCTCAGAAAGCAAGGGGACTTGCAACAGATAACTGGAAAAGTTAGCTGAGTACTCTCTGCCTTCCCTGCATCACCAGGCCATGGAGCACATATGATGGAAATTTTGTTAGAAGAGTGAAAGTGCATAGTTAGTTAAGGTCAAGTTGAGTGAGTGCCAGTTTAGAGCAGTGTGTTGAGGGTTAATGGTGGAGGAACTCTGAATAATTTGAAAGTGAACACTCCTCACATGAGAATGCGGATTCTTTAATCTTATGGTTCCTGGATGGGTATGGGATTCTTTGGGTTCCTGGGTGTAATATTGCTTGATCCATAGTATGTATGTATGTATGTATGTATGTATGTATGTATGTGTATGCATACATTTTTGTTTTCTGGGAGAGAATTACCATAACTCACTATGTTTTCAAATAGATCTATGCACCCATTCTCAAAATGATTTTAAAAAACAACATGGAAAGGAGCCAGATGCCAGTGGTTTAAGCCTATAATCCCACCTATTCGGGAGGTTGACCTCTGAGGATTGCCATTGGATTCTGAGGAAAGTCCATGAGGCTCTTACCTCCAATTTACCACCAGAAGCCAGAAGTGGAACTGTGGCTCAATTGGTAGTGCACTAATCTTGAGCACAAAAGGTCAAGGACAGCATCTAGGCCCTGAGTTCACACCCCAGGACTGGCAAAACAAAACAAAACAAAAAAGCAAGCAATAAAAAAACCTGAAAAATCCTCCTAGAAAACAAAATCATAAAATAAACACATTACTATTTTAATGTAACAATTAAACAATTAGTTGTTCTCTTAATGCAGATTCTAGAAAGAAGCGCTATATCTGGGAAGAATAATGAATTATCACTAAATAGATTAACACAGAATGAAAAGAAGTATCTAGGGGCTGGGAAGGTGGCTCAGTGGTAGAGTGCTTGCCTTGCATGAATGAGGCCCTGGGTTCGATTCCTCAGTACCACATAAGCAAAAAGAAAAAAGCCGGAAGTGGTGCTGTGGCTCAAGCTAGCTTTGAGCTGAAGAGCTGAGGGACAGCGCCAGGCCCAGAGTTTAAGCCCCATGAATCGCGCGCGCGCGCGCGCGCGCGCGCACACACACACACACACACACACACACACACACACACACACACACACCACACGTACATACACACACAAAGAAGTGTCTATATATGTTGTTTGCAACTTTCAGCAGAAAGTATTTCATACTTCATATTTTAATATTACAAATACTCTTTGCTATGCACTGTTTATTAGAAATTTCTGGAAAAATACCAGTAGTCTTAACAAGTAGGAAGCAATGATCACTCTGCCTTTTCTTTTTCTTTTCTTTTAACAGTGCCTGTTATTTTTCTGTTTAACATCTTTTTATTTCCCATTATAGGATTCTGTGGGCACTGAAATCCAACTCACCCATGTCTATTTCCTGTAATGGACAGACTTGATGCTAATGTGAGGTATGTTGCAGTTCTGTATGTGTTTATATTAGGAAGCTTAGAAAAACTGTTTTAGTAGCTCATGGATGTGTATTTTCTTTCTTGTTTCCTATATAACTCCTGATATGATTCCATTTGATGGTTAGTATGTTAGGATTTCTGCTTAAATAATACATGTGATATGACTGTAAATGATTTTAGCTGTCTGTGCTAAAACAAAGGTCTGCATTACCGAGCTGCCAAGTAAAAGCAGGTAGTCATTTCTGTAACAAGAAGAAAGATGCATTTAAATGCAAGTAAAATAACTTAAGAATATCTGTGTATCTAAACCTCAGGCTATACATTCTTTTGTGTGTGTGTGTGATGGTACTGGGGACTGTACTCAGGGCCTGAGTGCTGTCCCTAACCTTTTTCACTCTATCCCTGAGCCAGCTCCACTTATTATTTTTTGGTGGTTAATTGGGGATTAAGATGCTCATGGACTCTCCTGCCTGAACCTCTAGCCTCAGATCTCAGCCTTCCGAGTAGCTAAGATTACAGCTGTGAGCCACTAGCACCTGGCTGCAACTATAAATTCAATTAACTTTTTCTAGTATTTTCCATCATTTCCACCTCTTTTCTGAGCTAGGACATGCAGTCAGTGACATGTGACCCTAGGTGGTTGTATGGTATAATTACATTAAGCTAATGGTTGGGCAGGGAGGTGGGTAGGGATGGAGGGTGTAATTTCCTCTCAGTCTTGGAGATGAAGTAATAGGATGATTCCTTGAGATTTTTCTTCTTAAAATCTTGCTTCATTTTATTTGGCATAGCAAAAGTTAAAAGAACACAATTTGAGGAGCCTAAGTCATATGTTATTTCATGGTATTTGATGCTGAGGATAATCCCATATAATGTATATTTTTTCTTGCAATCACTGATGCCATTTTTTGCTTTTACTTGAGACCTTTGGGAAAACATGCTTCAAGTATAAACCCTGTGTGTCTGTGATGTAGCAGGGAGTGGAAACAAAAGGTTGCTGTCAAGAATCTTGACAGAAAATCCAGCATGGTGTGACTTGAGCTGCATACATGTGCTCTGTCCTGCCAGCGAATTCTTGGAAGGTAGAATGTATCTCATAATGATCAACATTGTCACTGGCCCTTGGATGAGATGGTATTTAATGAACAGTTGTTGATCTGTTTGTCTTTGGTGTAATACATGCATGTTTAATTGGTTTCTGTTCTAGTTCTCCTTGATATAAAAGACTATTTAGCCATAAAACATTTTACGCTCTCAGTAGGAAACTTGGTGGACTTTGTTATTTACCAAATGCACAGACTTGTTAGTGTCAGGACTTAAACATAGATTTTTTTAAAAAAAAAACTAGTGGCATGTATTAATTTTCTACTCAAAGCTTTGACATTTATTTGGAATCCACAGAATCCATGAAATCTCAATTTTAATTTTGTTAATTGAAATACCAGAGTAAGGCATATCAATGGTGATACATTATAAAATTGTTTGAAGCTCCAGAAACTTCTTCAAACTGGATCAATGAGTTAGGATGCACATTTTTGGTAACTATCCAGATATTATAATCCCTCCCATTGCTAGCTATTATACCTGTGTTTGTAGTAGCGTTAGATTGTAAGGGCCCAATGCAATTTGATTAAGTAAACAATGGTCTCAGGGTTCAGTAGAACAATTGTGGGAGCTATAAGATGAGATCACACTCTGGAATTTTGTTGCTGGACTATCCTTGCTGTCAGTTTTCTAGCCAGATCCTGCCAACATGAGCTCATCCTCACCCACTCCCCCTCTCTACCCACAATATTAGTAACAGGCAAATATCACAGGCTTTCCACTGACTTCCTCCTCAGTACAGCCTCTGAGTGTCCATGACAAAGAATGTCAGGATGTCTGGTTCACATTTATCAAAATGTGATGCATGCATTATTAATAATGCATAGTGAATTCAGGTGGAATACCAACAACTTTATTTCAAAATCAGGTATTTATTCATGGTTATCTTTTTACTCTGGGAAGTGATACTATTTTGCCTGTTATAGTGCAATGTGTTTTCCATTTAATATAACTGTATTTAGTTTTGAAAGTCCATTTATTGAAAGAAATATATAATTCAATAATATTTATTAATAAATGAGTAGTTAAAAAATCTCAAGGGTATTATGCAAATGACTAGGATCTAGCTCCAGTGGGTGGAGTATGTTCTGTTGTTTGCAGGGTAGGGACTTTCTTTGGTAAGGGAGTGTCATTCCTTGAAAAAGTGAATGTATAATAGGGTGAGAGTTGAAGGGCCTGTGTCTCTGGCCCAGGAGGAGAATCCTTTCCCATGCTCTGAAGGCAGAGGAAAATGAGCAAAGGAGGGAGAAGTTGAAGAACTTTCACAAAGAAGAAGAGACTGAGCTCTGCTTGGGAGTGGGCAAAACAGCCACAGCATTGTGGTTGTAAGTGGCTTTGAGACTAGTTAGAATGTACATTCTATATTACTACTACTACTACATACACTACTCTAATACTCCCTATACAGTGTATCCTCAATATTATTCTCTGTATATAATATGCATATGTTTATATATATTTATGTATATATATAGGTGTATATGGGTGTGTATATATATAATATATACACACATATATATGTATATTGTGTATTCATGCATAATGTAGGCTATGTGCTGATCTCTCCAGGACCAGCTGTCTCCCAGGATCAGTTCTTCAGTAAAATTTCCAGCTTGTCTATGAACTGGGTGTTGAACGTTTACTTTGTTGAGTGTGTGGAATCTTTATGAGCTATAACCTTGACTTATATTGCCCTGTTTAATTTTAACAACAGTCTTGTAAGGCACATATATATCATTATGGCCCTGCATTTCACCATGCATTCAACTAAGATACAAAGAAGTGAAATGATCTGTCCAAGGTCATGCAACTACTCTGACTCCTCTTGTACTATAAAGAATTTTTGATATATGTGCATTTCTAAATGTTTGCATTTTTTGCATACCTGGGTATAAGTTGGAGGGAGAGTTGATATTTCTTTGTGAACAAGTTTGATTTGTGAGAGAGACAGTGTATTTAGAAATGGACGCCCCCGAAAAATAGAGACACTATAAACATCCTAGGGAAGGACATGGGATAGAATAGAAGGATGCTAGTCAACTTTTCCCAGACAGCGAAAACAGAGAAATCCTAATTGAAATGTAGAGCTAAATAAAATGCCTTACATTTAAATTATTTGTCAGGCCATACTGACCATTTCATTTTCTGTTTATATGACTTCATTTAATTGAGTTTGCTATTTGGCTTGATCTGGCTATTCTTTATCTGTCAGTATTCTTGTCTGTAAGCATCAGAAACTAACTCTGGAACATAATCAAAGATAATTTGGGCACAGCTACTTTGTATAGCTCAGTTAATCTAGGTGAAAAATGCTAGAGACCAAATTTGCAAATAAACCAGGACTTTGGGAGTTGCAGGAGAGCTAGGAAGTGACAAATTTGAAATAAAGGGTCTATATATTTCCTTCCTTTTTTCCTTTGTTCTTTCATTTATTTATTTGTTCTATTATTGGAGCTTGAACTCCGAGCCTGGGCACCGACTCTAAGCTTTTTCATTCAGGGCTAGCACTTTACCTCATAAGCCACAGCTTTTCTTCTGGCTTTTTGTTGGTTAATTGGAGATCAGAGTCACACAGATTTTTCTTCCTAGACTGGCTTTACACCGTGATCCTCAGATCTCTGCCTCCTGAGTAGCTAGGATTATAGGCCTGAGTCACTGATATCTGACTTTCTTCATTTATTTAATAAGCATTATTTAAACTAGGTACCAGAACTAGAAAGTTCGAAATAAGCTAGAATACCATCAAATGGGGAGATTTACTTCAATGGTGGAACTGCAAAAGTAGTGTGTTCTTTGTGAGTTAAGAGTGATGAGCAGAAAAGCTAAGTCTTGCTACTAAAAATACAAGAAGCATTTTAAACATGTTTCTATCAAGGGCTGCTGTTGCAGATAACAGTGGATATAGGAGAGGCTGTGTCATGGTGAAATACCAGAATGATTCTGGCTGGCGCGGCAGTTCCTGACCAATCCTGACCTCTGGGAAATAGTATCTCATGAACTTAGCAGGCAGCCTTTTCTAGACAATCGGATACACTGCTGATTCATTATTTTGGTCCACTTGTTGCTTGTGGGGGCTCCTGAGGAGATAGTTCTATTCTTCTTGAGGGTCTGAAAGACAAAAAGAGTGGCTTTGGCAATTTTACAGCAGCTGCTCTTCCTAGAATTCTTTATTGGCTTGTTTTGGGGCCTTCCTGCCACCCACCCGAGTTACCACTAGCACTGGGAAGCCACTTTCTGTGGCCCTGCAACACTTGCCATTTCACTTCAGGGACAGCTCATGCTCTCTATTTTGTTGAACTAGAAGGAGTCCCCCTGGGGTGTGCTTTACCCCAGATCAAGTGTGATTCTGTTTCTTCCTACAGCTATTGACAGTCAAAAGATTTCTGTTTCAGAAAATACAGGGAGAAGACAATTAGGTAGAAGAAAGGGTGTGTGTGTGTGTGTGTGTGTGTGTGTGTGTGTGTGTGTGTGTGTGTGTGTGTGTGTGTGTGTGTGTGTGTGTGTGTGTGTGTGTGTGTGTGTGTGTGTGTGTGTGCTTTGAGATTTCCCTGACTTTGGGTGGACAAAGTTTTATTGACTTTACATCTTGATTCTTTGTGTGTATGTGCCAGTACTGGGACTTGAACTCAGGGCCTGGAAAATATTCCTTAGCTTTTCTGTTCAAGGATGGGACTTTACCATTTGAGCCACAGTTCAACTTTTGGCTTTAAGCTGATTAATGGGAAACAAGACTTTCCTGAGCAGGCTGGCTTTGTTCCTTGATGCTCAGCTCTCAGCCTCCTGAGTAGCTAATATTACAGATGTGAGCCACCTGTGCCTGGCTTACGTCGATTCTCTCAGCCTCCTGAGTAGCTAGGATTACAGGTGTGAGCCACTTGTGCTTGGCTTAGATTGATTCTCTCAGCCTCCTGAGTAGCTAGGATTACAGGTATGAGCCACCTGTGCCTGGCTTACAATGATTCTTTATAACCAGAGCTTTATCCCATCTTTGACTGGCCTCCTAGCCCACGGCTTTCCATCCTATACTCTCTTGCATTTCCCCCGACTTTCCATCCGACACTATCTGGCATTGCTGCTTCTAGTCTTCTTTCTCCAACAGGAACACTTTGACATTTTGTTTCTTCTCTACAGAATAATTCTGTTTTCTTATTCATGTTTCTCATTATCTACCCAAAGAACATCTTACAGGAATTATGAATCATTAAATGCTAGAATTTCCTTCTCTTTCCTGCAGTTCTAGGAAACTAAGAGAGCCAAATTTACAGTCAGCACTAGCAAGGATAGAAGATCTCTCCATAGGTACCGTGGTTGTAATATTCCTTCTATTTGTTGTCCTAATTCATTTTTTTCCTCTCTTTATCTGCTTCTGCTTTTTATTTATTCTTTCTGTTCTTTCTCTATTTTATTCTTATACTTCTTTCCTCCTTCCCTCCCTCCTCTTCCCCCTTCTTCCCTTCCTTCCCAGGGCTTGAACTTAGGACCTCATTCTTAACCTCTTGAGCTATGAGTCCAGTTCAGTTTTTTGCAGATTAATCGGAGATGGAGTTTTGTAGCATTTTCTGTCCAGGCTGGATTTGAACTATGATCCTTCAGATCTTAGCTTTTCGAGTAGCTCCTAGTGGTTCACTAGTGTCTGGTATTTGCTTTAGTGTCTTGATAAAAATATCACTCATTTTTTTATTGTAAAGATACTGAGGTTAAAGTTACATGATAGAGAGGTTACAGTTAGATGAGTTAAGGTAATGAGTACATTTCCTATGGAGCATTGTTACCCCTCCTTTGTTTTTCCCCTACCATTCTTCCCTCCCTACCTCCCCAACTCCTCCCCCTACCTCGTTTTTCATTCTGACAATGTGTTAACCTGTATCCTTATTTTAGCTTTTTGTTATTTCTCTTCCCCTCCCCAAATTAGAAAAATGTATATACAAGATGCAGGGCACCAGAATCAAATACAGTGACAACAGGGGTTATACCATTGGGGAAGAACATACAAAAGAAACTGAAAAATCACATGGTACATTAAAACAACAGTGACAATAGAGACCCTGAAACACAACAAATCAAAGAAAGGTTGGACATATGGGATTGCATGAAGTTGCAGAGCTTCTGCATGGCAAAGGACATAGCTAGCAAGATCAATAGAATGCTGATGGATTGGGAAAAGATCTTCACTAGTCATATTACAGAAAAAGGTCTCATATCTAAAATATACCTGAAACATCAAAAAATTAAATCCCCCAACAACAAATCCTCAAAGAAACAACTGCCCAATAAATAAGTGGGCTAAAGACTTAAAAAGAAACTTCTCTGAAGAGGAAATAAGAATGGCCAATAGACATATGAAGAAATGCTCAACCTCCCTAGCCATAAAAGAAATGCAAATCAAAACAACATTTGAAATTCCAGCTCACCCCAGTTAGAATGGCTGTAATTAAAAAATCTAATAACAACAGATGCTGGAGCGGATGTGGCCAGAAGGGAACTCTACTGCATTGTTGGTAGGAGTGTAAACTTGTTCAACCACTTTGGAAAGCGGTATGGAGGTTCCTCAAAAGACTTCACATAGAGCTTCCCTATGACCCAGCAATCCCACTTTTAGGCATTTACTCAAATGATCACAAACAAGACCACACTAAAGCTACCAGCACAACTATGTTTATTGCAGCATTATTTACCGTAGCTAAGATATGATACCAACCTAGATACCCCTTAGTAGATGAATGGATCAAGAAAACGTGATATATATACATAATGGAATTCTATGCCTCCATCAGAAAGAATGGCATTGCCCCATTTGTTAGGAAATGGAAAGACTTGGAAAAATTATATTAAATGAAGTAAGCCAGGCCCAAAGAAACATAGGTCCCATGGTTTCCCTTATTTGCAATAACTAGTATATGTCTGAGACAAGCAGAAAAGGTCAGATAAGATGATGTTAAGTGAAATGAACCCCAAGATAAGGACACAAGTATTTTTTTTCTTGCTTGTTATTGCTTCTAACATATTTATAAAGTATCACATGATTTTTTTGTTGCTTTGTATGTCCCTCTCCCATGGTAGAACTCCTCTTTTCACTGTATTTGATGTTGGTATAATTTGGGAGGGGAAGGGAAAAAACAAATTGTTTAAACAGGGATACAGGTTGACCCATTGCAACAATGAGATATACAAGATGCCATGTTGAAAAACGAACTTTACAATTTAGGCAGGGGGTAAGGATGGGGTGGGGGGAGGAGGGGGAGTATGGGAAGAGATGGGAAGGGGAAACAAAGAGGAGGCAACAATGCTTGATAAGAAATGTACTCATTATCTTGCCCATGTAATTGTAACCCCTCTGTACGGTATTCTCACAATAAAAATTAATTAATTAATTAATTAATTAATTAATTAATTAAAAAATGAAACAACAAAGAAAAAAATTGAACCCCCTCCTGAAAAAAAACCTAGTTAAAAAAAACAGTGACAAAGAAAAAGTAAAGTACAGGAAGGAAGGAGGGAAGGAAGGAAGGAAGGAAGGAAGGTAGGAAGGAAGGAAGGAAGGAAGGAAGGAAGGAAGGAAGGAAGGAAGGGAGGGAGGGAGGGAGGGAGGAAGGGAGGGAAGGAAGGAAGGAAAGAAGGAAGGAAGGAAGGAAAGAAATGAAGGGAGAAATGATGGTTCTAGAGGAGAAACTTTCTCTTTTCTCTTTGGTGGAGCTTACCACCACATACTATGAACAGAAGTTCATAATGGCAAGCTTTTTATACAATACAGAAAATTTATATGCATACCAAAAGTTGAATATTTTAAAACATAAAGTGCATAATCATGATGTTAAAACAATTACTTTCTGAGTACATGTGAGAATAATTAAAAAACCATAGGCAGGCACCAGTGTCTTGCGCCTGTAATCCTATCTACTCAGGCAGCAGAGAACTGAGGCTCACAGTCTGAAAACAATCTAATCAGGAACATCTGTGAGCTTCTTACCTTCAATAAACTATTCAGAAAAAGCTGGAAGTGCTGGACGCTGGTGGCTCACACCTGTAATCCTAGCTACTCAGGAGGCTGAGATCTGAGGATCATGGTTCAAAGCCAGCCTGGGCAGGAAAGACCATGAGACTCTTATCTCCAATTAACCACCAGAAAACTGAAAGTGGTACTGTCGCTCAAGTGGCACAGAACTAGCCTTGAGCTGAAGAGCTGAAGGACAAGGCCCAAGCCCAGAGTTCGAGCCCCAAGACTGATGGCGGGGAGTGGTGGGGGTGGGGGGGACGGGGTGAAGCAAAAGCTGGAAGTGGCACTGAGGCTCAAGTGGCCTTGAGCACAAAGAGGCCCAGGGACAGTGCCCGGGACTGTCTAAATAAATAAATAAATAAATAGAAAAAAAACATAACAAAGGTAAATTACTGGCTTTAAATTCATAACTCAGTTCCCTTAATCATTAATGGCACTAAGTTCAATCCATTACTTCTGATCAAGAAATTAAATTAATTAGATATCAGTCTATTAAAAGTATCTAATTTTATTGAGGAGGAAAAATAGCCATTTAGTTTGATTTGGGGTGTACTTCTGCTGACAATACAGACTATTCTTCAGAGAAGTCTGAGGATGAAGTTGGAATTTTTTAATGCTGAATGTTTTAAAGCATTGAAGTGATGCATAGAACTTGAAATCAATGTATGCAAGTTGTCTGCTCCAAAGGCTTATCAATATGCAATTGATTTGGAACTAGAATTAATTCATGTTTATTACCTGGCGATCAAAATGGTGAGCAGGTGCAACTTTAAGGCAATGAAATGTTTTGCAGGAAATCTCTTTCAGGCTCTGAAATTGTGGCACGAATTAGCATAGAAGGAGAAAGTGAGTGGGCACCATTTAAAAAGGGGTTATTTTTATGTAGCTTTAGAAATGTAAATGAGAATAATACTCAGCTTTATGTCTTGACTGACAAAATGATGATTATTCAGTTAAGTCCTTTGATTAGATCAGGAGTGCAGTGAATATGAGGTGGAATTCACCCTGAGCTGGAAACCCATGGCTTTGTGGGGTCACTGGGGGCCTCTTCACCTTGAGGTTCCACAGGCCACCAGAGGGAAGATGACACATTGGGATTTCGGGGGCCATGGGCTATGGCAGTACATGAAATGTAGCTAGCTATCTTTCATATGCAGCTGACACCAGACTGTTTCCCAAGGGCTGCTTTCACAGAATCACCCAGCAGTACCAAGGAATGCAGAAAGATGCTCTTAAGGAGAGAGGATAATAGTGATAATAGGATAATAGTCTTGACTTTTCTGCTTACTGGCTGTTTGACTTTGAACAAGTTTAGTCCCTTTAAGACTCATCAATTTGGGTATTTGAAAATGGGATTTGGGTGATGATAAAAACCATAGTAAATCTTTAGCATCTTGAAGATAATATGCATAAAAATAGTTCATTTTGGCCAGGTGCTGGTGGCTCACGCCTGTAATCCTAGCTACTCAGAAGGCTGAGCTCTGAGGATCGTGGTTCAAAACCAGCACAGGCAGAAAAGTCCCCATGAGACTCTTATCTCCAATTAACTACCACCAAACCAAAGTGGTGCTGTGGCTCAAAGGGTAGAGTGAGCGCAAAGAGGTTCAGGGACAGTGTCCAGGCCCTCAGTTTAAGCCCCAAAACTGACGAAAAAAAAAAAAAACCTCACAAAACTCCAAAAAACAAAATAGCTAATTTTGTACTGTCATAAAAATCATGAAGTGTGGGTATTTATTACTAATAGAACTAACAATTACTACATTCTATAATTTTTTTTCTTTTGTTCTACTGAGAATTGAACTCAGAGGCTTGTACTTGCTAGGCAGGTACTCTTACCACTTGCTTTGGTTAATTTTTGAACAGGGTCTCAATTTTCACCTGGGCCAATCTGGATCCTTTCCCTTCTATTTACACAAAGGAATGTAGCAAAGAGGGCAGATATCTACCACCTCTCTCAGCCTTTATAGGTTGAGAAGGGGGTCTCAGGAATTTTCTGCCTGGTCTGGCCTCAAATCATGATCCTCCACATCTCTACCTCCCAACGAGCTAGAATTACAGGCCTGAGCCACTGTGCCTGGTTATAACTTTATTGCTTAAATCGACTATCCAGTTAACTAGGTGACACTGTTAGTTGTTAGGGTTTTTGTTGGTTGTTTTTTATGAATGTTTGTCTTTGGTTATTCTCTTTCATGGGTGAGGAAAATTAAGCCCTCAGAGATAACAGAAAATCCTCAATATTGTGACTAATAGGTGGCTTAGAATGCAACCACTAGTCTACTTCATGCTACATGTTGTCAATTCTGCAGCATCTACAAACATGGAGCCTCCTGCTCAGGAATGAGAGGCTCCAGAATTAAGCCCTGCATCTTTTGGACTCTTACTCTCAAGCTATATTCAGAATGGCCTGCTCCCCTTTAGAAGCCAGTCATGCACTGGTTAACCATCCCTTTAAGGGGAACATACCTGGATTTAGTTGTTTCTGCTTCTATCAATGACTAGCCAAGAAGAATGAAATCAGCTGAGTATATTGCAAGCAAATGGTGATTTATTTCGTAAGCATAATCACATAGCTCCCTGAAAGAGCCAAAAGAGGTGAGAGGTCAGGATCCCTTGTGAGTTCAAACACAGCCATGAATGTGGGGAGATAGTGTCATAACCAGAGTTCGAGCTTCTGGGTCTGGGTAGTAGTATTCTCACTGCTGAGAGCATCTTCTGACAAAGGAGAGAAATGGTTCTTGTTTTCTCTCTTACCATTTTATTTTCCATTCTGAGACTCTCATTTGGAAAACATAACCAGAATCCAGCCGGCAAGGAAGTCTGAAAAATGTAGTGATCAAGCATCTAGCTTTCTAAGACTGGGATGGATAGACAAAAACAGAAATAAATAACAGAGACAATTAATTCCTCGGTGCGGGACCTGGGTTCCTTCTGTAACACATAGCTGTGGATCTGATCTCTGGGATCTGGAGTGTACTCATGGGATCCCATTAACCTCACTACCTGAATCCCAGTCTCCTTGTCTGTTGGAAGATCTGTCTTCTGGCCAGTTCTCTGTGTCTGCATGTTCTGAAGAAGTTGATTTTTATTGAAAGGCGTACTCACAGTACCTCTGAATTTGTGCTGCTTGTCTAGCTGCACCCCTGTAGCCTCCAGCCCTAGGAACCTCAGTAAGGCTTGCTTTAAATTAGAGCTGCTGAGTGGCCATGCCCACCAGGACACTAACTAAACAGAAGCTTCTTGGTAGTGAAAAATTCACATTGTTTCACATGTAACATGGCGTAATATGCCTTTTGGGGAAGGCGTGATCAAAGCGGGCCCCGTGCTGAAATTGCTGACGATGGGAATGTATCAGAAGCAAGCACTGCGGCATGTGGTCAGACCTCATGTTTTTCAGGAGTCACACAGAGGAAGGGGTCCTGTTGAAGTGGGATACTGACAGTTCCATGTCCTCAGAACCCCCACTCGCGAGGGTCATTCTGGGCAGCGGCTCAGTGAGCCCTGATGTGCCAGGCTCCTGGTTTTATGGCACCTTGTCATCCCTCCCTGAAAGGGGCTCACGTGGGGTCCTGCTATGCATCACCAACCTTTATTTAAATCTCCAATTTAAATTGAAACCTAACATGATTTTTCTAGAAAATTTCTCAGGACTTGTATATATCGGTGAACTCAACAAGCCTGGCAGGGATAGAAGCAATGCCTAATTTTATCCAAAATTTTACAAAAGTCTACACGATTCTTAATACCCCAGTCAGTGTGTATCTTCTCATTATTTTATGCAATTAGAACACGATCTGTATTGTCAGGTTACTTGAATTCTAGGAAGGCTGAGTCTTTTTCTTCTTTACAAAATGAGCTTTTAAGAGTTCTAAGAAAAATACACTTTGAAATAGCATACTATACCCCCACAGATATGTACAATTATTCTATTCTAATAACATTATTCAAGTGTGATTAAATGGAAATGTTATCTATCCTGATACAGTCAATTCACACCATTTGCATGTAGCAAATCATTGCATGGTAATGCATAAATTCTTACAATTAAAGTGATCATTAAAACAATATATATTTAAAAGAAACCTATAACATGCTGAGAATTGTTAGTCACTTCCAGGCTCCTCTTGAGAATTAAAGGCTGACCAGTGGCTTGGAACCTTTTGCAGCTCCACACGGGCACAGTACACAAAAGAAATTAGAATGGTGCAGATAACTTACCCTTCTTAAGCCTACACAGCTAACAAGTGCTTACTTGAGACTAAGTTCAAGTCATTACTGTCAGAAATTACTACTTGTTTCAAGTTACCTTCCAACTATCAGAAGACAAACTACTTTTTATGTGACTATAAATTTGGATTAAAATGTATGTAATCATAACCTAATCTGAAAAATGTATTTAGACAATAAGAGGAAAATATCAAATCATTTGTTATTCACTCCCTTGAACATTTGACAAGACTTGCTGTAGTTCAGATTCTCCACCAAACAGATGACCTGCATGAACAAACTGAGCTTTCATAACCCTGGCATTCCCACCAATAGTGGTTGAAATATTACCTAGGAAGGAAACAAGTCGAAGAAATCATTATTTTGCCCAAAGACACATTTCTAGGGAGTGCAAAGCTAGTATTTTCACCTCATTTTGCTTGATGACCAAGTCTATCTTTTGAGCTTCAAATTTGCTGTTCTAAAGAGTTCTGGGTTACAGAGTACCTATCTTTTGACATTTTAGACTTGGATACTGAACTTAAGGTCTGGCAGATATGTTCACTTGTCTGGCATTTTGAAAGTTGATTAAAATCCTTTTAGGTAGGCTGGACACTGCAATTTACCAGAGTCAGTATGATTCTCTATTGTCTGAAAAGAAACCATTCTTCACTGCTTTATTACATCCCATAGCCACTGTGTATGGCGGGTCAGGATGTATCATCTGCCTGTCAGGCTACCAAGGAGTTTTTACTTCATCATTGAGAAACAATAGCAGGGGGCTGGTGGCTCACACCTATAATCCTAGCTACTCAAAAGTCTGAGATCTGAGGATTGCATTTCAAAGCCAGTCCAGGCAGAAAAGCCCATGAGACTTGTATCTCTAATTAACTACCAAAAAAAAAGCCATAAATGGAGGTGTGACTTAAGTGGCCAGTACCAGCCTTGAGTTAAAAAAAATCAAGACCCTGTGTTCAAGCCCCAAAACACTACATCCAGCGTGCACGCGCGCGCGTGCGCGCGCACACACACACACACACACACACACACACACACACACACACAGAAAAGAATAGTGAAAATGATCTCCAAGTTTGTACAATCACATTCATGACATTTAATGCTTGTTGTTTTCTCCCCTGGAAAATTGTTTTATTGCCATTTAACAAATAGATTTGAGTTGCATTTAAGATCCTTTTTTTTTACAATTACAAAATTGGAACAGGTTTCTAAATAAATACCTGTTAAGTGACTACCATTTTATCAGTCAGATAATGATGCTTAGGCAATGTTCCTATTTGCATTTCTAAAGAACTGTGAGAATAATCACTTTCCCTCTTCTCTGCCCACTCACTTGCTCCTTAACTTATAATGGCTTTATTAATTTCAGTGCTTTTGAAGGTTTTATACTAAGTATTCGTCTTTGATTGTTCATACTATCATGCCTTTGTGCATATTAGATAGAAAGGCATATTTAATATAAGCTCTCTCTATCAACAACATAACTGACATTTTTCTAGCTTCACCTTATCTCAAATGCCACTATTGTTCGTTGTATATAATTATTCCAGTTCAAATCCTCAAAAGTTTAATTCCAGAAAGAATGCGTGTAGATATATAAAATGAGAAAATCTTTTTTGAATGTTAAAGAAATTTCAAACTTCTTAACTTCCTAGCCTTCAAAAATTGTTGAATATAGAAATACCATAAGCCGGGTGCCAGTGGCTCATGCCTATAGTGTTAGCTACTCAGGAGGCTAAGATCTGAGGATCACAGTTCAAAGCCCCCTGGGCAGGAAAGTCTGTGAGACTCTTATCTCCGATAAAACTACTCAGAAAACTGGAAGTGGCACTATGGCTCAAGTGGTAGAGTGCTAGCCTTGGGCTGAAGAGCTAAGGGACAGCGCCCAGGCCCAGAGTTCAAGTCCCATGACCAACCAAAAAAAAAAAGTAGCATAGAAAACTATATACAGATGGTGTAGAAACGTGATCAGTTTGCACAGAAGAGAGGAAGTCTTTTCGAGTATTTCAGAAAGACAATCTGGGTTTAATGCAGGCTGGATTATGGCAAGTGACAGGAAGTAGGAGTTGGGAAGACTTTGGAAGTGCTTACACTTACCTAGGGAGACACTGGGAAGGCCAGAAGAGCCATTGAGGGGCTTGTGGGGGCAAAGGAAAGGGCAGAGCTCTAACAGAATCTGAGCATCAGATTCCTGGTAGAATTGCATGAGCAGGAAGACGAAGTCAGTTTGAATGTTTCTGTGGAGAAGCAAATGGGGAAATAGACCTTAGTTGGAGCTTATTAAGATGGAGAAATCTGTGACATTTTCAACTTAAAAGAATCAAATGTTGCTGGGGATGTGTCTCAATAGATGAGCCCCTGCATAGCAAACACTTAAGCCTTGAGTTCAAATGCCAGTATTAAAAAAACATTTTTTAAAATAAGTTTTTATTGTGAAAAATCTGTACTGAGGGGTTACAATCACATGAGCAAGGTAATGAGTACATTTCTTATCAAGCATTGTTGCCTCCTCCTTTGTTTTTCCCCTCCCATCCCTTCCCTCCCATCTCCACAACTACATCCCCCCCACACACCTACATTGTAAAGTTCATTTTTCAACATAGTGTCTTGTAGATCTCATTATTGCAATGGGTCAACCTGCATTGCTATTTAAACAATTTGTTTTTTCCCTTCTGCTTCCCAAATTATAACAACATCAAATACAGTGAAAACAGGGGTTATACCGTGGGGGAGGGACATACAAAGAAACAAAAAAATCACATGGTACCTTATAAATATGGTAGAAGCAATAGCAAGAAAGCAAAAACCACTTGTGTCCTTATCTTGGGGTTCAATGATCACAAACAAGACCATACTAAAGCTAGTAGCACAGCTATGTTTACTGCAGCATTATTTACCATAACTAAGATATGGAACCAACCCAGATGCCCCTCAGTAGATGAATGGATCAAGAAAATGTGGTATACATTTCCCCATTTGTTAGGAAATGGAAAGGCTTGGAAAAAATTATATTAAGTGAAGTAAGCCAGGCCCAAAGAAACATAGGTCCCATGGTTTCCCTTATTTGCAATATCTAGTATAGGTATGAGTCAAGCGGAAAAGGTCAGATAATGTGATGTTAGGAAAACGAACCCTTAAATATGTATTTTAATGTTTTCGTTTCTTTCATGCATGTGTTTCTAACGCATTTATAAGATTATTTCTTTGTTGCTTTGTATGTCCCTCCCCCACAGTGTAACCCCCGCTTTCACTTTATTTGATGTCAGTATAACATGTGGAGGAGATGGGGACAAACAAGTCGTTTAAGGATTCAGGTGGACCTGTTGCAACAATGAGAAGTACAAAATGTCATGTCAAAACCAGCTTTACAATGTCGGTGTGTGTGGCGGGGGAGGGGGGTATGATTGGGTGGGGGGAGCGGGGAGGCTGGGAAGGGAGGTGAAGGGTAAACAAAGGAGGAGGCTGCAATGCTTGGTAAGAAATGTATGCATTATCCTGCCAATGTAATTGTAACCCCTCTGTACAGTATGTTCTCAAATAAAATAAAATAAAATTAAAAAAAAAAGAAAATGTGGTATATATATACAATGGAATTCTATGCCTCCATCAGAAAGAATGACAATGCCCCATTTGTTAGGAAATGGAAAGACTTGGAAAAATTCTATTAAGTGAAGTAAGCCAGGCGCAAAGAAACATAGGTCCCATGGTTTCCCTTATTTACAATAACTAGTATATGTCTGAGACAAGCAGAAAAGGTCAGAAAAGATGATGTTAAGTGAAAAAAGACATTTTTGAAACCCGGTTTCTGTGGCTCATGCCTGTGATCCTAGGTACTCAGGAGGCTGAGAACTGAGGATCACGGTTAAGCCAGCCCAGACAGAGAAGTCTGTGAGATTCTTATTTCCAGTTAATCATCAGAAAACGAGAAATGGCACTGTGGCTCAAAGTCATAGAGTGCTAGCCTTGAGCAAAAGAGCTCAGGGACAGGGTCCAGGCCCTGAGTTCAAGCCCCAAGACACACACACACACACACACACACACAAGAACTGAATGGGTTGAGTCGAAGTTGATTCTCAAAAGGGCTAATGACCTTCTAGACCAGAGAAAGATGAATGGAGCACTCTACATATTGAAAGCAACAACTGTTCCTCTGTGAAGTCTTTCAATCTTGAGATTTCAGGATCATTTCATTTTGTAGCTTGCAATGTCTATAAGTGTTTTGCATAATTAGCAAGTGTGTAAAAGTTAGAATTATTTTTTTGTCGGTCATGGGACTCGAACTCTGGGCCTGAGCACTGTCCCTCAGCTCTTCAGCTCAAGGTGAGCACTCTACCACTTGAGCCACAGTGCCACTTCCTAATAGTTAGAAGTTTGAACCTTCTGATCCTCAGGACAAATAATTTCTCTTCAAATGGAGAATGAGTGGTTCTGTAATTGAAATTGAAAGCTTACAGTGTGCCACACCAACTGTTGTACATCCATCTGTAAATTCAGAATTACCCAAGTACTTTTATTTCTAGCCAGTGAAATTGTGAGCATGGAAAATAAAATTTTCACAGTACATTAACTCTGTATGACTCATGACAGTTATTATATATGAAATATACAAGCAACTGGGAAATAAATAGGATATTAAGTTAGTGTGTGTTTTATATATGCTATGATAATGAAAGATTTCAACTAATTTAGTGCTTTCACAGAGGGTAAGATACAATTTCCTCACTAAGATTGGGCAGGGAAAGTGGAGAGGATATTGGGAGGTAAAGAGTATCAAAGAACATAGTGTGTGTGTGTGTGTGTGTGTGTGTGTGTGTGTGTGTGTGTGTGTGTGTGTGTGTGTGTGTGTGTGTGTGTGTGTGTGTGTGTGTGTGTGTGTGTGTGTGTGTGTGTGTACGGGATAATGAAAACCACCAGACCTTAACTGAAAAAAGGAAGGAGAAGAAAAGGAATATGGTGGAGGGGGTGAATTTCTTCAAAGTTCACTGTATTTGTGTATGGAAATATCACAGTGAAACCCCTCTCCTATTAGAAATGTGTGCTAATTCAACCACATTTTAAAAAATGAGAAAGCAAGCCCCAAAACATCTCCACCCTCAAAGGGAGGTTCACATCTGTAATCCTAGCTACTCAGGAGGTTGAAATTAGAGGATTGTGGTTCAAAGCCAGCCTGCACAGAAAAGTCCAAGAGACCAATCTCTAACCAGCAAAAAGCTGAAAATAGAGCTGTGGATCAAGTGGTAGAGCACACTAACTTTGAGCAAAAAGCTCAGAGCTAGCTAGCACTCAGGCCCTGAGTTCAAGCCCCAGGACTAGCACACATACATACACATAAAGGGAATGTTTTCATGGTTTGTTCTGATATTGACCTGAATTTTTTATATTGCACCAGTATTTTCAGACCTTTTTTTTTTAAAGGTACCCTAGTACTAGAGCTTGTGCTCAAGGCCTGAAGGCCTTGCTCAGATTTCTGCACTCATGGATGGAACTCAACCACATAAGCCACACCTCCATTCCTGGCTTTTTGCTGGTTAATTGGAGGTAAGAGCCTGGGCTAGCTTTCAATCACAGTTTGAAGTTGCATCCTCCTAAGTAGCTAGGATTATAGGAGTGAGCTACTACTACTACCTGGCTTCTGGTTATTTTTTTCCAAATAAAAATCTCACATTTTTCCCTTGTTGGTCTGGATCATGAATCTCCAATTTATACTTCCCACATAGCTGAGGTAACAGGCATGTATCACTGCTTTGTTTTATGAGCTTTTTTTTTTTTTAAATCTGGGCTGGCTTGGAACCATGTTCATTCCAATCTTCACATACAAGTATACCACTTCCAGCTATTGGTTGAGATGAGATCTTTCTTGCAAAAATTTTACCTGTGCTGGACTTGAACCGTGAACTTCCTGACCACCTCCTGAGTGGATCACAGGCAAGAGCCACCTAAACTCCAGCTGAAACATCTTTACTACCTCAGTTTTCAAGCTTTGTTTATGCTATATTTCTTTTGTTACTCTGAATTTTAAGGAATTATGTTTGGTATTAGAAAAGTTGATTTTGACATTAACTTCAAATCCGCTCAATTTCTTTCAAAATTAGTATATAGTAATTGTCTCATTGTGATTTTTCCAAACTTGACTACAGCTCTTTGTGGTCATATTTTCCTCTTTTGTTACTCTTCTCCTCCCGGCCTTCCTCCTGTTTTATTTTTTCATGATTATTATTATTGATATTTATTAATAATTATTATTAGTTTGTAAAGTCCTGGAACTTGAACTGAGGAGCTTGCCTAAGTCAGACACTCTGCCATTTGAGTCATACCTCCAATCAAGCATTTTGCTGGTTAATTGGGGATGGAGCCTTGAGACCTTTTCTGACTGAGTTGGGTTCAAATCATAATCCTCTGAATCTCAGCCACCTGAATTGCTAGAAGCACTGATGCTTTGTGTGTGTGTGTGTGTGTGTGTGTGTGTGTGTGTGTGGTGTGTGCTTTACAATTTTAATGGACTTTATTATTTTAATTTAATGCATGCATACAATACACTTTAATTATATTATTGCACTGTGGAAAGACGTTTTGCAAAACAAGGTGAGTCACCCCAGGATCCTTAAAAACCATGAAAACTGTGTATAGTGGAGTTCTTGATGAGTTAGCATCACCCACATTGACATCCCTGACTCAGAGTGGTGGATATCAGCCAGCCAGTCCTCAACGCTTGAGAGATTTTATAGGCTTCTAGTCCAGTTCTCTGGGCAGTCAATCAGCCCAGGGTCAGAAGAATGACTTCTTACACATTGGAAAGGGAATTGCCTATAACGAGAGACCAGCTTTGGAATCCAGAAATCTAGGTGTAAACAGAAAAGAGGAAAAAAATAAACTCTCTTCTAAGAACTTTGCTTTAATTGCTCATAGAAACACTGGTGCTGCTAATTAAGAGCAAGGAAGTTGAAAAGTATTTAAAATATCTCATGTACTCAAAAACTCCTAAGCAGTTAGTCATATTTTTTTAAATCTGTAACTCATATTTGATTAATTTTGACATGCTTCTATCCAATTATGTTGAATCAAAGTTTTACTCTGTGGAACCTTCACTCCCCTCCCCCCACAAGCTTAATTCTAACAGTGTTTTAACTAGAATTACATAACCTTTGCTCTGCCACCCTCTCTACCTTCCTGTCACTGCTCTTAATAGATTTCACCATCTCTTTTCTGAGTGATTGACATCATCTCCAAACCCCACACTTGACTATAGCTTTCTCCTCCTCCAGTTCATTTAACAGCCATCTTTCCAGAACCCAAGTCAGATCCCATGATCACCTCCTTTTGTTTACTTCCTAATTCTACCTAAGAATGTACTCATTTGTTATTTAAGGACCCTCAAGCCTTTCCCACAGCCCTCTGTACTCCTTGGATTTCATATACAGCTCACTGCTACCAGTTGTAATTGTCAAAATGGTCCGCAATTTTTTTAAAATTTGTTTTTGTATTTCCCCAGCTTTACTTTATGTGTCCACTATTAGCAAATCCTCTGGCATTTACAGTGTTGGAAGAGTCAAATTAAAATTAAATGGGACCTACTTTCAATTTCCACTCTAGCCATGTCTCATCACTGAAGGCCTGTCATGCAAAGGTTTATATCCTGCAGGGCTCTGGTGGGTCACACTTGTAATCCTAGCTACTTAGGAAGCAGAGAACAGGAGGATTGGGTTAAAGATCAACACAGAGAGAAAAATATATGAGACCACTTTTCAACACATAGCTGGCTACAGCGACACGTGTCTCTCATCCTAGCTTTGTCTAAGGCTAAATTTGGGAGGATTACAGCTCGAGGTCACATCTTGGCAGAAAAGCCCATGAGGCTCTTCAAGAAGTAAGGTGTGGTGGCATGCACCTGTCATCCCAGCTGAGAAAGGAATCCTAAAATGAGTGGAATGAGGTTCACTTGCATACCTGGCCAGAAAATAAGACCATATCTTAAAAATAACCAGCACGGGAAAGGCTGAGGGCACAACTCAATGATAAAGCCCACTTAGAAAGCACTGGGCCCCGCGTTCAAACCATAGTACTGTTGATAAAAAGAAGAAAACATTTGTACCAATGGGCATTAACTACCAGTATATGTATTCACATTCTCAATGAGACACAATTTCACTTGAGGCCATGGATTCTGTGGCTGAAGAGGTAGCAGTATGTCAAGACAGAAACAGTATGTTTTCTGTTTGAAAATGACTTTCTTGTGGGCCTGTTTGCAGAGTTTGGGGATGGGACTTCTAATGATATCATTATGTCCTTTATTTTGTATTCCCTTGTAGGATTAATTCCTATATGAATGTCATCCTACCCCCATTTCTGCTATTAGTAACAAATATTGTACACTCAATAAGTATAGGTACTGGGCTGAGCTCTTCTTAGTCTATAATTTTCTCCATATGATCATTTTATGAATGAGTACTATTGCTCTATGTATTTTTAAATTATGTTTTGTTATCACTAAGTAGTTGTGCAAAGGGATTACAATTCACTCTGTCAGTTTGACAGTACAATGCATCTTAGTCAATACCATCTCTTTCATAGTTCTCGCCATCCCTCCCAGCCCCACCCATCTCCTCCATTTTCCTGGTTTCATAGGGTATGTATTGAATATTATGACTTAATTCTCCCCTGCTTTCCTCTCTTCATTTGTCTTCCTCCCTCCCTCTGACCCTCCCCCCTTATCTGCATTTTATGTTAATTAGCTTGCCCAAAGTCAAACAGATCTAGTGGGTCCCAGTGCAGAATGTTTGCACTAATGGGTACAAACTTACCTACCTCTAGACTGCTATAGGATTTCTGGATACTACTGCTATGCCATTCACATCCATTAGTGTTTATTTGCTATGAACATCTGCTTCTGCTACTTCAATGATGATGACAACTATTGAAATTCCATTATGTCTTCTCTCTACACTACCGTGACTATGAATTTCTAAGACTTCCTTTGTTCTGGATACTGTGCTACGTGAGTAATACATGTAGCCTTCTGAGAATGCTTGTGACATGCTGAATAGGTGAAGCCATGTGCTCTGTGATTTAGGACACCCTCTGAGGAAATTAGCCCCATTCAGTAACCTGTTTCTCTTGGAGTAACTCATTCTTCAGAAATCCTCACTCATCTTTAATAAAAAAAATCCTACAACTATCATTCCTTCTACTCTCTCTTATCCTCAAAGGGTCTGTGATCAGCCAGCACCCTTGCATGTTAGCACAGGAACATCCTTAGGGAGTCCAAGCTCTTCCCACGTGCTACGATTTTCATGATAACATCTTCGAAGTTAGTTGCCATGCTTAAGCTAAAGAATTCCAATCCTTTTTTAAAGTATGTCCAGGTAATTGGTTGAACTGGAGTCAATAATCAAATAAACCCATGAACCCAAATTACTCAGTATCTCATTGAAGGAAAACAACCACAGGGAGATTGTATCAAGTTATGCAATATTTTCCTCTCCAGGTCTGGCTCCAAATTCTGTTGGACACAAATTCACCTTCTACTTCTTTGCACCTCTGCTTATCTTCCAGGCTGTTGTCAAATGTTTTAGTTTTTGTTTTTCTGTCACAAGTTGCTGTCACAAATTTGTCAGATAGCAGACAATGTCTGCCTCTAGAGAAGTTTTTGCCACTGACTTTCTGTATGAGCTGTCAAGGATTTCTTGAAGACACATTCAAATTCTTTCCTACCTAATTGAAAGTCATTGGAAAGCAAGGGGCTAAGTTTCCTTCTCAATCCCCAGATGTTTCCCCAGTGGATAACTGGTTTAGGGACGATGGATTCCTCTTCTGTTCCATTGCCCTTTTCTGAACCTGCTATCTTTTCTTCCTCTTCCTAGCTTGTGTTGTCTTATAGTCTACTTTCATCCTACTCACCTGGTCTTCTCTTTCTCTCCTGTCCCACACTCCACCCTCATTCATATTAATAACTCACACATTTCCCATATTCTCTTTTATACCTTCAACATATTTATTCTCCATTAACTTGGTCCATTGACAAATCTTTATCTTTTGCTTTATATAAAAAAATTAGGATATTTGCCTATATATATTTATGGATTAACAAGTATTCACCCCAACTATGTATAAAGCATATGGCTATTTGTTGTTAAAATGAAGAGAACAGTCTAGCAAATGATAAAGGCTCACATTAATAATCTACGTGCATAGAATTTCAAATTTATAATATGTTTTAACATGCATTTTTATCTAATTTTCCCAGCACCCAGCAAAATAGAACAGGTATTTTTAAATTTTAATTTCCATTATATTATGCTACTAAACATTGAACCCAGGCCCTTGAATGAACTGTGCATGTGCTCTACCACTAAACAACATTCACATTTTAGGAGCAAATATTATTAATGCATAGATCAAGAAAAAATGAGAGGTTATCAAAGAGAGGAATTTTTGTTATTTGAAGTGAGCGCAGGAATGTTACTGGTATTTCAGCTAATAATAGTGACATGAAATGCAAATTGTAGGTGAAGGGACATACTAGTTTGATAGTATTCCTTCGGGGATAGAATATACTTAAAGGATAACTTTAAGTTTGGTGAGAACTAACTGGAACCTAAAGATACATTTATCGATCAGCTGGATATGGGGAAATCAAACAATACCACCAAGTGATATTATAATAGATAGTGGTCATCAGGCAAATTCAGCAAATTGTAATATTCACCTCAGCACTAGCAATTTGGAGGTGACACTTAAACCATGAAAAAGTTTCCTATGTTCTTTTTAAAAATTTATTTCTTATTGTGAAGGTGATGTACAGAGGAGTTACAGTTACATAAGTAAGATAGTAAGTACATTTCTTGTCAAAATTATTACCCCTTCCCTCTTTTTTCTCCCACTTTCACTCCCCCACCCACACCCAAGTTGAAGAGATAATTTCTAACATATTGTCTTGTGTATATCATTATTACATTGGTTCTTTGTCTTACCATTCTGTTGTTCCACTTCCTTCCCCTAATTCAAATAAGCACATATAATACAATATCAAGGTACCAAAATCAAATACAGTGACAACAGGGGATATACCATAGGGATAAAACATACAAAAGACACAAAAAAATCACATAGTACATTAAAACAATAACAACAAAGAAAAAGCTCTTGTGTTTCTGTCTTGGAGTTCATTTTGTGTAGCATCATCTTATATGGCCATATATACATGGCTATTGAGCTATTCTGCTCATCTGCTAAGATTATCCTTGATGTATACTAATTATTGCAAATAAGGAACCATGGGACCTATGTTTCTTTGGGCCTGGCTTATTTCACTTAGTATTATTTTTTCCAAGTCTTTCCATTACCTTACAAATCGGGTGGTGTCATTCTTTCTGATATGTGTGTGTGTGTGTATGATATATAGATATCACATTTTCTTGATCCATCATCTACTGAGGGGCATCTGGGCTGGTTCCATGTCTTAGCTATGGTAAATAATGCTGCAATAAACATAGTTGTGCTGGTAGCTTTAGTGTGGTCTTGTTTGTGATCATTTGGGTAAATGCCCAAAAGTGGGACTGCTGGGTCATACGGGAGCTCTATGTGGAGTCTTTTGAGGAACCTCCGTACTACTTTCCAAAGTGGTTGAACAAGTTTACACTCTCACCAACAGTGCAGTAGCCTTCCCTTTTGGCCACATCTCCTCCAGCATCTGTTGTTATTAGATTTCTTAATTATAGCCATTCTAACTGGGATGAGCTGGAATCTCAATGTTGTTTTGATTTGCATTTCTTTTATGGGTAGGGATGTTGAGCATTTCTTCATGTGTCTATTAGCCATTCTTAATTCCTCTTCAGAGAAGTCTCTAAGTCTTTAGCCCACTTATTAATGGTGGTTGTTTGAGGATTTGTTGTTGGGGGATTTAATTTTTGAGTTCTAGGTATATTTTAGATATGAGGCCCTTGTCTGTTGTCTGGCTAGTGAAGATCTTTCCCAATCCATGGGCTTTCTATTGATCTTGCTAGCTATGTCCTTTGCCATGCAGAAGTTCTGAAATTTAATGCAATCCCATGTATCCAACCTTTCTTTGATTTGTTGTGTACTAGAGACTTCTCTATAATCCCTAGATTGGGTGAAAGGATCAGATAGCTGCTTGATCTCAAAGCCACTGAAATTTAGAGCAATTATTACATGAAGCAGTCAGAAAAAAAAGACATTTGGATACCATTCAAGGCTGGAATGCAACCTGGCATCTGGATTTAGGATGCAAACAGGAGCCAAATGAGTAGCAACAATGGCCTGATGTTGAGGGTAGTGAGTAACACGACATGACGTATTTAATTGACCTTTGCATTTCCTTATTATGAATATACCAGGTCTCCAAGTCAAGTTCTAATAATGATAAGTACACTCTACAAAGCAATTTTTTAAAGGGGCAAAGTAAAAGAAAATTTCAGGGACAGGCTTCATGAGAACTTACTCCTGAAGTATAGAGAAAAAGAATGAATTATCTACCCTCGAGTGGCTATTTGAAGAGTTCTTTTAGGCAGGGTTCTTCTATTTGAAAGTGTAAGAAACCACATTCTAAGCAGCTTAAGCAACAACGAGACTCTATTAGGTCACATAATTGCAGAGTTCAGGAGCACAATGTTCTGGATCTGGGCCTCAAGCAAGGTTATTTGTATTGGTTTTCCTTTTTACTGTGGCATCCTATTAATTAGAGTCTTTCTATGTAACAATGCCTTGAAGTACCAGGCTTATATCCAGCTGCATTTTAAAGGCAGATAAAACATATGTCATAGATCTGGTGACATGGTTCAGATGATGAACACCTGAGCAGCTGTGGGCCTGAGTTCAAAACCCAGTGCCACCAACAAAATAGGTCTTCCAATTATACTCAACAAAGTCCTAAATTCAGTCCATTGGTCCAAATTGCATCTCTAAAGCACTGTAGTTTGCATTGTATTTCTATTGGAAATTCAGTATGGTAATCGTTCGAGGAAATTGCAGCCAACATGTGAGAATAGGTTGAGCTCTGTGCATGCTTTGTGGTCTGAAAGTAGGAGCATGATGATGCTTTCAAAGAAAACGAAATTATCTTACCAAATGGAAAAGGAGAGACCCCTGCTTGGGTCCAAATTCTGACACAGAGACTAGCTTTAAAATTCAGCTACTTGGACATTTTGTCTGGAAGGAAATCTTTGTTAGCTTCAGTAAGATCTGCATTTTGATCATTCTGGAAAATTGAGTAAATCACCTTGAACCAACAGTGTGCACCAGCAGTAGGATGCAGTGGGAAGATACTGAGAGATGAGTGTGCTGGATGCTAGTTTCCAATGGAATTGTCAGGACTAGAAGAATCATGTAGCTCTTAGGATTTGGGAAAGTAGAAGTACAGAGAAATGCTTAGAAAATGAGATACATTTGGGATCCAAGTGTGCTGCTTGGCAGATGACTGTAGACAGTTTCATTTCAAGGAAAACCCTGTAACAAAAAAAAATCTCGTTATGCATAGGCAGCCCTGGGATCTGGATTGTAAGTAGACACAACACTGGAATCTATTCTTTGTTACCTGGTTTGCTATTAGAAAATGAAAGCACAAATTTCAAAGCTTTTGAATTTCAAAGAACTTCTCAGGAGCTAAGACTCTTCCTAATCAAATGATTACAGTTGACAGAAGAAATGTAAATTTCATTGCAATGAATTATCCTGGCAATATTCCTTCTCTATTTGTGGATATTATTCTGACACCTACAAATATGGTTGTGTACATATATGGTAAGTGGGTGTATATGAGAGGAGGCAGTGGTGACTGTTCTTCTAAGTAAGTGTGTATTCCATAGTGGGTGTGGGTTGTTGTGTGGATACAGCAGCTGATGAGTCTCAATGTGGTTTTCTTCTTTCTTTCCTCCCTTCCTTCCCTCCCTCCCTCTCTTCCTTCCTCTTTCTTTCTCTCTCTTTCTTTCTTTTTCTTCCTTCCTTCCTTCCTTCCTTCCTTCCTTCCTTCCTTCCTTCCTTCCTTCCTTCCTTTCTTTCTTTCTTTCTTTCTTTCTTTCTTTCTTTCTTTCTTTCTTTCTTTCTTTCTTTCTTTCTTTCTTTCTTTTTCTTTCTTTCTTTCCCTTTCTCTCTTTCTCTTTCTCTCTCTCTTTTTCTTTCTCTCTTTCTTTTTCTTTCTTTCTTTGTCTTGGGGCTTGAACTCTGGGCCTGGGTGCTGTCCCTGAGCTGGTCAGCTCAAGGTGAGTGGTCTACCACTTGAGCCATAGCATTACTTCTTGTTTTCTGGTGGTTAATTAGAGGTAACAAGAGTCTCATGGACGTTCCTGCCAGGGCTGACATTGAACCAAGCTCCTCAGATCTCAGCCTCTTGAGTAGCTAGGATTACAGGCGTGTTCCACCAGCATTCAGCTATCAATGTGGTTTTCTTCCAGTTAGACAGAAAGCAAGCTCTGCTTGAGATGGGAAAGGAAGTGAGGACTAGGTCAACTTGTCCCCAGTAAGAAATACCACAGGAAACTGGAGAGAGGGAGGGAGGGAATTTAAAGAACAGGTCTGTTCAACAGAGATACAATCCAAACCACAAATGTGAGCCCCAAATGTAATTTTAAAATTTCTATTAATTATAGAATAAAAAGAGACGTGTAAAATTGGTTTGAACAATTTCTACTGTTTAACTCAATACATCCAACATAAGATTTATGTATATAATCAATATAAAATTGTTAATGACATATTTGCTTAAATAACCTACTTATGAATGAATCTGAGGGAAATAAACCTCATATATACCATGAAAAAAATTGTTAATATGTTTGACTTTTTGTTACTATAGTCTTCAAAATCTACTGTGTATTTTCTATTTCCAACACAGCTCAACTGGGACTAACCTAGTGTTCAATAACTACAAGTGACTATTGGCTGCCATACTGGACAGTGAAGTCATAGAATTCCAAGGATGTAATGATGCTCAAATGGGGCCACCACTTCTGTCAATCTCCATCCTACGCCATCCACAAGGCAAACACTGCCCATCTATCATGCTTTCTTCCTGTGCCCTGCTTCTACTCTTGCCTCCTCTGTCTTGGCAGTATTTGAGGCAACCTCTCCTACCTAACTGATCTGTTCCTTGATGAGCAATTGCCAGCCATCTTGGTAACACAGTTCAGCCTGACTTTCCCTTCCATGTTCCAGCTTCTGCTTTACAATGTTGTTCGCTCATTGAACTTGGTGAATGCATTTTGGTTTGCCTTAACTTGTTCCAAATGGACATGAACTTCACAAGCAGAGCCTCTCTCTCAATTTACCATTCTACCACCCAAATATTCCAATATGCTTAATTTTCCAAATGTACTTCATCTATTTCCGGTTCTACCCTATTCTACCCTAGCTGTTTGAAATAGATATGCTTAGCATGACACACTTTTCTTCTTTGATACCCTTTTCAGTGTAACCAATTGCATCATTTCAGAATAAACAGGTTATATTTTCCAAACTCCTTCTTTGGACTTGATACGTTTCATGCTTTTGTATTTTTCTTTGTGACTCTGTCAAAGTTACAGCTCATTTCCTGCTTTGGTCTTTCCTTGATCTTCCTCCCACAGCTTCCTCTATCTGGTCTAGGTTAGACAGCTACACAGAGCGAGAGGGGACTCCTTCCTTTGCAGATTCTCAGTCATATTCCAGTCTTGCATTATGCCCTTGGATGGGCTGTGTGGGTTCCTGCTGACTTCATTAGTGTTTTTTTTTTACTGTGGAACCCCACTGATAGCCCCACGCATTGTCTGTGCATAAAATTTGGTCTGCAGCAAAAATCTGGACAAAGACAATTTCATCTTGAATTGAGGTCAGAGCATTAGGTTTCTATTGCATTATTAAACAATTTCCTTATTTTCAGAAAGAATTGCTTCTTTAGAAGAGACATATTTATCTGATTTAGTAAAATACCTTTAATTTCTTCAAAGTGGTAAAATGCTTTAAGTTTATTTTTTTGTACATCATTAATTGTAGTTCATTAAAACTTGATAGGTTATTAAAGCTAAAGGGACTTAATGATCTAACCCCCAAGGGGCAGACAACTCAAGCACACTTACAATGCCAAATTGAGATTCTAGGCTTCTAGGCTCTAAGGTCAAAACCCTGCCACAATATTTTATTATTTTTTTCTTTTTTGCTTTTTTTCCTTCTCCCTTTCCTTTTGCTTTTCTTCCTTTACTTCCCTTTTTTCTTTTTCCTTTTCCTTTTGTCTACTAAGGCTCTACATGAAAGTATAACTTTCATCCGCATAAAATGAAGTCAGTTGTGATACATAGTGCATGCTGTGATTATCAGTATACTTTTCGGTTCAATAACATCTAAGTATTAGTGACTGGTGGTCTGTATTAAATTATCAGAGGCCCATTAGCCTTGAACTTCAATATTCACATGTAGTTCATGAATGAAGTCTTCAATGTTTAACAAGCTTTGTCAATGAAAAAAATGCGGATAGTCTGATAACAGTCTTCATAACAGTCTGATAACAGGCTTCAGCTGTGAAGGTTCCATAGTAAAAAGAAGGCTCATGGGGCTGGGAAGGTGGCTCAGTGGTAGAGCGCTTGCCTTGCATGCATGAGGCCCTGGGTTCGATTCCCCAGCACCACAAAAGCAAAAAAAAAAAAAAAAAGAAGGCTCACACAAATAGTAAAGATGTGTGTAAAGTTATATCCAATGAAGGAGCCAGGGGCCAGTGGCTCATGCCTGTAATCCCAGCTACTCAGAAGACTGAGCTCTGAGAATCATGCTTCAAAGCCAGTCTGGGCAGTAAAATTCATGAGACTCTTATCTTCAACCAATCACCAAAAATACTGAAGGTGGAGCTGTGGCTCAAGTAGTAGACCACTAGCCTTGAGCAAAAGTTCAGGGACAGTGACCAGGGCCTGAGTTCAAGCTTCAGGACCTGCACAAAAAACAACAAACATAAAACCCAGTGAAAGAGATTATGGAACATCACGGAGAAGCAACAGTAGTGAGACAGCACCATCTATGTGCCCCTTGCCTAAAGCTCTTACAGTATGAAAGGATGAGTTATAATCAGAAACCAAAGCTGTAGCTGGTGGTAGAGGTTCACCCAGAAGAAGCTATGGTCTTCAGAACAGGAATCCAGCTGTTGTCAACTTATGTCCCATGAAGGAGGGAGATGAGAAATACTCTGACCATTCTTTTTCCAATACCCCCTGATAATTAACTCTAATTGTGAGCCAAAGGGAAAGGTTATCAATAGACACTATCCAAACACTGAACGAGGAAACATATAAAAAAAGCAGCAGATGAAGCAAGCTAATGGTAGAGACAGATTTCCCAATGCCTATTCCCCCTATTCTTGGTGACAAAGCCCGAGCGTAAAGACCCTTTCTTGACTGTCAGGTTCATGTGTTTACAATGGAGTAGGCTCTTCCCCAAGCTTCCGAGTGGCCATCTTCTGCAAGCCTGACCTCACTAGTTGTTCCTGGATCTTCCCATATGGTAAGATTAAGTTGATGCAAAGCAACTCTCAGGACTGAAACAATCTGTTTTTCCCTTGGAGTTCCTGAGAACATAGAGGCTTTGAGATGCTGATGGTCATGCTATTATATTTAGGGAGAATCTGCTCAAGAATGAAGTCATAACAGGGAAGATAATTGCTGAGAAGTGGAAGGAAAGAAATTAAGGCTCCCTGACTACTTTTTATTCTATGGTTCCTACTGCTGTGCACTGAGACTGTACTCTAGCCATATATTCACTCTGTGTGTGTGTGTGTGTGTGTGTGTGTGTGTGTGTGTGTGTGTGTGTGTGTGTGTGTGTGTGTGCTGGTACTGGGCTTAAACTCAGGGCCTTGAGCTGTCACTTGGCTTTCTTGTTCATGGTTGGAGGTTTACCACTGGAGCAGTGCTTCTACTCTGGCATTTTGCTGGTTAACTAGAGGTTGATTCATAGATTTTTCTGCCTGGACTGATCTTAGGTTCCTAAGCAGCTAGGATTACATGAGTGAACCATTGGCTCCCAATCATATATTCACTTTTGTGTGTGTGCCAGTCTTGGAGCTTGAACTCAGGGTCTGAATGCTGTCCCTGAGCTATTTTTGCTCAAAACTAGCTGTATACTACTTACCACTTGAGCCACAGCTCCACTTCTGGATTTTTGGTGGTTAATTGGAGATAAGTCTCACACCATGGCCTTTCCTGACTGGGCTGGCTTTGAACTGTATCCTCAGATCTCAGCCTCCTGAGTAGCTAGGATTACAGATGTGAGCCACTAGTGCCCCTCAATATAATTTTTTATTAAATCACTTTGAGTTTGGATTTCCGACATTTAAAATCAGATTCCTACTTAATTCATTACTGTGGGACACTCTATAAGAGATTGAACTAAGTAATATTAGTAGAAATAGAAAGAAAATGATGAGGTAATTATTATATGTTAACGTAGTATAGATTATATATGATACATCTACAGCCAACATCATCCCAACTAGTGAAAAACTGAAACTATTTCCTCTAAAATCAGGGACAAGACAAGAATGTCCATTCTGTTCATATTATTCAATAGAGTACTGGAATTCCTAGCTATAGCTATAAGTAAAAGAAAAACAAAGCTACCAGCACACTATGTTTATCGCAGCATTATTCGCCATAGATAAGATATGGAACCAACCCAGATGCCCTCAGTAGATGAATGGATCAAGAAAATGTGATGTGTGTGTGTGTGTGTGTGTGTGTGTGTGTGTGTGTGTGTGTGCGCGCGCACGCGCATGCTTACCCAGGTATGTGTATGTGTGATGTGCATGTATTCTATGCCTAAATCAGAAAGAATGACACCGCCTCATTTGAAAAGACCTGGAAAAAATCATATTAAGTGAAGTAAGCCAGGCCCAAAGAAACATAGTTCATGGTTTCCCTTATTTTCAATAACTATTATAGGTCTAGGACAAGCAGAATAACTTAAAAGCCATGTACACATGACCATATAAGATAATGCTAAGTGAAATGAACCCCAAGATAGGGACAAAAGAGGTTTTATCTTGTTGCTATTGTTTTCAATGTACTTGTAATGAACTGTGTGATTTTTTTTTAGCATATTCTTCCCCCATGGTATAACTGCTGTTTTCACTATATTTGATGTCGGTGCTCTGCATCTTGTATATAGATTTTTCTAAATGGGGGAAGAGAAGGGAAATAACAAAAAGCTGAAATAAGGATACAGGATGACCCATTGTAACAATTAGTTATATAAGATAGTATGTTGAAAATGAACTTTACAGCTTCAGTGGAGGGGGGAAAGGGGAGGAAGAAGTTGGGGAGGTGGGGAGGGAAGGGATGAAAGGGGAAAAACAAAGGAAGGAGTAACAATGCTCAATAGGAAGCATTACCTTACTCATGCACTCATTACCTTACTCATTTAATTGTAACCCCTTTGTACAATATCTTTACAATAAAGGTATATATATATATTTTCTTTTCTTTTTTTAATTTATTTTTTATTGCGAAAATACTGTACAGAGGGGTTACAATTACATGGGCAAGATAATGAGTACATTTCTTATCAAGCATTGTAGCTCCCTCCTTTGTTTCCCCTTCCCATCCCCCCCTCGCCAAAGTTGTAAAGTTCGTTTTCGACATAACGACTTGTACATCTCATTGTTGCAACAGGTCCACCAGTATCCTTATTTAACAACTTGTTTTTCCCCTTCCTCTCCACAAATTATACCAACATCAAATACAGTGAAAGCAGGGATTATACTGTGGGGGAGGGACATACAAAGCAACAAAGAAATAATCTTATAAATGTGTTAGAAACAATCACATGAAAGAAAAAACCATTTGAATACATATCTTAAGGTTCATTTCCCTAACATCACCTAATCTGACCTTTTCTGCTTGACTCAGACATATACTAGATATTGCAAATAAAGGAAACCATGGGACCTATGTTTCTTTGGGCTTGGCTTACTTCACTTAATATAATTTTTTTCAAGTCTTTCCATTTCTTAACAAATGGGGCAATGTCATTCTTTCTGATGGAGGCATAGAATTTCATTGTGTATATATACCACATTTTCTTGATCCATTCACCTACTGAGGGGCATCTGGGTTGGTTCCATATCTTAGCTATGGTAAATAATGCTGCAATAAACATAGTTGTGCTGGTAGCTTTAGTGTGGTCTTGTTTGTAAACATTTGGATAAATGCCCAAAAGTGGGATTGCTGGGTCATAGGGGAGCTCTATGTGGAGTCTTTTGAGGAACCTCCATACTACTTTCCAAAGTGGTTGAACAAGTTTACACTCCCACCAACAATGAAGTAAGGTTCCCTTCTGTCCACATCCCCTCCAGCAATGGAAGAAAGACAGCCTCTTCAGTAAATGGTGCTGGCAAAATTGGTTAACTACTTGTAGAAAACTAAAGCTAGATCCTTATATATCACCCTGCACCAGAATCAACTCCAAATGGATCAAAGACCTCGGAGTCAAAGCAGACACTCTGAAAACATTACAGGATGGAATAGGAGAAACCTTAGGTCTCCTTGGCACAGGCTGAAATTTTCTTAATAGAGACCTGGAAACACAACAAATCAAAGAAAGGTTGGACAAATGGGATTGCATGAACTTGCAGAGCTTCTGAATGGCAAAGGACATAGCTAGCAAGATCAATAGAAAGCCCACGGATTGGGAGAAGATCTTCACTAGCCATACAACAGACAAGGGTCTCATATCTAAAATATACTTGGAACTCAAAAAATTAAATCCCCCAACAACAAATCCTCAAACAAACAACTGCCCAATAAATAAGTGGGCTAAAGACTTAAAGAGAAACTACTCTGAAGAAGAAAGAAGGATGGCCAATAGACACATGAAAAAATGCTCAACATCCCTAGCCATAAAAGAAATGCAAATCAAAACAACATTAAGATACTATCTCACCCCAGGTAGAGTGGCAAAAATCAAGAACTCTAAATAAAGGTGTATATTTTTTAAAGAAAAGAAAAGAAAAGCCAGGCATTGGCTTTGGATTATATGCACTTTGATTATAGGCTCTTGCCTATAATCCAAGCTACTCAGGAGGCTGAGATCTGAGGGTTGTGGTTCAAAGCCAGACTGGGCAGGAATGTCCGAGAGACTCTTATCTCCAATAAACAAGAAGTAGCACTGTGGCTCAAGTGGTAGGGTGCTTGCCTTGAGCTGAAGAGCTGAGGGACAGCACCCAGGCCCAGAGTTCAAGCCCCACAACCAAAAAAAAAAAGTGAAACAAATAGGAAAGCAAGGAGTTAAACCATCCTTATTTGTAGATGATATTATCCTATATATAAAAAACCCCTAGAGACTCTATCTCAAATTCTTAAAGTGATAAAAAAAATAAACCCTTAGCAAAGTAGTAAAATATAAAATTGGCCCAGAAAAATCAATAGTTTTTCTGTTTATCAAAAGTGAGCAGATGGAGAAGGAAATTCAGAGAAATTTCATTTACAATAGCCTCAAGTATACCTAGGAATAAACCTAACCAAGGAGGTGAAAGACTTCTGCAATTAGAACTATAAAATGCTGAATAAAGAAATTGGAGAACACACTGAAAAGTGGAGTAAAACCTCTCATGTTCATGGATTGGAAGAATTAACGTTATGAAAATGGCCATACTGCCAAAAGTATTCTACAAATCAAATGCAAAATCCCAATGTCATTCCGTACAGAGAGGAAGAAAACAATGCAAAAATTCATATGGAATCATAAAAGACTCTGAATAGCCACAGCAATCTTGAGAACCAAAGGCAGTCTGGTGTTATCACAACTCCAGACTTAAAACTACCACAGGGACATAGTAAAAAAACAGCTTATGACTTGCACAAAAACAAACCCTAAGACCAATGGAAAAGAGAAAACCTAAAAATGAAATCACATATTTAAATAGCTACCTGATTTTTAATAAAGGAGCCAAAAATATGTTAGAAAAAAATCAGTCTCTTCAACAAATGGTACTAGGAAAACTGGACACCATTATGAAGAAGTGGATCATTGTCTCTTATCTTGTATTAATATCAATTCCTATATAGGACCTGAAATTTTAAAACTACTACAGGAAACAGTAGTGAATAAAACTTTCTGAATAAAACTCCAAGGGCTCGGCAAATAAGAGAGAGAAAGGACAAATGGGATTGCATCAAACCCAATAGCTTCCCAAGGACATAGTTTCTAAGCTAAAAAGACAGCTTACAGAATAGAGAAGATCTCTTTCAACTATACTGACAAAAACTGAATAACTGGAACTCTGAAAGTACGCCCCCCAAAAAAATCCATAACCCAATTAATAAATGGACAATAAGACATGTCCCAAAGAAGTACAAATGGCCAATAAACACATGAAGAAATGCTCAACATCTCTAGCTATAAAGGAAAAGCAAAGCAAAACAATGCTGAGATTCCATCTCACTCCAGGCAGAATGGCCATCATTAAAATTATGAATAACAGCAACAAATGCTATAGAGGATGTGGGATGAAAGAAACCCTAGTATACTGTTGGTAGGAATGCAAATTAATGCAAGCACTATCAACAGCAGCATAGAGATTCCTCAGAGCTAAAAACAGAACTACTCTATGGTCAAGTGACAACACTCTTTTACCTGAGAAGACAGCAAGTCAGGATAGAGCGAAGGCACCTGTACCCTCAGGTTTATCACAGCATTATTCACAATGGCCAAATTATGCCCTACAACTGATGAATGTATCAAGAAAATATGATCCACATCTCTAATTATATCTGTATGCCTACATCTATATATCATCTCTCCATCTATCATCTATAAAACAGAATTTTACTCATCCATCAAGGTAGAATAATTTTATGTCTGTGCAAGGAAATGGAAGGACCTGGAAAAAAAATCAGATTGAGTGAAATAAGTCAGGATCAGAGAGACAAAGGATCTCTGTTTTCTCTATGTGGAAGTTAGATTTTTATTTTAGATATATTTTAGCTAAAATGTTTTCTTTTTCTGCTAAAATATTTTTAAAATTTTATTGTAAAGGTTATGCATAGAGAGTTACATTTCTTTTTGAACAGTGTTACTCCCTCCCTCATTTTCTCCAACTTTCCCCCGACTCCCCTCCTCTAAGTTGTAAAGTTCATTTCCAACATAGTGTCTAGTATTAATGTGGCATTGGTTCACCCTTTGTCCTACAGTTTGTGTGATTACTCTTACCTTCCCCAAATCAGACAAACATATACAAGACAAAGGTTACCAAAATCAAAACCAGTGACAACAGGGAATAAACTAATGGAGACCAAAAAAAAGAAAGATTAAAGAAATAACTGTAAACAGTACACTAAAAATACCCTCTTGCTTCCATTTCTTGGAGTTCATTTCAATATGCATAATTTTATATGTTCACATATACATAACTCTTGAGCTATTGTGATCCTCTGCTTTGGATCTAGCTTACTTTGCTTAATATACTTTTTTTTCCAGGTCTTTCCATTTCCTTACAAATATAGCAATGTCATTCTTTATGATAGAAGTATAGATTTCCATTGTGTGTGTGTGTGTGCATATATATATATATATATACACATACATGCATATATATATATATATATATATCACATTTTCTTGATCCTCTCATCTACTGAGGGACATTTGGGTTGATTCTATATCTCAGCTATGGCAAATAGTGCTGCAATGAACATAGTTGTGCTGGTTGCTTTAGTATGGCCTTGTTTGTGGTCATTTGGATAAATGCCCAGGAGTGGGATGCCTGGATCATAGGGAAACTCTATATTTAGTCTTTTGAGGAACTCTACACTGCTTTCCAGAGTGGTTGGACACGTTTACATTCCCACCAGTAATGTAGTAGTGTTCCCTTTTGGCCACACCCCTTCCAGCATCTCTTATTATTAGTTTTCTTGATACTGGCCATTCTAACTGAGGTGAGGTAGAATGCCAATGTTGTTTTGATTTGCATTTTTTTTTATGGCTAGAGATGTTGAGCATTTCTTTATGTATCAATTGGCCATTCTTATTTCTTCTTCAGAGAAGTCTCTCTTTAAGTCTTTAGCCCACTTAGTAATGGCATTGTTGTTTCTTTGAGGATTTGTTTTTGGGGGATTTAATATTTTGAGCTCCAAGTCTAGTGAAATATTTTTTGATGACAGGGCTGGGGTCTAAAAGGTTGGGTCACACAAATGAATAGAGCAATACTGAGTGAGTATGGTCATAATATTCAACTAGGAAACTTGAGATGGTGGGTGGAGACAGATGAGATGGAGAGAATGATGGATGTGTGACTCTAATCAAAACGCATTATACACAGAAATGGACATGCTAAAATTGAAGCTTCTTTGTACATTATTTGAAGAAAACAAAAAGACAACAATTAATGAAGCTAGCTAGCAATGGTTAAATTCAGAGGAAGAAAAGCTGTGGCAAATTTACTAAAATTACATTACAATTGATTATGTATCCTGTTATTCTTTCATGACTATGGTAATACTTGAAAAATTCTGCTACAGTATAGAGTCATTAAATCATGCTGGCCATTATTGAGCCTAAAAGGAAATTATAACTTTATGTATATGGATAATATAAAAATATATAACAAAAATATCTGAATATGTATACAGAAAATAATCTAGAATGATATGAGCCAAGTTATTTACATTGCTTGCCTCTGGTTAATAAGATACTAGATATTTATGTTTATTAATCTGCCTATTTTTCTGGCTTTTAAAAATGAAATCATATTGGGGCTGGGAAGGTGGCTCAGTGGTCGAGCGCTTGCCTTGCATGCTCGAGGCCCTGGGTTCGATTCCTCAGCACCACATAAGCAAAAAAAGAAAAAAGCTGGAAGTGGCGCTGTGTCTCAAGTGGTAGAGCGCTAGCCTTGAGCTGAAGAGCTGAGGGACAGCACCCAGGCCCAGAGTTCAGGCCCCACGACTGGACCCCCCCCCAAAAATGAAATCATATTAAGTGAAGTAAGCCAGACTCAAAGAAATATAGGTCCCAGGGTTTCCCTTATTTTCAATAATAATTATACATCTAGGATAATCTTTTGGGGGGGATGGAGGATCGGTCGTGGGTCTTGAACTCTGTGCCTGGGAGCTGTCCCTCAGCTCTTCAGCTCAAGGCTAGTGCTTTACCACTTGAGCCACAGCGCCACTTCCACATCTAGGATAATCTTATCAGATGAGCAGAAGAGCTCAAATGCTATGTGCATATGACCATATAAGATGATGCTAAGTGAAATAAACCCCAAGATATGGACACAAGAGGTTTTTCTTTGTTGTTGTTTTAATGTATTGTGAGATTTTTTTGTTTCTTTTGTATGTTCTTCCCCCTATGGGATTTCCCCTGTTGTCACTGTATTTGATTTTGCTACCTTGCATCTTGTATACACATTTTTTTCTAATTTGGGGAGGTGAAGGAGAATAACAAAATGCTGAAACAAGGACACAGGATGACTGACTGCAATAATGATACTCACAAGACACTATGTTGGAAATGAACTTTACAACTTGGGGTGGAGAAGGAGTGAGGGAGATGGGGGAGAGAAGTGATAATAGGAGAAAAAAACAAAGAAGAAGGTAACTGCTCCACAAGAAATGTTCTCATTACCCCATGTTACTGTAACCTCGCCATACAACATCTTTACAATAAAATAAAATTTTAAAAAAGAGAAAATAAACAACTTTATTATAGTCGATGTTGTGAGGTTTTTCACAGCGAAAGGAGAAGGTAAATGCAATCACAGGGGACAGGAGTTGTTGACTAGGAGAGAGAAAATACCCCTGTACTTAATAAGCTGGGATGAACTGGTGGGGGAAGGGGAGGAAGATGCCTATGGGAATCAAGCCTGACTTGAAATAACCCTGGTTATGGTAATGCAGCTCTGCATAAGGGAAATAGCATTTTCACCTACTTTCCTCTCTTGAGATGATGATTGTTATAATACCTTGTGTCAACTTTCCATCAGGAGATATTCTACAAACACTTTTGAAAACGAAAGTGCTAGACAGGTTTAAAATGAGTATGCCTTTTCCCTTTCTCAGTTAAATCCAGAAGCCTATGTGTCCAAAAGTGCTAATGCTGTGATTATGAAGACAGTGCTTGATGGCTCCTGTGTTTCTGCTTCATACAAATGCCCAGAATCCATTCATTGAGCGCATACATGGCCCCTGTTGCCTAGCAACAGGAGTGGAATTGCTATGTGTGCTTCTTAATCACTATAAAGTCCTGTCCTTTATTTTATAATAAAAAATAGAAATTGGAAGAAACAATGACAATTGAAAACAGTGTGGGGGGAGGAATTTTTAAAAGCCCAGAATGTATCTTCCAATTGCAAATTAAATCACAGCACCTGAGTAGATTTAAGTAAGAGAATTTTTTTCAAAGAAATATTTTTAATATTAAAAAATCTCACCTTAGCAATTCTGACTAGTGAAAATCTCGAGCTAGCATTTGACCTGAGTAGCCTGAAAGGAATTTAATAATTTCTTCTCAAGCTCAAGAGTGATGGAGAAAGTCCCTGTTCCTTTCAGGTGTTTACCGTGAGCAACGCTTTCTTGGCAGGATACTCTCATGCTGAGATTGCCCTTAAACCCTTCATTTTTCCCTGTAGTCCTTCTGAACTTACAAAATTGGTCATTTCAGATGCTATAACTTCTGAGATGGCAAATTCCATTACTTTAATTTCCCCTGGATGCAAATCTCACTAAAAGTGTTTAAAATTAACACCTAAAGTGAATATCTACATAGTCCAAATCACTCTTTGACATTCCCTAAACTCAATATGCAATATACACAGGAGAAACCTAACCACCTCTCTGAAAAAGAGTCCTCATAACCAATTTCCTGGTGTCAGCACAAATCCCTATCTCATCTCTTAATAGTTGTATGACACAGTTGGTTTATATTTGTGGGGGCAAATGTGATGCCTGAAAATGGAAAACAATACCCATCTTTGGTCACCAGACTTATCAGCAGAATACTGAGGTTTGTACCCACTGAATATATTAGGAGCTGAGCTGACTGAAGTTGGTACCCAGCTCCCAGCTCCTGCTTACCTGGGGACACGTGATTGTTCTGTACAGCTGTCAGCAGAATCATCCGAAGCGTTCATTGGCTTCTCTCTTTCTGTCTCACTGTAATTAGTGCTTACATTTTATTTTGTGTTTATATTTTTAGGCAAGGAGAGTCCTCACTTGTACCATGCCATAGAATGACCATTCTATGACATGACATATCATCAGCACTGAAAACGTATGCAAACTCAAAATGGATTCGGGTGGAGCTCACCCATCCCCCATCTCATACTAGAATCCCTGATAGAACATATACAAGCTTGATTAGCAATCAATGAGTTGAAAGCTAATAATCAGGCAAGCCCAAAGACTAAGGAAATATTGAATCCTTTTGCTTCTGCTTTCTTTAATCCCTCCAATATAATACCCTTTTACAGACCCAATAGCATCTTGATTCAGAATCAGTCATCTCTCTATTGGGTTACTGCAAAATCTGCCTCACTGGTCACATTGAGGGACTGGTTGAAATAATGTCTTCCAACTCTTTCCAGTCTGTACTGTACATTGCTTTAGAAGTGATGCTTCTGAGCTATGAATCTTGTTATGCTGGTTCTTGCTTAAAACCCTTTGTCAGTCCCCATTGATGCTTTCTTGTATTTGTTTTTGGGGTTTTTGTTATTTTTGGGATATGGGTTCTGGGGCTTGAATTCAGAACTGGAACACTGTCCCTGAGCTTTTTTGCTCAAGACTAGTGCTCTATTACTTGAGCCACAACTCCATTTCCAGCATTTTTGGTGATTAATTGGAGATAGGAGTCTCATAGACATTTCTGCCAGAGTTAGCGTCCCATCAGCCTCCTGAGTAGCTAGGATTACAGGTGTGAGCTACTGGTACTTGGCAATCCCTATTGTTTTCAAATAAAAATGCAGACTACTTCATTTATGTATGTATGTATGTATGTATGTATGTATGTATTTAAGCAGTACTGGAGTTTGAGTTCAGTGCTTTGTACCTGCTAGGCAGAAGGCTGATGCTATACCTCTTGAGCCATACCTCCAGCTCTGGCTTTTTGCTGATTGTTTTGGAGGTGGAGTCTTGAAGATGTTTCTGCCCAGCCTGGCCTTGAAAGACAATCCTCTATATCTCAGCCTCCGGAGTGGATAAGATTATAAGCAGGAGTCACCAGCTCTGGGCGAAATCCAGTCTTTTTCATGTAGTTGTTGAGAAATTTTGTATTTGGCTTCTGCTTTGGCTTTTTGTGCCCTACCACTTTCTACCTGCATTCGGTACTAGTACATTATTTTTATTTTCTCATAAGTCGCATTCTGTTGCTACTGACAGTATTCTTTTTGGTCTCTTCTTTTGGCTACTTATAAATCCTAACTACAGTGTCAATTCTTTTAGGAAGTTTTGATGGACCAACAGAGCCAGAATTAACTTCTTTTCTAACATAAAGATGAGCACTGTATTATTTTGCCTAATTTTCTAGTATAGTATAGGCAAAATAAATATTTGAATTATTGGAATGTGAGCTAGGCTTTTACTTTGGCTCCACTATCCTTAATTACCCCTTGATAAGAGACTGTCTCTTCATATGGAAAAGACTGGATTTTGGGTCAACTAGAAAGGCTGTGTGTGACCCATATTTCTAAGCTTCCAGTTACAGGGAGATAGTCCAGGGCAGCAGTTTAAGTGTCTGCATCATTCAGTAGCATAGTTAACTGCCACTCTAGGTGACAGATGTGAAACTGCTGAATGTTGCTTAGTTAACAGTGAAATAAACAAAAGATTCCATAGTTTCTGCATTTTACATCGATTCACTGAAATTTTGTAGATAATAAGTAGGGTGAGGCTTACTTAGTTTGTGAAGATGGAAAGTAGGAGTGGCATTCGCCAACCACTAATGCCCTACCCCAGCCCAGCCTGTAGGATTTCACTTATGTTGTGATTTGTAACTTTTCAATATCAATAGGAAAATGAGAACAAAGGATCTTTTAGTGACTCTTGCACAGATCTCCTTAGTATCTTCCTACTGCACCCCAGAAACCACTTTATTCACTCATTCCACAACAATTTATTAAGTACCTCTGTATACTAAATCTGTTCTAGGAGCTGAGACAGTCATAGTCTCTGGCCTACTGAAACACACACAGACATCTAGATACATGATGCACTGCTTGAGATGTGCTCTGTGCTAGGAAAAATCATGAAGAGAGGTACAAAAAAGGAGGAGTGCAGAACTCTGTAGAACTCCGTGTTCTTATGATTGGACCATGCACACAATGATGAGCCAATCACTATGACCACTGAAATTGGGTTCTCTGATTGGTCCAGGGCTGGGTCTTGTGCTTCATCTCAGCTCAGGACACTCAAGATTGTGAAGTAGGAGTGCAGAGTTTCATCATAGATGATTTAGAACCTTTTTAGGAGAACATCAAAGGATGTTAGGAGAAGGGATATAAAACTAATAAAGACACAGCAAAAATAACTTTTATTTCCTTCAGCTCTCTTCTGTTCTACTCATTACCCCTGACTGGCAGTCATTATTACTACCTGTGTCAATGAGTACACACACCCCATCAGCCCTTAGGCTTGGATAGCTCTCATTTCCTCTGGCTCAGACTGTGCCTGGAAAGTTTGTTTGGTTTGAGAATACAGGAAAATAATAATTATCATATGCCAAGGTTCTGTTAAAAATAAGTGTTTCTAATCTCTTTTTTACTGTTTTCCAAAGTTTCATATTTCAAACTCATTCATGTCCCGTGCTGTCTACTTCCCTTTTCTCCAGTCTCTGCAATTCCAAATAAGCTTATTCTTCTCTTTTAGTGTACACTTTCAATAACCTTTAAAGAAATATTCTTCATATTCAAATGTTCTTTTCTGTTGGACCTTCTCTCTATTAGACTAGGAGATGTCCCAGTGGCCTTCTTCCTGGAGTAAGTATAGTATAGGTCCTGATATGTCATAGATTTGTAGAAATGATTTGTGCTGGCTCATTGGCATGCTAGCTTCACATGTACCTTGGTTGGTGGAAGTTGCTATGTCCTGTGCCTCATGGCCATTCAACTCTTGGTGGGATAAAATATTTCAGTTGTTACAGAAACTGTTGGTGGTGTTTTTGTTTTATCACATCAGCATTTAGTGTTTTTCATCTGTGCAAAATCATTAAGATGTATTACACAATCCTGACTTCAAGGGCACAGATAATTTATGCTAAAGTGACCTCTGGCCTTCTGTGTCCTTCCATACACGTGGTAACTTTGGAATGTGAGAATCTGGAACACACTTTCCCCATCATTTAATACATGAAGCAGCCTGTCACCTGCTCTGAGCTCCTGCTCAGCTACTCAAAGACGTGATTAAACAAATGTTATTCTTGTTTAATTAAACAGCAGTACCAAAAAGTGACAACATTACCAATGCCCAAATATACTTTTTATCAGTCCTTCCCTGCAAAAGGAACTATTGTCCTCCCATCGAGCATCAAAGATTCATTTGGGTTTCATAGAAATGGAATCACACATTTTACATTCTTTTGTGCCTGGACTCTTTGTATCTGGCTATCATTGTATCTTTGGGATTTATCCATTTTGTTGCTGTGGTTAATCTATTCTCATGGTTAAGTATTTACCTGCATGAATATATCACATTCTAAAATTCATTTTATAGCAAACTTTTGAGTTGTTTCAATTTTTTAGACTATGGTTTCTTTAGTACTCTCTTGTTTTATTTTGGTGCACAACAGTATCCATTTTTTACTGCTCATTGAGTTAGTTAATGGGGTTGCTTAGGTTATAGATTGTGAATAAGGAAGATAGATTTTATCGACTTTCCATTCATGGTCTATAAGAATTCTAATTGTTCTGTATCCTTCCCAATGTTGGTATGATATCTTTTTCTAAAAAAACAAGTTTCTGTCCAAGTTTTATTATGTACTTTACTACTGAATTGAGTGCACTTTTATTCTTGATAGTTAAGGGCTCTTCCAGAATTCTACATTCACATATATATATATATATATATGTATATATATATATATATATATATATATTTCATTATATTTAAGTACTTGCATGAAGGAATTGCCATTCAACAAAGTTTATGTATACATAGTTTGTCTGAATTCCTATGTGTTTCTCTGATGCCATTTTCCTTTGCAAAGAGAACCGTAACAGTTCCTTTGTTGCTGGTCAGAAGACAGCAAACTAGTTTTTATTTGCCATAAGTTTTATATTTTTATTTCAACTTCAAGGATATTTTCAATGAGCCTAAAATTTCTAGGTTGTCAATGGTTTTCTTTCTGGCACAGCAAAGATTTCACTTCATAGTCACTTAAATAATACATCAGGGTAGAAAAGTCAGTCTTCTTGCTCCTTTGTAGGATTATGTTTGTTCCTCTGCCCTTCCCAAGAATGCTTTTAAAATTTGAAGAATTGTAAGCAGTTTTGTGTTTCCTTTTGTACTTAGGTGTGCATACATTTTGGACTGATCCCAATTGAGTTCAGATCATTTGACTGAATCTATTGTCACCATACATTTCCTAGTAGCTGAATGTATGCATTGTCTGTAACCTAAGCAACCCCACTATTAACTCATTGAATAGTAGAAATGAGTGCACATATGCACGAAAATAAAACTCAACAATAACCAGAAAATTACATCTTAATTTAATATATTTCATTTTATTCAAAATATTGCATTTAAGTCTTTATTCACTTCTCCTTTCTGGAACATTAACTACACATCCTTAAGAATTGTTTTCTTTTCTTTTTTCTTTTTTTGGTGTTGATGCTGGGGCTTGAACTCAGGGACTAGGTGTTGACCCTCAGCCTTTTCAGTCAAGGCTAGAGATCTCCCACTAGAACCATACCTTTACTTGTGTCTTTTTGCTGGTTAATTGGAGTTAACATTCTCATGGATTTTCCTACTTGGCCTAGTTTTAAACTGCAGTCCTCAGATCTCAGCCTTCTTAGTAGCTAGGATTATAAGTATGAGCTACCAATACCTAATAGTTCAAAATGTTTTAAAAATGTCTTCTGCTATCACTATGAATCAATCAGGATTTTTTTTCTACTTGTCTATTTTCTTGATTTTTAAATGATCTCTTTTCCCCCGTATCCAATCTGCTACAAAATCTTTCCATAATTTTCTATATCCTACATTGTAGAATTAAAGTACTTTGTATCTTCTGGCTTAAATATCCTCAGAATGTTGTTTAATTACACACATCTTCATCCTAAATTTTAACCTCTTTTAACAATCCATTTGATCATCAATATAACAAAACATTTATGAAACCCTAAGCAAGAGAGTAGAGGAACGGAGGGATAATAAATAGAAAAAAGCGGCCCTAGATAGCCTAATATGAGGCTCTAATTATCCAGGTGTGTGATGTGGACTTTGAATAGTACACAACGGGAAATGCCCAAGAGTCGTCAGGAAATAACTAAGTTTTAGTCATGCTTTAAAGAATATCAGTCAGGATTGTTAGTGATAAATTTACTCTTTCAGTTTAGAAAGGGAAACCCTCAGGACACATTTGGAGATGGATAGAAAGCCAGTGCTGTTGCATCTTAAGGCTTTTACAAGTGCTTTTCTACAACATTGTGTTGAGCTTGTTTGCAATCTATATGTTCTTGGAATATTTGATGGCTCATCAGCATTTGCTTACATACTGTATCCTCAGTGGCTGCTCAGGTTGTAAGAGAAGCACAAATGCCATATGCTGTGATTGATCTGCAGCCAGACTTTGGAGTCTGTGGGCTGTTGTTGATTGATGTCTGAAGTGGATCTTCTGTACTATATTTTTAACTAACTTGGAGGGATAAAAACATGATGTTGTAACGATGATTAGCCATGAGAGCAAAAAAGTGTGTCACTACTGTAACTCTTCATGTAGCCCACAGATTTGCAGATTGTTATCTGCAACTGCATTACTTTTAGAATTTATATCACTGAACTTGGAAAAAGATTCTCAATATAATGTTTGAGGATGCTGGAGCATAGAGTAGAGAAATAGTATTATCTTTCACATCTCACATAAGAAAATAACAAGTGACAAAACGAGCCATTCATTACATTTAGAATCAATATCAATTGCTTTACAAGTTGATTTATATGCAATGGTGACTATGCTGATTTTGTCAGTTTGACAGGAGGTCAGTAGAATGTGAAACAAGTAAAATAAGGGAAAATTTTCCTTTTATGAAAGCTATTAAGTTGTATTGTCAGATCTTTTTTTTCTTTTTATTTTATTTTATTTTATTTTATTTGTGAACACACTGTACAGAGGGGTTACAATTACATGGGCAGGATAATGCATACATTTCTTACCAAGCATTGCAGCCTCCTCCTTTGTTTACCCTTCACCTCCCTTCCCAGCCTCCCCCCTCCCCCCCCACCCAATCCTTCCCCCCTTTCCCCCAACCCAATTCTTCCCCCCTCCCCCCCACCGACATTGTAAAGCTCGTTTTTGACAATTTGTACTTCTCATTGTTGCAACAGTATCTTCTTCATGTTTGCTGTATTTTTTGTTCCTTGGGTGCAGAGTGTAGTCTGCATTCTGGACTGTCTCTCTCTCTCCCTCTCTCTCTGTCTCTGTCTCTGTCTCTGTCTCTCTGTCTCTGTCTCTGTCTCTGTCTCTGTCTCTGTCTCTGTCTCTGTCTCTGTCTCTGTCTCTGTCTCTGTCTCTCTCTCTCTCTCTCTCTCTCTCTCTCTCTCTCTCTCTGTCTGTCTCTGTCTCTGTCTCTCTTGAAGTCAGGGCCTGGGTGCTATCTCTTAAATTTTCTGCTCAAACCAGCTCTCTACTTCTTGAGCCACAGCTTCACCTTCAGCTGATAATTTTTTAAACAATTTTATTTTCTTTAAATAGTTGTACAAAGGGGCTATAATTCAACATATCAGTTTATGAGTACAATACATCTTGTCAGTATCACATTTTCCATCCTTCCTCCATCTTTCCTAACCCCACCTATCCCTACCATAATATTTTAGAGTAGTTTATTGCTTTATATACTTTTGGTTAGATCAACTGTTACTGTGATTCAATGACCTTCCTAAAGATTCTAGAACTTCCTGATGTCCTTCAATAACTGCCTTCTCTGTAAAATAAGTGAGAATTTTATTGAAGTTGGTTAAGAAAATATTCTCGTGGGCTAATTATGCAGCTCAGTTGATGTACAGAAAACTCTCAGCTGATGATGTGTTATCATCAGTTACATGTAGACTCTATGCATGGTGGGAACTCATGGGTCTTCCTCAGTGGGCATCTCCTTGGAACCATATTCCTGTGAATACCGAGGATCTGTTGTAAAAACTGGCTAAAGACCATTTGCTGACTGCAAACAGAAATGCTGTGCTCTACATGATCATGTTTGGGTAAAGTAAATTGTGTGGTTGTGAAAGAAATATATAATAATGTTTATGCCAGGTGGGCTTTCTGAAGATTGCTTTCGTGTTTTTGTTTTCCTTTTTTTCCCAAAAATTCTACAACAAACAATTATTTTTAATACACTTACAGGAGTAAACAGATGAGAAAATTTGTTTCTTTATAACACTGGATTGATTCCATGGTAAATTACGGAAACTTGCAAGATCATATTTAAAACCAACTTAGACCCCAATTAATTACTGTGACTTTAAATATACCTTTCACCTTGGTGGTGCCCAGGTTTCATTTGCAAAAGGGTTGTATTGGGAGTAGATTACTGATTTGTAAACATCCCTGTGTAGCTTCTGCATTTCTAGAGGAAAAGAAATAATAGATATGACATTAGCTGAAGTGATTTATACCTTAAGTTGGATTTTAAAAAAATATCTTGCTCTCTGTGCAGGAAATGGGAGTTAAAGACTCAATTTAAACTTTTTCTTTAAAAAAGTAAATAAAGAAAACAGTTTTCTGGCTGGTAACCTATCTGAGATTAGGAAGCTATACTTTGCTTAAATTCTCTTCAGTCTTAATATTCTATGGTTGCTTTTCCTGTGTGTGTGTGTGTGTGTGTGTGTGTGTGTGAGAGAGAGAGAGAGAGAGAGAGAGAGAGAGAGAGAGAGAGAGAGAGAGAGAGAGAGAGAGAGACAGACAGACAGACAGACAGACAGAGAGAGAGAGACAGACAGAGACAGAGACAGAGAGACAGAGAGACAGAGAGACAGAGACAGAGACAGAGAGAGAGACGGAGACAGAGAAAGAGAGAGAGGACAGAGAAAAAGACACAGAGAGAGACCCTAAACTGGAGAATACCTTCTTAACCTCGATATTTTATTGTTATATTTTATTTTTATATTTCTAAGAGCCTAGTTCTCCTTTACAAGCTCATTTTCTCAAGTATGAATCTGTCTATAACAGTCAAATTATAGTTGTCATTGGCAGTATGTTTAAAAGGCAAAAATAATAAGATTGCTAGGAATATTATTATTGCTAGGAATATTGTATTGTGAGTGAAGTATTTTAAAATGCAAGTAATTCCAGTAGCACTTAGAGTACAGTAGACCCTTAGTATCCCAGGTCTACAGTTCCAGGGAGAATACTGTACAGGAAAGCACACGCATACTTGGGAGACATGGAGCTCAGGGCTCTACTGTGTATGTTGGGTCCATTTCCCCCATAACAGCACTCTGCATGCCAAAGACTGGCCGCCTTTCAACAAATAAAACTTTTCACTTATTTGCTTCAATTAAACGTGAACTATTGCTTTGCTTTTGGGCACCATTTACTTTTTTTGTTTCTTTTTTATAATATAAGTTTTTTATTGTGAAAATACTATACAGAGGGGTTACAGTTCCATGAGGAAGGTAATGAGTACATTTCTTATTAAGCGTTGTTGCCTCCTCCTTTGTTTTTCCCTTACCATCCCTTCCTTCCCACTTCCACAACTACACTCTCCCCACCCCCACCCCCAAATTGTAAAGTTTATATTGTTCAACAGTGTCTTGTGCATCTCATTGTAACAATGGGTCAACCTGTATCCCTATTTAAACAATTTGTTTTTTCCCTTCTCCTCCCCAGATTATACTGACATCAAATACAGTAAAAACAGTGGTTATACTGTGGAGGAGGAATATACAAAGCAACAAAAAATCACATGGTACATTATAAATATGCTAGAAACAAGAAAGCAAGCAAAAAAAACCACTTGTGTCCCTATCTTGGGGTTCATCTCGCTTAACTTCATCTTATTTGGTCACATATAGATAGCTTTTGACCTTTTCTGGTTGTCCCAGACATATACTAGTTATTGCAAGTAAGGGAAATCATAGGACCTATGTTTCTTTGGGCCTGGCTTACTTCACTTAATATATTTTTTCCAAGTCTTTCCATTTCCTAACAAATGGGACGATGTCATTCTTTCTGATGGAGGCATAGAATTCCATTGTGTGTGTGTGTGTGTGTGTGTGTGTGTGTGTGTGTGTGTGTATGCGTGTGTGTATATATAGATATGTATATATATACATATATATATCACATTTTCTTGATCCATTCATCTACTGAGGGACATCTGGGTTGGTTCCATATCTTACCTATGGTAAATAATGCTGCAATATAAATAGTTGTGCGGGTAGCGTTAGTATGGCCTTGTTTGTGATTGTTTGAGTAAATGCCCAACAGTGGGATTGCTGGGTCATAGGAGAGCTCTATTTTGAGTCTTTTGAGGAACCTCCATACCCAGAAACACAACAAATCAAAGAAAGGTTGGACAAATGGAATTGCATGAAGCTGCAAAGCTTCTGCATGGCAAAGGACATAGCTAGAAAGATCATTAGAAAGCCCACTGATTGGGAGAAGATTTTCACTAGCCATACAATGGACAAGGGTCTCATATCTCAAATATACTTGTAACTCAAAAAATTAAATCCCCCAACAACAAATCCTCAAACAAACAACTGCCCAATAAATAAGTGGGCTAAAGTCTTAAAGAGAAACTTCTCTGAAGAGGAAAGAAGGATGGCCAATAAACACATGAAGAACTGCTCAACCTCCCTAGCCATAAAAGAAATGCAAATCAAAACAACATTGAGATACCACCTCACCCCAGTTAGATTCCACTATAATCAAGAAATCTAATACCAACAGATGCTAGAGGGGATGTGACCAGAAGGGAACCCTACTGCATTGTTGGTGGGAGTGTAAACTTGTTCAACCATTTACTTTTTTTAAGAGGCAGATTTTCACAAAGTTAAGGAAAGGAAACAGTCAACAGATGCTATGACAATTTAAACACCATTGACAATAACTCATATTACTGAGCTGCATAATACTTGGGCAGAAATTTAAATCGTTTAGAATTTATTTTTTGTCTACTCTTTGTCAAATCCACATGGAATAGAACTAAATAAGGTGGGCCCATTGTGTTGCTATTGACTGTGATTTAATGCATTCATTATGAAACTTCATAAAAAATATGTTTTACCATTAGGAAAGATGTGATAAGAACTCTATGCTGAGAAGCTTGAGCGTGAAATTTGCAGGTCAGCTCACTGTTATTTTTCCCTTAGCATAAAACAATATTCTGGGCATGGAAGTAGACTGAAAATTTAGTATGGTTCAGATAATGGTCATTTGGAGACACTGAGATAAATTGACAAGAGGTAAAAACCAAAATCAGAAATCAGATTACCTTGAATTTAATCTTTAGATTTACTTTGAAGTCAGTGAGGGATTTTTAAGTACAGTGACATGATTAGATTTGAATTTTAGGAAAAGCTATGTGGCTGCAGTATAGACATGGATTTAAAGGAAGACAAAGATCATGGCAGAGGCATTGGCTAGAAAGTTTGAGGAATAAGATTAAAGAACTGAGTTAGAGCTATTAGAAGTGGAGAAAGTAGAATAATTCAGGAAAAAGAAGAGGGATGAAAGTATTAAGAGCCACAGGTTTTCATGAGGGAATAAACAAATGCCAGTGGGCTAGAGGAAAACCAGAAAGATGAGTGGCTCTGAGATTGAATGAGGAAATCTCCTGTTTTGTAATATAGATATAGAATTCAAGTTTATACTTCTCTCATGGTCTAGAAACTTACGAGACAATAATAGATGATAAAGGTAAACTTCAAATTAAAATTCGTGAGAAGAGATAAAGAAGGTCGCAACATACTAATTAAGGGATCTCTCCTTCAGGAGGATATTACAATTCTAAATATCTATTCGCCAAACAACGGAGCACCCAAATTTATCCAAGAAATACTACTTTCCCTCAACTCTCACATAGATCCAAAGACATTAATTGTTGGGGATTTTAACACACCACTCTCGCCACTAGATAGATCAACGCGGCAAAAACTCAACAGAGAAACCGCAGATCTAAACAACTGCATAGATCAAGTAGATTTAACAGACATCTAGCGAATATTTCACCCAGCAGCATCAGAATACATGTTTTTCTCAGCAGCACATGGAACATTTTCTAAAATAGACCACATTTTAGGCCACAAAGCAAACTTGTCCAAATTCAGAAACATTGAAGTTATACCTGGTATTCTCTCTCTGACCACAAGGGAATAAAATTAAAACTCAACACCAAAAGCCACCAAAGAAAGTCCGGTAACAACTAAGCCGGGCGCTGGTGGCTCACGCCTGTAATCCTAGCTACTCAGGAGGCTGAGATCTGAGGATCGCGGTTCAAAGCCAGCCCGGGCAGGAAAGACCGCGAGACTCCTATCTCCAATAAACCACCAGAAAACCGGAAGTGGCGCTGTAGCTCAAGTGGTAGAGCCCTCGCCTTGAGCTGAAGAGCTGAGGGACAGCGCCCAGGCCCAGAGTTCAAGCCCCACGACCGACAAAAAAAAAAAAAAAAAGAAAGTCCGGTAACACATGGAGGCTGAACAACACACTGCTGAATCACGAGTGGGTCATGCAAGAGATTAGAAAGGAAATTCAAATGTTAATGCTATTCAACAAAAATGAGCTCCTCTGGGACACAGCAGAGGCAAGTTTACAGCTCTGAGCTCCTACATCAACAAATTGGAGAAATCTGAAACCAACAATTTAATGAGACATCTGAACCTCCTTGAAAAAGAGCAGCAAGATAAACCCCAATCCAGTAGATGGAAAGAGATAATTAAAATTAAATCAGAATTAAATGAATTAGAAGCCAAAAAAAAACTATAGAAAGAATCAACAAAACAAAGAGTTGGTTCTTCGAAAAATTAACAAAATTGACAGACCTTTAGCAAATCTTATCAGAAAAAGAGAACACACCCAAATAAATAAACTCAGAGATGAGAATGGAAACATCACCACAGAAACAGCCAAGATTCAGAACACTATAAGAGAATACTTCTCAAAACTGTATGCTAATAAATTTGAGAACTTGGCAGAAATGAACCTTTTCCTAACAAATATTGACATGCCAAAACTAAACCAAGATGATTTAAACCATCTTAACAGGCCCATATCAAGCATTGAAATAGAAACAGCAATAAGAGACCTCCCATCTAAGAAAAGACCAGGACCAGATGATTTTACAACAGAATTCTACAAGGCCTTCAAAGCAGAGCTCACACCAATACTCCTCCAACTCTTCAATGAAATTGAAAGTTCACTACCGAAAACATTCTATGAAGCCATCATAACCCTCATCCCAAAACGAGGCAGGGACTCATCAAAGAAAGAGAACTATAGACCCATTTCTTTGATGAACATTGATGCAAAACTTCTCAACAAAATTTTGACCAATGAACTTCAACAATTCATCCAAAAAAATCATACACCATGATCAAACAGGATTCATTTCAGGGATGCAAAACTGGTTCAATATACGCAAATCAATTAATATAATTCATCACATCAACAGGAGCAAGGATAAGAACCACATGGTTATCTCAATAGATGCAGAAAAAGCATTTGACAAGATCCAACACCCCTTTATGATGAAGGTTTTGGAAAAATTAGGAATCCATGGAACATTCCTCAATACAATAAGGGCTGTATATGACAAACCTACAGCCAGCATTATACTTAATGGTGAAAAACTAAAGCCATTTCCTCTTAACTCAGGAACAAGACAAGGATGTCCACTCTCTCCATTTCTCTTCAATCTAGTATTAGAATGCCTAGCTACAGCAATAAGACAAGATGCAGACATAAAGGGGATCCAAATAGGGAAAGAAGAAATAAAACTCTCCCTCTTTGCAGATGACATGATCTTGTATTTAAAGAATCCCATAGACTCCACTCCCAAATTACTCAAGCTGATTCAAAACTTTGGCAAAGTAGCAGGGTATAAAATTAACCCCCCAAAATCAATGGCTTTTCTGTATGCCAACAATGAGAAAAGTGGGGCTGAAATTAGAAAAGCAACTTCATTTGTAATAGCCCCACAAAAAATAAAATACCTAGGAATTAACCAAAGAAGTGAAGGATCTTTATGATGAAAATTTGAAAAACTTGAAAAAGGATATCAAAACAGAACTTAGAAAATGGCAAAAAAAACTCCCATGCTCCTGGATTGGAAAGATCAGCATCGTGAAAATGGCAATACTTCCCAAGGCTATATACAAATTCAATGTGATACCTATCAAAATTCCAACCTCATTCTTCAAGGAAATAGAAGAGGCAATCCAAAAATTCATATGGAATAATAAAAGACCCCAAATAGCAAAAACGCTCCTCAATGGAAAGAACAGTGCTGGAGGAATATCAATACCAAATTTCAAACTCTACTATAAAGCCATAGTAATCAAAACAGCTTGGTACTGGCACAAGAAAAGACCTCAGGACCAATGGAATAGATTTGAAAACCCAGAAATGACCCTACAGACCTATAGCCATCTAATCTTTGATAAAAGGGCTAAAAAAATAGAATGGAAGAAAGACAGCCTCTTCAGTAAATGGTGCTGGAAAAATTGGTTAACTACTTGTAGAAAACTAAAGCTAGATCCTTATATATCACCCTGCACCAGAATCAACTCCAAATGGATCAAAGACCTCGGAGTCAAAGCAGACACTCTGAAAACATTACAGGATGGAATAGGAGAAACCCTAGGTCTCCTTGGCGCAGGCTGAAATTTTCTTAATAGAGACCTGGAAACACAACAAATCAAAGAAAGGTTGGACAAATGGAATTGCATGAACTTGCAGAGCTTCTGAATGGCAAAGGACATAGCTAGCAAGATCAATAGAAAGCCTACGGATTGGGAGAAGATCTTCACTAGCCATACAATGGACAAGGGTCTCATATCTAAAATATACTTGGAACTCAAACAATTAAACCACCCAACAACAAATCCTCAAAGAAACAACTGCCCAATAAATAAGTGGGCTAAAGACTTAAAGAGAAACTTCTCTGAAGAAGAAAGAAGGATGGCCAATAGACACATGAAGAAATGCTCAACCTCCCTAGCCATAAAAGAAATGCAAATCAAAACAACATTAAGATACCACCTCACCCCAGTTAGAATGGCAAAAATCAAGAACTCTAATAACAACAGATGCTGGAGGGGATGTGGACAGAAGGGAACCTTACTTCATTGTTGGTGAGAGTTTAAACTTGTTCCACCACTTTGGAAAGTAGTATGGAGGTTCCTCAAAAGACTCCACATAGAGCTCCCCTATGACCCAGCAATCCCACTTTGGGGCATTTACCCAAATGCTTACAAACAAGACTACACTAAAGCTACCAGCACAACTATGTTTATTGCAGCATTATTTACTATAGCTAAGATATGGAACCAACTGAGATGCCCCTCAGTAGATGAATGGATCAAGAAAATGTGGAATATATACACAATGGAATTCTATGCCTCCATCAGAAAGAATGACATTGCCCCATTTGCTAGGAAATGGAAAGACTTGGAAAAATTATATTAAGTGAAGTAAGCCAAGCCCAAAGAAATATAGGTTCCATGGTTTCCCTTATTTGCAATATCTAGTATATGTCTGAGTCAAGCAGAAAAGGTCAGATAAGGTGATGTTAGGGAAATGAACCCTAAGATATGTATTCAATTTTTTTCCTTTCATGTGATTATTTCTAACGCATTTATAAGATTATTTCTTTGTTGCTTTGTATGTCCCTTCCCCATGGTCTAACCCCTGCTTTCACTGTATTTGATGTCGGTATAATTTGTGGAGGGGAAGGGGAAAAACAAGTCGTTTAAATAAGGATACAGGTGGACCCGTTGCAACAATGAGAAGTACAAGTTGTTATGTTGAAACGAACTTTACAACTTTGATGATGGGGGGGAGTGGACGGGGAGGATTGGGTGGGTGGGGCAGGGGGAGGATGGGAAGGGATGGGAAGGGGAAACAAAGGAGGAGGCTACAATGCTTGATAAGAAATGTACTCATTATCTTGCCCATGAAATTGTAACCCTCTGTACACTATTCTAACAATAAAAAATAAATAAAAATTTAAAAAATAAATGTACCATAAAAACACAAAAACACATCATTTTTCTTTGTGAGTTACATAACTCTATAAAACTGAGGGAAAATAAAGCTTTGTTGTGACAAAATACACCAAAACAAAATGCAAAATACAAGCCAAACTGGAGGAATTACTTGTAAATATACAATTATCAAAGTATCATCATATAACATATAAAAAGAGTTCCTACAAAATAAGTGAAAAAAATAAAAAAAAAATCCTAACCAGGAAAGGAGTGAGGTGGGGTCTAAGGAAGGTTGGTAGATGAATGCAGAGAAGGAGGGGTAACAATGCAATCAAGAATTCAATGTAGCGGGGTGCTGGTGGCTCATGCCTGTAACCCTAGCTACTCAGGAGGCTGAGATCTGAGGCTCACAGATCAAAGCCAAGCCGGGCAGGAAAGCCCATGAGACTCTTATCCCCAATTAACCACTCAGAAAACCGGAAGTGGAGCTGTGGCTCAAGTGGTAGAGCGCGCTAGCCTTGAGCTGAAGAGCTGAGGGACAGCGCCCAGGCCCAGAGTTCAAGCCCCACCACTGACAAAAAAATTAAATAAAAAGAATTCAATGTATATCATACAAAATTAAGAAGTGTAAGGGAAAATGTGGGTTGGGAGGGGTGGGTGAGAATATAGAAAGGAGTGACATTGTATTTATAAACTGCTTTGTTGAATAGCAACTCCTTTGTACAAATACTTAAAAATAATAAAAAAATATTTTTAGAAAAATCCTAGCCAGAAAGTAGAAACAAGACAATTTTGAAGGGAACAAATTGGATAACCAACAGATAAATGAAAAAAGCTCTGTAATCTTGTAAGTAGCAAAAATTAAAAAATCAAACTCACTAAACATTGGCAGGATGTGAGAAAAAGGGAATGCCTATTCATGAGAGTTAAATGGTCTAATTATTTTGAAGAGCACTTTGGTAAAACTTTCACTAAGTGTTTTGAAAATGTATGCTATATATATTTTGGAGGAGAGTGGATTGAAAGAGTTCACCCAAGTAATTTAGCAATTCTGCACTGTTTCTACTTTTGCCAAATGCTTGAACTTGTACATAAGAGTGGCTATGATAGTTTGCTTATGGACAGCAAATACTGAAAACATATTACTGCCCCTAGCAGAGAAAGAACAACTAGATTGTGGATGTGATAAAGAAATGGCAATTAAGATTAATTATCTCAATCTATAGCATTCTGTGGATAATCTCCAAAGATTGATATGCTTATCCAAAGATAAGCACCTTTCAAAGGGATATAGAAGTAGGATATCAATAAGCATAAAAATGGGTAAAACATACAACTTTGAAATGTGTACATCTTGCTGGGCACTGATGGCTCACACCTGTAATCGCAGTCTACTCCGTAGGCTGAGATCTGAGAATTATGGTGCAATGTCAGCCTAAGCAGGAAAGTCTTAAGACTTTTATCTTCAATTCCCTACCAAAAAGCTAAATATGGAGGTGTAGCTCAAGTGATAAAAGTGCTAGCCTTGAGTAAAAATGCTAAGGGACAGCATCCAGGCCCTGAGTTCAGGCTGAAGTACTGGCATACATGCACATGCGCGCGTGCGCGCGCGCGCGCACACACACACACACACACACACACACACACACAGAGTACATATTTTTTATGAATACAGTGCTTCTCTGTAAAATATTTTTATTATCTTTACCAGTTTTACAAAGGAGGTACCACCCAACAAGGCAGTTTATTAATACAATGTGTCTTGATCAATGTCAGCCCTCTTTGTCATTCTCAGCCATTCCTCCCGACTCATTCCTTCCCTCACACATCTTAATTTTGTAGCACATGCATGAAATTTGCTACTGCATTCTCTTTTATATCTATAAGCATGTGTCCTGACAGCATTAAGACATATCTGTGTATGTTATTGCCAAGTGGGAAAGAAATGGAGACTCCTGGGTAGTTTGGCTTTAACCAGATCAAGGTCTGTTCCCTCCTCAATTCCTTCCAGATTTTACCTTTCAGCCATGTGAGCTTTTTCTCAGAAACATTGCTCAGGCCTGGATATGTGTTTAGCCCATTGTCACTTGTCCCATAACTATATTATGAGACTTTCTGAAATGTTTAAAATGTTTCATGAATAGAAATTATTTTTTGTGAAGAGCTTCATGAACAATGCCAAATGTTGCAGAGATTAAACCAGCCAAATACTTGTAGGTTACTTCGTCCTGTAATTAGAGATCTCATTGGGGAGTTTAGGAAAGACAGGTGATTGGCAGCAGAAATAAGACTAAAGCTAAACCTGTGCAGCCTTGGTGTGCTCATTTCTTCCACTAAACCACTTAGTTTCCCTATGTGGTTGATCAGAGGTCCCTAATTCCAATTACATAATTCAGGGAGAGAAAAATTTGAGGGTGGTCATCTTTGGGCTGAGGCAGACATGACTGGGGGGAGGAGGAAGGGGATTATTGGACTAAGGTTTGATATAGGCTGAGAGAGACTGAGTTACTTACTGTCACTTCTGGACCAGACTTTCCCTGAAGACAGGTGGGAGGCTGAGAGGCCTTAAAGAACAAAAGAAAAGTAAGAATAAGTGTACATAGCCTGTTTCCTTTTTTTCCTGGTTTGTCTTGTTTCTGTATACTTCCTTCAAGGGAAATCATTTTTTTCTCCACAATTTGGATTCCACACAACTTGTTTAGAAAGATTATACAATAATCAGTCATATAAAATGTCGGGAAATACAACAGATACGGGCGGCTGGGAACGTGGCTTAGTGATAGAGTACTTGCCTGACAGGTATGAAGCACTGGGTTCGATTCCTCAGTACCACATAGACAGAAAAAACTGGAAGTGGAGCTATGGCTCAAGTGATACAATGCTAGCCTTGAGCAAAAGAAGCTCAGAGACAGTGCCCAAGGCCTGGGTTCAAGCCCCAAGACAGGCCCTGAAGTTCTGAGCTCCTGCCACCTACCTCCCTGAATATCCTCAGAGCATCCACACGGGCACCAGGCAACTGTGGTGTGAGATACCTGAGTCTCAGTTTGAATCCCTCATCTGCCATTAGCTTGCTCTGTGACATAAAACGTGTCATCTTCCTTCTTCCAAGGAAACAAGTGTCCTTCTTCACAAATGCAAGTAGTAGTTACATGCATAGGATCATATAAAATGATGTTTATCAATGAGCTCCAAGAAATGGAAACAAGAAGTTTTTTAATGTACTGTTTGCAGTTTTCTTTCTTTTTTAAATAAGTTTTTTTATTGTGAAAATACTGTGCAGAGGGTTTACAATCACATGAACAAGGTAATGACTACATTTCTTATCAAGCATTGTTGCCTCCTCCTTTGTTTATCCCCTACCATCCCTTCCCTCCCACCTCCATTCATCCATCTTTCTTTCTTTCTTTCTTTCTTTCTTTCTTTCTTTCTTTCTTTCTTTCTTTCTTTCTTTCTTTCTTTCTTTCCCTCCCTCCCTCCCTCCCTTCCTTCCTTCCTTCCTTCCTTCGTTCCTTCGTTCCTTCGTTCCTTCGTTCCTTCCTTCCTTCCTTCCTTCCTTCCTTCCTTCTTTCCTTCCTTCCTTCCTTCCTTCCTTTATTTCTTTCCTGCTTCTTTGGTTTACTCCCTTCTGTCATCATTTTTTATTTCTGTGCCCTTTGTCTTGTGAAACCCATTAGACACTATGTTAGAAATGAACTATACAGCTTGGTGGGGAGGGAATTCAGGAGATAAAAACTGGAAAAAATGAGAGTGGTGACACTGTTCAAAAGGAAATGTACTCAGCACTGGGAAGGTGGCTCAGTGGTAGAGTGTTTGCCTTGCATGCATGAGGCTCTGAGTTCGATTCCTCAGCACCACATAAGTAGAAAAAGCCAGAAGTGGGGCTGAGGCTCAAGTGGTAGAGCATTGGTCTACAGCTGAAGAGCTGGGGGACAGTGTCCAGGCCCAGAGTTCAGGCCCCACAACCGACAAAAAAAAAAAAAGAAATGTACTCATTACCTGAATCATGTAACTGTAACCCCTCTGTACATCATCTTTACAATAAAATTTTAAAAATTAAAAAACATAGTAGGAATATACCATAGTATTTCCTCTTCCTCTCATAGTCTATGCAAGTGAATATCTTCTTCCATGTTACAAAATTAACTCTAGATAATGCACTCACAGTCAAAATCTACTGGTAACCACAAGAGAGCCTCCATTTTAACATTCTCACAAAGATGGCATTTAGGGACTATAAAGGGACATAGGTTCTGGAAGCATCCAGGTGTGCAATACCCAGAAGCACAAGGGGTACCTAGGAGCTACAGAGTGCCTGCCTTAATCTAAGGCATACATGCAGAATTATGTCAGAATCATTGAGGTGCTAAGACCACTAACATTCATCCCCTAGCATAAGAAAAGCAAAACCTCTCATCTAAATTCAGACATCTATCACAGTAGACTTAGGAAGGTGTTGAAGTAGCAGCAAATGAGGAAAGAGAAAGGTAGACACAGATGATCATCAACTTGTATGGTATATCGACTGCAGCATTTCTAGCCCTGTAGAGATGCAGCCCAACATCCCCTGACCCCGACCCTACACATTTATTTTAGTTCTGGTTATTTAAGCCTTGTATTTAGTTTTCTTTTGTTTCATAGAGTCTCGTTTTAGTAGTTCTGTTGTAGTATATCTTCTACATCTTATATCCTATGAAACTAAATGTGAAATAGCTTCTGGATTTACGCATTCATTCACTCAACATAAATTGCCAAGCATGGCTTGTAAATACCTACCCGTGACTGCACTGGAAACTTAAAATTAGTACCATCAATCAACATTCATTTGACAATTATTTCTTAGGTTCAAGCTCTGTTCCCAGGCATGCCTTTGACTTCTGGAATGCAGCAGTGCACGGGCAGGTAGGGTTTCTGACTTTATCCAGAACAGCAACAGCACATAAGGAGAAAAATCCCTTAGGATAATGATATCAGCTGGTTATATGAAACATTATAAAACATTCATTTGCTTTGTTTTATAATTTGCACCTCTCATGACCAATTTGAATATGAAGTAGAAAATGTAATACATCTTGTTTCTTGATGAAGTACATAGGCTCTATGTATATTCCTTGAATAGCCATTGGAGAGTGATAAAACAACTTCAAAAATGGATTCCTGAATGACAGAAGCTACATTACAAAGATGGTGAACAATGTATTTGGCAATATTCTAAGTGCTTTTTTGTATTATTTAATCTTTAAATAGGTCATACAAGTTGGGCAAAGAAATGCTCAGGGAAGTAAGATAATTTTCTCAATGTCAAAAAAGGTAGCAGAATTCCAAGTCAAGTCTACCTGGGGCAGTGACTACAGAGAAAAATATTGCATTCCGCTTTATTGTTTCCTGTCCTCATTAAGAACAACAAATAGTTCAGGGCTAGGGCAGAAGGTCAGTGATTTGGAGGATCCATGCTTCTTCTTCTTTCCATTTTGGGGTCTCATGTTTCAAGAGGACTGGTGTTTATCTAGACTTCAATTTCAAGGGGAAAAAGGAGAAAGAGAATTATCCATTCCTTTACTCAGGATTGCAGAAGCCTTCCTCAGATTCTTAACCAGCTGATGTTTATATCTCATTGACACAAACTGCCTTTTGTCACCTCTGGGAGAAAGAGATGGTGGAAAAGAGTAGCCTGAGAGTTCTGGTCATATTGGTGCCTTCACACAAGATAGTGGTTCTGTTATCAAGAAAGAAGAAGAAAATGGATACTGGGGTGATACCTATGACCAAGGTATGAAGTACATGTGTGATATGGCCTGGTTCTTAAGTCAGTACAGAATTTCTGATTGCTCAATAGCATCTTCCAGCCAGATGTCAGTGACTTAAGCCTACAATCCTAACTTCTCAGGACCCTGAGATCTGAGGATTGTAGTTCAAAGCTAGTCAGGGCAGGAAAGTCCATGAGAATCTTATCTTCAATTAACCACCAAGGAGCTGGAAGTGGAGCTGTGACACAAATGGTAGAGTGCTAGCATTAGCAAAATAGCTCAGAAATCATGGCCAAGCCCTGAGTTTGAGCCTCAGAACTGGCTCAAAAAAATAAAGAGTAGCTTCCAGCTATGATGAGCTATTTTAAAAAAATCTTTATTAAAATGTTTATGAGCAGGGTGCTTATAGTTATATAAGTAAGGTAATGACTATGTATCTTTTTAAACAGTTACCCCATCCCTCATTTTCTCCTGCTTACTCTCCCTACTCCCTTCCCCCCATGTTGGATATCCAACATAGTGTTTAGTGAGTATCAATGTTGTATTAGTTCATCCTTTGTTCTGCTGTTTCTGTGATTCCCTTTCCCTTCCATAGATCCAATAAACTTATGTACAAGACACAAGGTACAGAAAAACATGAGAAAGGGAAAAAAACAACTGCATACAGGACATAAGAACCTTTTGTCTCCAATTCTTGGAATTCATGTTGATACACTTCATTACATATGGTCCTATGCACTTAGAAATTGGGTTGTTGAGATTCCCCTGTTAAGAATATCATAGACATATTCTTGTTCTTACAAATGAGGGAAACCATGCAACCTATTTTTCTTTGGGCCTGGCTTACTTTGCTTAATATAATATTTCCAGGTCTTTCCATTTCCTTACAAACGAGGCAATGTTATTCTTTCTGATAGAAGCATAGAACTCCATTGTGTGGTTACACTGTGGGAGTGATGCCTGATATTCACCTTATCCTGGCTGTGCCATGGCCTTGTGACATCAATCAAGTGTTGTCCTCACTGTGATGAGATGTTTGTCCAGGTGATGAGTAAAGCCTTGAGCACCACTATTCACTGATCCTTTGTATGTCAATTCTGGATTGGCTGTTGGAAAGAATGGAAGATACTAACATAATGGGCATGAACTGTTTCTTGTGTGGCTACAAGGTTTCAGAGTGCTTTCGAATACTCCACATCTCCGCTTAAGATTGGATAAGATGGAGCACAAAGTTTCAACAAAAATAACTTGTAAAACTAGATAAAGGACATGGAATACATAGGAAACAAAAATTAAATGCAAATATCAAAAAGCTGCGTATTGAACTAGATCAGATTCTGCCATGGAGCTGGAGTTAAGAGACTGGAAGCCTCTGGAATCCGATCTGGAACTGGCACATGCAGAGGTAAAGCTATGACAGCAACTCCTTTTTGGTCAAAACAACCTGACAATCACCATGGTACAGTGGATCTAGAAAAAATGTTCCACAGGGAGCTGAGAACATCACAGTTTTTGCATGCTCTGAGTGACAGGTGGACTTGCAGTAGGTACTGCTGGATGCTCTTAAGTTTCTCCTTTCCAGTATATTCTGATGATATGAGATGATGATATGCACCAGAGCCAGTGAATACTGTTTTACAAGCTATTCTCTCTAGGTCACTAGTTTGCCATTTGTACAATGTGGGCCTGGGAGGCCTTGCTTTATTCAGTATCTAATGAATAATTATTGGGAGTCTAGTTAGCATCAGACACCAAAGGTGACCCGGGACAAGTCTTATTTCTAAAGTGCTTCTGGGCCAGACGCTGGTAGGTCATGAATGTAATCCTAAGTACTCAGGAAGTTGAGATCAGGGGATCATGATTTAAAGCCTGAGGTCTATGAGATTCTTATCTCCAATGGACCAGCAAGCAGCTAGAAGTGGTGTGACTCAAGTGGTAGAACACTATCAACAATAACTCAGGGAAAGCACCCAGGCTCCTAATTCAAGATCCAGGACTGGCACACACACACACACACACACACACACACACACACACACACACACACACACACACACACACACACACACACATACACACAAATAACTTCTTTAGAGATAAAATAAACTATGTATGTAGGAAGATTCAAAAAGCAAAGTTGTTAGAATACATGAATTCAAAATGCAAACTACAGTTTCAGGATACAAAATTAATACCCAAACTAGTTTTGTTTCATACATCAACAATGAACTATCCCACAAACAAATGAAGGAGACAATATCATTTGTCATAGTATCAAAAGAATAAAACATTTAAGAAGGAATATAAACATAATCAAGAAGATGAAAGACTTATTTACATGCTGAAAATTATGAAGCATGGATGAGAGGAATTAAAACAAAAGCATTTTCTTTTTCCTGGAATGGCATCTCATATTCAAGTATTGGAAGAATTATTTTTTAAGATGTTTGCACTACTTGAAAAGTAATCTTAGAGCTAAGCACAGGTGGCTCATGCCTGTAATCCTAGCTACTCAGGAGGCTGAGATATGAAGATCAAGGTTCAAAGCCAGCCCCGGCAGGAAAGTCCATGAGACTTATCTCCAATAAACTACTCAGAAAACTGGAAGTGGTGCCGTGGCTCAAGGGCTAGAGTGCTAGCCTTGAGCTGAAGAGCTAAGGGACAGTGCCCAGGCCCAGAGTTCAAGCCCCATGACCCCTCCCCACACCCCCCTATTGAATCTTTAGATTCAATGAAGTCACTTACCAAAATCTTAGAGACATTTTTACAGATATAGAAAAGAAATTCCACATTTTTGTGGATACACAGAAGAACCCAACCAACCAAAAACAGTTTTAAATAAGAACAAATCTGGAATGTCCCTTTCTGTCAAAGTAACAAGACAGCATAGGAACAATTAGCTTAAGAGGGAGAAGAATGTCATGATTTTTCCAGTGTCCTTGAGTTGCACTTTTTACAGATGCCCCTGTAAGGTCCTCTCACAAGAAGGCATACTCTGCAGCTACAAATTATAATATTTAGCAGCTACTTACTATGTGCTAGTCCTTCATGTGGTTGACATGAATTCCTCATCTAACCCTCTTTGTGATGATATTTTGTATAGATTAGAAACCTAAAGCCCAGAAAGCTTCTAGTTACTTAAGCATTGAGTCGAACACAGGTACTTTGTTTCCAAAGGTGGTGGTATTTAGCCACTCTAGCCTTCTGCCTGAGAGAAAAATGTTCAAGTTCAATAAAATATATTATTGTTAGAGAAACAAGTCCATTTATATAGCCAAAAATACCCTGTTGAGTGAAAGTCTCCCTTATCAAAGAATATAAAAGACACATAAGCCACTCACCAGTGGCTCATGCCTATAATCCTAGCTACTCCGGAGGCCAAGATATGAGAATCATGATTCAGAGGCATCCTGGGCAGGAAAACTAATAAATGGTAACAGCAGATATTTCTGGAGTGTACTTGAGATTAGGTCTTGGATAGTCAAATCAAGACAAGATTTAGGTAGATTTGAAATGCTTGTATTTATTAGATAGTGATGGATAGATGATAGTGTGTCATGCAATATGAAATAATACCAACTAACAAAATAGCATATAGCATAATGGAACAAATCTTTATCATCTATTTTGGAGGAAAAGACCTATATGTAAACTGTTTAAGACCTATGCAGTTTTATCCTGCCCTGCTTACAAACCATTGCATCCCTGACAGAAGTGTTTGTCTTTCTTTTTCCTGATTTTGGAGTCTATTTTTTATTGTGAAAATACTGTACAGAGGGGTTATAATTGCATGTACAAGGTAATGAGTACATTTCTTGGAGTCTATTTTTGCTGTGATTTTTGTTTCCTTTTTGTGCTGGTACTGCGGTTTGAACTCAAGACCTCTCTCTCTCTCTCTTTCTCTCTCTCTCTCTCTCTCTCATTTGACTTTTTTATTCATGCCTGACATTCTACAACTTGAGACATGCTCCAGTTCCAGCTTTTTGCTGGCTAACTGGAGATAAGATGTCCATCTGCCTGGGCTAGGCTCACACCTGGCTCCTCAAATCTCAGGTTCCTGATTACCTCGGATTATAGGTATGAGCTACTGGAGCCTGGCTAACTGTATTGTTAATGCTGTTTATTACATTAATCATTTTTAAATATTTTTCATTTCCCATAGATAAAATGCTATTCATAATCCTAGAATAATATCCCATATATATCATCATATTGCTTTTCTTAACCCTAATTTTATTATATATGTATAAGGTATCAATATTGACTTATTTATAAGGTTCAGGGCATTTTCTGCTTCTGTGTAGTTTATGACTGTAATTTTCCATTCTCCTGTTAACAAACATGTCATTTCTAGTGTTTTTCAATTGCAGGAAATTATTCCATATATAATTGTAACACCTCCATACCTGTATGAATCTCTTTAACTCCTGTGCCTACGAATGGATGGAGTGTACACATCTCTACTATGTAGTGACAGAATTCTCCAATGTAGATTGTTCCTCCTAGCAGTTCCCAAGATGCCACTGTGTTCCAGTTCTCTGTCAATTAATAGCCATGTTCAACATTATCATTAACCTGATTTTGCTAACAATAATAGTGTACATGTTTTTCCCAAGTAATTAAAATGAAAGGGGAGAGGGAAGTAGATGGGAGGGAGGGTGAGAAGAGAGTAAGAAAGACATGAGATGCAGGAAAAGAAAGGGATGGAGTTTGGATGGATGTGTAGCTTTAATGTTTGGGTAAAGCCAAACTGGAAAAACAGGAAGGTACTCTGAGATATGGACCTCTTTGCTATTAATCAGAGGCAGTGTACCTCCTCTTTTACACAGACACTGTTGGCCTCTGAATTGAAGGTAGAGAGGAACCTATAATGGCTCCCAGTTGAGGAAAGAAAAAGACCAAGACAGGAGGCAAAGAGGAGAGGTGCTGAGATGATCTTTTACACTGAAGCAATGTAATCAGCCAGTCAGCCATTCTACTGCTATTCTACAGTTATGCTCTAGGAAGGTTGGTCGTTGAACTCACATGATCGTACCCAGTAATTGTCTTGTAATGTCTGCTTCCGTTTGGGATACCACAATAAGCTCTCCTATTAGGACAGTTTAGTGGCATAAGCAAGAAATACTTTTTTTTGCACTTGATAGTAGGAAAGATAAGATGAGTTGTGTGGTAAGTAGAAATTGACAGTGTGGGATGGGAAACATCAGTGATTTCTCTGGGAAGAGAAATTCACCATAGACTAGAGAAGCCACACATCTTCAAGCCCAGCTGTAGCAGGGAAAGTGGTGGCATGTTGTGCTGATCCCACCTTGGACACACAACCCATTCAGGTGTGACAGAAAGCAATCTTTATGAATCTTTATCTGAAAATATTATCCATATCAATAATTGTAACCTCCAAATTACGTGATTAAAACAGGAATACTCAGGAAATTGTTTGCCGAATGAAAGCTGAATTCCCATGTTAATTTTTGAAATCCATCATCTGTGTTTGAGTTCTGTGTGATGGTCTTTGCACCTTATGTGTCGTTTCTTAGTCTTTTTTCCCTCAGGGAATCTGACTCCTCATGGTCATGGATGCATAGCAATTGATTTTCTCAACCAATCATGTGTTGAACTGTCTATAGCTCAGTAGGAAAGCTGAGATGTTCTATGTTTTTCTTTAATTTATACTTTATTGTTATTGTAAAGGTGAGGTACAGAGGGGTTACAATTACATAAGTCAGGTAATGAGCATATTAGTTTTTGAACAGTGTCACTTCTTCCCTCATTTTCTCCCAGATTTTCCTTCCAGCCCCTCTTCCTCCACAAGTCGTATAGTTCATTTTCAACATAGTGTCTACTGCACTTGTTCCTCCTTTTTCCCACCATTTTTGTGCTTCCTTTTACCCACCCCCCCCCAGACAGATAAACTTACATACAAGACCAAGGGTACAGAGATCAAAAATAGCAACAAAAGAGAGAAAAAACCTCTTGTTTCTATTTCTTGTAGTTCAAGGTAAAGATCATTTTTATGTGACAATATGCCCCTAGCGATTGAACCCTTATGATCCTCTCCTAAGAATATCCTCTTTGTTCTCACTGTGTGAATGTCTAAAGTCTTGTATAATTTATCATGTCAAATTTTATTAATCAAAATAAGCCAGACCCTAAGACACATAGGTTGCATGGTTTCCCTCATTTGCTGTAACTAGAATGTGCTTCTAAATCTACACATAAGCACACTGGATGGTAAAAATTCTAGGTTTTTATGAAGAAACATTTAGCACCACAACATTTTTGGTAGAGGTCTCTCTCCATGGAAATCCTCCACCTTGCCTTATGTTTGATTTTCCGACTATCATTTCTTGGAAAGAGAGCACTCCTCTGTGGGTAAGAGAACGATCTTGTAACCATAATTGGTTTTGTCTGTTTTAGTGAGTAAAATTCACCCCTATGTCAGACCACTTCACTAGCTTGAGAGTGAGTTCTTTCTCTGTAAAATCTGGCACACTCAGTGAAGGATTCTGTAATAGTTATTCCTTTTATTCCTAGGTGGATCTATGTAGAATTCATGATGGTGAGCTTCCTTATAGTTCCTAGGTCTGTTAGACACAAAATAGCCCTTGTGTTGTCACTTAACGACATTCTTCTACTACTGGCTTTGGCTTTTCTGGTGTTGGATATCTCACCACATTGTGAGACTTTTCAGGGCGGCTCTGGTGATCAGGGATCCACCGCTTCCCCCTCTGAAGTGCTCGTTATTATACACTCAGCTCTCTCAGGCACATTTGGACATCCTAGCTCCCATCTAATTGGGCAGAGCGCTCACCTGTCCTAAGCTACTTCCAAGCAGGAATATTTTATTACCTGTCTGTGACATTTGCACTTGGCCACCTGCTGAGTTCTGTTTTCCTCTCTCATCACATTTTAGATCATGACGACTCCATCATCTGGGTCCAGTGAATAGGTCCAGTGAATGCGGTCCCTTTAGTGGTTGCATTGTGCTCCCCAACAGCCCACAATGGAAAAGTGCAAACCTTGGTTGTTTCAGAGTGCTAGGACTGGGTTTGCTGTTGCTACAATATCATGTAGATCACTCTAACACAATGGTTGAGAATCCAATATACCATTTCAGCTGAACATTGGGTCAAAGGTATAATAATGGATCAAAATTATAATATGAGAAAAAACATATATACATATATATATATATATATATATATATATATATATAATTTTATCCTAGCCTATGCCAAATTCCACCTACCAATGTCTTCTTAGACTGGGTCTAGTCACAGTCTTCAAAGAAACATGGAAGTTCTGTTAGTTCAGCAGCTCTGAGCCTTTTGTCCTTATTTCCTCATATGAAACACTGGGAAACAAGAAGATATTCCAAAATCTTTTTTTTTTTTCAGTTCTGGTTAATTTTGAATTCCTTCAGGGCCATTTTCAGGCTATGGTTGGATTTCTAGTACTGGTAGTATTTGTGATTATCTTTCAGATCCTGTAGGAATGGGCCATGTTTCAAGATGAGGAGGGTGAGGGGCAATGAAAAGGTGTTAGCATTGAGAGACAGGTTATTCTATCATGGTCAAAGAATTGCTAGACTCAGAATGCTAAGGAGTCTTAGAGGTTCAAAAGGCGAAGGGATAGACACTAGGACATTTTAACTAGAAATTGGTGAGGTTATGATTACTGGAGACAAGTAGGTGGCACAAGGTCAGATGCAGGATGTGAAACTTGTTCCTACAAAAGGAAGTGACATTCCCATTTTTCGGTATCCCAGATGGTGCATTGTTACCTCTTGATTATCATCAGACATTATGAAGTAACAGTACATTAGTGGATCATAGAAATAGAGGCCTCAGTTTTGAATTAGGAAGCCTATGCCTGAAACGTGAAGTAGCTATTGATTGTACTTACCCCTTTGAGCATGTTCATTCAAATCTCTGATCTGAAGTTTCTTTATGTTTACATAGTGTGCAGAAGTAATCATCCTCATCTCCATAGGCTCGTTGTGACATGAAAAATGAGCCCGTGTATAAAGAGGAACCCTCTTCCTGGCACCCAGACGCACTCATATAATGAGAACTACTGTGTAGTAGAGAAGCCAAGGAGCCCTGAAGGATTGGAATGCAGCCACGCCAGCCCTCAGGGGATGACCTTATTACATTGCCTTGCATTACATTGTGTGTTATTACAGCCTAGCATTTATTTTCAAGCCAACTGCAAAATTAATTTTTCTATTTCAGCAATTCTTAGCACATGGAGACATTTCTACCGCCCTCATATTCTGAAAAGGGGTAACAATAACACACACACACACACACACACACACACACACACACACACACACACACACACACACTAGAATGCCACAAACTCAATTAATTCACAAATATAGACAAAGTAGACAATCGTAAGATAATGAAATACAGATTTATATGGAAGATATGTGGCACAGTTGTTAATAATTTGTCAGAACTGAGAGAATCTTGAAGCCGGAGATGATCTTTCTTATATTCTTCAGAGGAACGTGGTGAGCAGGTTCTGCCCCCCCCCCCTTATTCTTTCAAACCCTTGACAATCACTGAGCTTCTTTAACTATGTATGTCTAGCACCAATGAGTCAGGAGCACTTCAGTGCATTTTACATTACATTTTAGGTAGAACACCTGAATTTCAAAAAGGAAACCAGACAGCTTCTTGCAAGTCACTGTTTTATTCCAGTGGTTCACTCTCAGTTCAAAAACAAATTTGTTAAACCCCCCATTTACTATAATGATGTGCAATCAATCTGTATTAACATGACCTATTTATGTACAATTGAAACTTACCAATATAATACCCTCACTGGAATGAGAACCACTAAGCTGGGAGCTAGGAATTCATGCCTATTCTCCTAACTATTCAGGAGGCTGAGATGCTGGGATTGTAGTTCAAAACCAGCCCAAATAGAAAAGTGTGTGATACTCTTATCTCTAATTTACCAGCAAAAAAACAGGAGTAGCAGTGTGGCTCAAGTGGTAGAGTATCAGGCAAGAGCAGATAAAGCTCTGAGCTCAAGCCCAGTACCCAAACAAAACAAAACCCCAAACAATAGAAAGATTATAGAAAAGTAATAATATATATATTTATATCCTGATATAAAGGCTTCTCCACAGTAGAAACCATAATAATAAATCATTCATATGTGTGCACATTAAACCACCATGGATGTAGCAAGTACCAAGAAAGACAGGTTAATTTCTATTTAATAACCACGAGTCGCTATAGGTGGTACATTGTGAATATTTGCTCTGAGCAACATGAGAGCAAATTTTTTCTTCACTTAGTATCTATGTGTAACCATGCAAGCAATTCTTTGTATTTAGATGTAAAAGGATTTGAGTTGTAGATTAGATAAGTATGACATATTCATTTACTCATATGACAGGGAGCATGTGCTAAACTCAAGAGGGTGTGCAAGTGTACATTTGGTGTGAGTGATTCCCCATCATACTGCAATGAGTGGGTCTATGGTCTTCTCTGCCGAACTCTGGAGTGCTCCTCAGCCATGATCCTGTGTTTCCAGTAAATATTCACAAAGCCCCTGGGATGTTCCTTTAAGAACCACTGCTCTATGTGAGTTTACTGACGCACGTCAAAAGGGTACTAAGGTCAGCTCTTAACAATCAATCAAGTCAGTCAATCAATCTACTGCTGTTTCCCCTCTCCCCTCTGTACTGCAGACTGGTCAAAGCGCAAATCTTATCCACTTAATCCCAGTGCCAACATTCCAGGGCTATGTGCATTCCAGACAAGTGCTATCCCACTTAAGCTACACAGAGACACACAGCGCGCGCACACACACACACACACACACACACACACACACACACACACACACACACACACACACAGAGTTCCTTTGTTTTTACATTATCTTCTTCTCACTCAACATTCCAGCTGTGGTCTTCTTTCAGCCTCTAGATTAAATGATGCTCTTTGCGTACTTGTCCCCTTGCCCCTGATTCCTGCCTGTTTCTCAGTGACTCCTGTTCTCCATTAAATCCCAGCCTTGACCACTTCTTGGGTAAGTACTTTCTAGTCTCTCATCAGAGTCAATGCTCCTTTTACATCATCCACCTTAGCTACAAATTACATATGCATGCAGCTATTGTATTAATGTCTGTCTTCTCCAGTGGTCACTGAGCTCCCTGGGGGAGGGTGGAATGGGAATTCTGCTGATGTCTCTCCTTAGTGTTTGTTCACATATCTTCGAGTACAAACAGTTGAGTGGACAAGGAATGAATTGACAAATGGACAAACACGCCTGAAACTAGCTTGATGTTCTTTGGCCAAATTTGTTTTCTGCCTGGGGAAGAGCTCACACTCAGCTGCTTGAGGAATTAATTCTCAAATGCATAACCTATTTGGCAAGAGCAATGTGTTAAGCTCCTATGAAGTTAACTTACAGCTCTAAAACTTAAAGCTCTAAAAATAACACAAACATGAAAGTATACTAGAACCTACCACTTAACCTCTCCAAAATTTTTATGATTGACAATTGGGTCTGCAGTCTTATGACCATATTGTGTGTGTGTGTGTGTGTGTTTATTATGAAAATACCATACAGAGGGGTTACAATTACATGGGCAAGATAACGAGTGCATTTCTTATCAAACATTGTTGCCTCCTCCTTTGTTTCCCCTTCCCATCCTTTCCCATCTTCCCCTCCCTTGCCCCCTCCACCTCCCCACCCCCATCCCCCATCCCTGCGCCAAAGTTGTAAAGTTCATTTTTGACATAACATCTTGTACATCTCATTGTTGCAATGGGTCCACCTGTATCCTTATTTAAACAATTTTCTTTTTCCCTTCCCCTCCACAAATTATACCAACATCAAATACAGTGAAAACAGGGATTATACTGTGGGGGAGAGACATACAAAGCAACAAAGAAATACCTTATAAATATGTTAGATACAATAGCAAGCAAGAAAAAAACATTTGAGTCCTTATCTTGGGGTTCATTTCACTTAACATCAACTTATCATATTTGTAGCTTTTTCATTTATCTTTTTTTTAGATTGCTCTGGTATTAAAAGTCTACTGAGATAAAATTCTTATATATCCCTGCATCTTTATTATTTCTATATAGGTGTTCAAACATATTTATATTAAATAAAGTATTTTTGTTATAACAAAATATGAAACAAAGTCACATTTATGTGTCTGTGATCCAGATGATCCTCTTGATCATCTCTGAGCTCTCTGAGCTCACTCCACAGCCATATTTCTGGTTTCTTTTTTTATTAAACCTACTGAATATGTTTATATTTTTACTACAGGTACATCTTTTCTCAGTCTTTTTTTGTCAATCTTCTTTGTGTTTCTTTTACTTTTATCTTTAAGTAGTCGTGCAAAGGAGTTGCCATGAACAAAGCAGTTTATGAATACAACAGCTGCATAGAAATTAAGGGTAGCAAAAATGCCATAATTTAGTTAATCACTTACAAATTTATGGATGTTTATACTGTTTCCAAGGTTTATTTTTGCAATGTAGCAGCGCATATCCTTCTACCTGAATCTTTGAAACCCTAAGCAATTATTGGATCATTTCCCTAGAATATATAGAAAATGCAGATTCAAATTTTGCAAAGCTTTGGCTAAATTAGCATCCAAAGAGCATCTCCAGATTGCCCTTCCAGGCAGTGCCCTTTAAATACCTCCTCACCAACTTAAATGCTTATCAACATAGTGCTTTTCCAATCTGGCGTGTGAAAGCCATATCTCACTGTATTCACTTACATTTTCTTGACTTGTAACTGTGTATAAGTTTATGTAAGCTCATGAGTGATTTGTAGAGAGTGACAGATAAAATAGTGAAACTGCAATACGCACACCACATGTTCCATGAGGATAGGGTCATGTCTGTATCATTCTCCACTGACACCCTAACCTCAAACATAATGAAGCACACCAAATAATGAGTGTGTAGGTTGATATGCAGTTTAATATCGGACTTTCATTTTTCCTTGTCTAAAAGAATAAATTATCTAAACTAAAAATAATTGGTGAAAATGCAAAAAGTACGTATACATAGCAGAATGTATTGTTGTAGAATAAACAATGGTGGTTAAGAACTTTCAGCTTTCCACATAAAACCAAGCCAAACCAAAACTAACACTTGGACTAAGTCTTGAGGCGGGGCACGGAAGAGGCATGTTTGTATGGCCTCTGCTGGCTGTAATATTCATGAGTTCTGTGGAACAGAGAGCACTTGAGATTTACATTTGATAATTGAAGTATCTGAAAGCAACAGTTTCATCAAAATGGGTAACTAGCATTGTTGTAGCAGGTTTGATAAGACAGTCTATAAAGGCATCCGTCATTATTAAACCTTCTCAAACACACTCTTGTTGAGTGCTGCCAAAGCCTCTAGTTTCATGGCACTTAGCTAATATTGGAAGCAGGCAGTCATAGTGCACTAATAAAGGAACATAGAATGTTAAAGAAATGGAAACAACTAAAGCAGCATAGAAAATCAGAGAGTGACACGGTGTTTCATTAGTTAGGATCATCAGAAAAGCCCCTTTTGATGAGGCTACTTTTGAACAGAGACTATTATGCCTAGGTCGCAGGACCCCCACCAAGAAGACCACCAAGAGTCAGACTTTACAGCTGTTTTAAGGTTTTATTTAAACGGCTGCAGCTCGGGCCTCGTCCTACACTCCGACACAGTGGAGCCTAGGAGGAGAGCCAGAGCTAAGGATTTGCAGGTCTTACAAGGCACACAACCAGGTGGTTTAGCACCACGTGTTGCTCTGCTCTGAAACAAGCAACAAATGGTCACTGCCTCAAGTATTTTAACCCTTCAAGACCTAATTGAAGTCAAGGAGGAAAAACAGAGCTGGGCAGGGTTGGATATACCTGCAATCCTAGCTACTTAGAAGAGGAGGCAGGCTTGCAGCTGGAGACCAGTGTGGGCAAAGTAAGCAAGACTTAGTCTCAAAAACAAAATTCAAGAGGGCGCAAATGATAGAGCACTTTCATGACAGATGCCAAGCCCTGGATTCAGTCCCCAGACCCCTCCCCAAATCCAGATAAAAAAAGAGGGAACCAAATAGATACTTGAGTGTGAGCATTCCAGGAAGAGACCACAATCTGTGGTCACACTATCTGTGTGACAGAGTGCACTTGCCCTTCTGGAGAAATAATGAAGAAGATTTTGTGACTGGAACAGAGAAAAGAGAAGTGGAAGGAATTGAGGAGTAAGGGGCAGCTAATGCCAGATTCCATGGAGGGAAACCCCTGGAGGTCATACGAATTTGGGATAGTCTGCTTGTATAGCATATATACTAGTAATTGCAAATAAGGAAAACCATGGGACCTATGTTTCTTTGGGCCTGGCTTACTTCACTTAATAAGATTTTTTTCCAAGTCTTTCTATTTCCTAACAAATGGGGCAATGTGATTCTTTCTGATGGAGGCATAGAATTCCAGTGTGTGTGTGTGTGTGTGTGTGTGTGTGTGTGTGTGTGTGTGTGTGTGTGTATTACCTTTTCCTGATCCATTTATTTACTGAGTGGCATCTGGGTTGGTTCCATATCTTAGCTCTGGTAAATAAAGCTACAATAAAAATAAATCAAAAGCTATGTATATTTTACCATATAAGATGATGTCAAATGAAATGAACCCCAAGACACAAGTGGTTTTTTCTTTCTTTCTATTTTTTAACATATTTAAAATGTACTATGTGATTTTTTTGTTTCTTTTGTATGTTCTTCCCCCACAGTATAACCCCTGTTTTCACTGTTTCTGGTGCCCTGCATCTTGTATATACATTTTTCTACTTTGAGGAGGGGAAGGGAAATAACAAAATGCTTAAATAAGTATACAGGTTAACCCACTGTAACAATGAGATGTACAAGACACTATGTTGAAACCAAACTTTACAATTTTAGGTGGAGGTAGGGGAGGGAGGAGTTGGGGAGATGGGGAGGGAAGGGATGGTAGGGGAAAAACAAAGGAGGATGTAACAATGCTCAATAGGAAATGTACTCGTTACCTTACTCATGTAATTGTAACTGTAACTCCTCTGTAACCCTCGCCCTCCCCCCCTATATATATATATAAATATATACATATAAATTTGGGATATTCTGCCTGAGTTAGAAAGCCATTGAAAAATTTTTGACCTGGGAACACACATTGTCTGTCTTAGGTTTCAGAGATCTAACTATGGCTTATGTGCATATGTGTTTGTGTGTGTGTGTGTGTGTGTGTGTGTGTGTGTGTGTGTGTGTGTGTGTGTGTGTGTGCTTGCTCATATACTCATGCTCACTCACCCCTATCTTGGGGTTTGAATTTAGAGCCTGGGAGCTGTCCCTGAGCATTTTAGCTCAAGGCTCTACCACTTAAGCCACACCTCCACTCTGGCTGTCTAGGTGTGTATTTGGAAATAAGAGTCTCATGGACTCTTCTACCCAGGTTGACTTCAAGCCATATCCTTGATCTCTGCCTCCTAAGAAAAGCCTCAGGTTCTCATGCAGAGAATATACCATAAAGGCCTTAAAGTCTAGAGTTTAATGCAAGCAATAAGTGTATGGGAAATGACAGTCATGATGACAGTGGATTGGATTCATATTATTTGTGCCATTGATGACAATATAGTTACAAATTCCAACATATATTTCTGTGTGCCAATATGAGAAGAGTGTGGCTGAAATTAAGAAAGCAATCCCTTTTATATAGCACCACAAAAAATAAAATACTTAGGAGTTAACAAAAGAAGTGAAGGACCTTTATAATGAAAACTTATAAAACCTGAAAAAGAAAATTAAAGCAGAACTAAGCAAGTGGAAAAACTTCCCATGCTCCTGGATTGGAAGGTTAACATCATGAAAATGGCAATACTTCCAAAGGCTATCTACAAATTCAATGCGATACCTATCAACATTCCAACCTCACTCTTTAAGGAAATAGAAGAAGCAATCCAAAAATTCATATGGAACAATAAAAGACCCCGAATACAAAAACAAACCTTAGTAGAAAGAACAGTGCTGGAGGAATATCAATTCCAAATTTCAAACTCTACTAAAACACCATAGTAATCAAAACAGCTTGGTACTGGTACAAGAACAGACCTCAAGACCAATGGAATAGGAATAAAGACCCAGAAATGAACTCATAGCCACCCTTAGCCACCTAATCTTTGATAGAGCTAAAGAAATGGAATGGAAGAAAGACATTCTTTTCAGTAAGTGGTGCTGGCAAAATTGGTTAAACACTTGTAGAAAACTAAAACTAGATCCTTATATACCACCCTGAACCAGAATCAACTCCAAATGGATCAAAGAACCTCAAAATAAAAGCAGACACTGAAAACATTACAGGAAGGAATAGGAGAAACTCTAGGGCTCCTTGGCACAGGCTGAAATTTTCTTAATAGAGACCCAGAAGCACAACAAATCAAAAAAGGTTGGACAAATGGGATTGCATGAAACTGCAGAGCTTCTGCATGGCAAAGGACATAGCTAGCAAGATCAATAGAAAGCCCACGGATTGGGAGAAGATCTTCACTAGCCATACAACAGACAAGGGTCTTATATCTAAAATATACTTAGAACTTAAAAAACTAAATCCCCCAACAATAAATCCTCAAAAACAACTGCCCGATTAACAAATGGGCTAAAGACTTAAAGAGAGACTTCTCTGAAGAGGAAATAAGAATGGCCAATAGACACATGAAGAAATGCTCAACATCTATGGCCATAAAAGAAATGCAAATCAAAACAACATTGAGATACCACCTCACCCCAGTTAGAATGGCTATAATCAAGAAATCTAGTAACAACAGATGCTGGAGGGGATGTGGCCAAAAGGGAACCCTACTGCATTGTTGGTGGGAGTGTAAACTCTGGAAAGCAGTATGGAGGTTCCTCAAGACTCCATATACAGCTCCCTTATGACCCAGCAATCCCACTTTTGGGCATTTACCCAAATGATCACAAACAAGGTTATACAAAAACTACCAGCACAACCATGTTTATCACAGCATTATTTATCATAGCTAAGATATGGAACCAACCCAGATGCCCCTCAGTAAATGAATGGATCAAGAAAATGTAATATATATATGCATATATCTATATGTATTGATATATGCATATATATATATATATATATAATGGAATTCTATGCCTCCATCAGAAAGAATCACATTGCACCTTTTGTTAGGAAATGGAAAGACTTGGAAAAAATTATATTAAGTGAAGTAAGCCAGGCCCAAAGAAACATAGGTCCCATGGTTTCCCTTGTTTGCAGTGACTAGTACATGTCTAGGACAAGCAGAGAAGGTCAAAGGCTATGTACATATGACCACATGAGGTAATGTTAAGCAAAATGTACTCCAAGACAGGGACACAAGAAGCTTTTTCTTTCTTGCTTGCTAGTGTTTTTAATATAGTTACAATGCACTGTGTGATTCTTTTGTTTCTATTGTATGTTCTTCCGCCATGGCATAACCCCTATTTTCACTGGACTTGATGCCAGTGTTCTGCACCTTGTATATACATTTTTGCAATTTGGGGAGGGGAAGCAATATTGTAGAACGCTTAAATGGGGATGCAGACTGACCCATTTTGATGACGAGATTTACAGTATACAATATTGAAAACAAACGTTACAATGTCAGGGTTGCAGGGGCAGGACGAGATGGGGAGGTGGGGAGGGAAGTGATGGTAGGGGGAAATAAAGGAGGAGGTAACAAGGCTGGCTATGAAATGTACTAATTACCCTACTCATATAACTGTAACCCCCCCACCGTACAACATTTTTACAATAAAAAATTTCCAACATACATATTGAAGGGGAGAAGAATTTGTTAAATATATTAAAGCTATTTCTTTATAGCAATTTCAGGAGGATAAGAAAAAAAAACATGTAAATCAGTTTCTTTAAACTCTATAGATTATTGCTATATTTGCAATTAAAACTTCTCTTTAAACTGAGAGCACCAATTAGGAAGACAATAACTGGTTGGAAAAACAATACTTGATGATTTAATATACTTATCAAGACAATTTTGTGAACAAAGCTACATATAGGCAATGTATTTTTCAAAGGGTAACCTTTGTACACTAAGAATGTAATATATGCTTGACATAAAAATTATTTAAAGGTATAAAGAAATAATGTAAAATTTTCAAAAAAATATTATTTAAACACAACTATGTTAGATTCTCAGAATTTGTATGCAAAATTTATATGTAATTTGAGTATGTTGTTCTTTGTGCCAATATTAGATATTGCATATGTGTTTCTTACCTGTACTTATAAATATATGTACATATTTGTATTTATATTACATACAATACAAGGCCCTCATTAAAATATTATTATGTAGAATTCATGTATAAGAAATGACAGATTTCTGTTTATTTTGATTTTGTTAACTTTTATTCAGGTTGGGTCTCAGGACAAAATTCAATTTTGGCTATATTGGGGATCTCTCCCTCTTTTGGAGTCTAGGTAGAACTTTTTAGTTGGGTGTCAGTGGCTCACACCTATAATCCTAACTACTCAGGAGGGTGAGATCTGAGAAGCCACCCCATGCAAAAAAGTTCATGAGATTCTTAGATCTAATTAATCAGCAAGAAGCTGGAAGGGGAAATGTGGTTTAAGTGGGTAGAGTGTAAGCCTTGAGTGAAAAGCCACAAAAGAAGATGAAAAAAGAGGAGAAGGAAGAAGAGGGAAGAAAGAGAAGAGGAAGAGCTTTGCTTTTCTCTATGTATTGGTCACTACCCTCTTTAATTATCCATCTACGGAGTTAGGCCCTGATGCTTCCATGTGGCTGACACATTCTTTTCATCATTCTACTTGGGCAGAGAAGGGGGGAGGTATAGAGTTCCTTCTCATGGTTTTTGAAATCTGTGAACCCTCTATCCTCTTCTGTAGTCAGCTATTCAACTTCTACTCTTCTTGGCTGCTTCTGAGTTTAAGGAAGGTGACTTTGATCTGGTGCCAGGAACATCTTTTTTTATCCCTAGGCCTGAAACTCTATAATCAATGTTGCTGAAAATTCAAAGAAACCAATCTTAGTTGTCTTCTTGGGACAGAGGAGGGAGATGCCTCTTAAACCTTTTGTGTTTTTTATTTTTTTTTAATTTAATTTTATTTTATTTGTGAACATACTGTACAGAGGGGTTACAATTACATGGGCAGGATAATGCATACATTTCTTACCAAGCATTGCAGCCTCCTCCTTTGGTTTACCCTTCATTTAAAATGTCAGAGTCAGGCATGGTGGTACACACTTGCAGTCTCTACCTGGAGAGGTTGAGGCAGGAAGATTGTGAGTACAAGACAAGCTATATATATACATATACATATATATATATATATATATATATTCTACCATATATATATATGGTAGAATAGCAGCTGTAAGTAAAAAAAAAAAAAAAAAGCTGAGCAAGAGCCCAAAGCCCTAAGTTTCAACACTAGAACTGGCACAAGAAACAAGTAAAAGAAAAAGTCACAATTTAATCTCTCAATAACGTTTTTCCTGAATCTCAATTACATGTTTCCTATGTATAAAAGACATACATTTTTGTAGAAAATGGAGCATGCACTGTATTGTTTCATGTTACTTTTATCATTAAGCTGTATTTTTTAGTACTTTTTCCTGTTATTACTCCTTTCAAACATATTTTAATAGCTGTATACACTGTTTATAAAGTTAGTACCTCAAATTTAGCATTCAAATTGTTTCTAATTTTTCTCAATTATAGACAACATGGTTATGAATAATAATGTGCTTAAATCTTTATGATTTATGAGTTCTAACAGCTATTTCTTTAGGACACATTGTTCAGAATGGAATTTTTGATATATATATATATAATTTTGATATAGATATAATTCCATATATATCTTATATATACATGAAATTTTATTCATCCATCAGGAAGAATAATATTGTATAACTAATTGCAAAATAGATGGAAAAATATGTTGAGTGAAGTAAATCAGGCTCTGAGAGAAAAAGGGCTCATGTTTCTCTTCATACGTGGAAGTTTGATCTAAAATAGAAACATATATACACAATCAAACAAACTGTAGTATACACAGTGGTGGGATCTCCTGTACAACTCCTTTCAATGATTAGCTGACAGTTGAATAAAATGAATACCAAGAAACTGAAACATATTTTGTTGGAAGCGGGTGTTAAAGGGAAGGGATCAGATAAATGAAGAGAGGATGGTGGGTGAATATAGGCATACTATTAACTGTACATATGTAAAAATGAGATCAGGTAACTTGATGGGATGGATAGAGCTGGGACAGATGGACGGATGATGATCAAGATGCATTGTCTCATTCTTCGATATAAAAGAAATAGAAAGACTTGGAAAAAATTATGTTAAGTGAAGTAAGCCAAGCACAGAGAGACAAAGGACACATGATTTCCCTTGTATGTGAAAGCTAGATTTAGCTTACAAAATAAATACCATACATTGAGCGGTATGCACGTATATACAAATATATTAACTGAAATATGGTAGTTTCAAGGGAAATCCAAATCATGTGATTCCTTAGAAAGCCAAAATCAAAGTTCAGCAAAATAAAACACAGGAAGTGGGTACTCAAAAAGGGTGGAGTCAAGGGGTAAGGGGTAGATGAATGAAGAGGAGAAAAGGAGGAGAATGCAGTCAAGAATTCAATGTATATCCTACACAATTAAGAAGAGTGAGGGAAGGGAGGGGAGGGGAGGAATGGGTGAGAATGTTGACGGGGTGATATTGATCAAGATATATTGTATTCATAAACTGCTTTGTTAAATGACAACTCTTTTGTACAACTATCTAAAGATAATAATAAAACATTTTAAATTGATGTGTTGAAGTGAAACTCCTTTGTGCAATGACTTAAATATAATAAATAATAATAATAATAAAAGATTAAGAAAACAAATGAACCACCATTCCCTCTGACACAGGAGAATGAGCTGAGCTGATGAATGCAGAGGCAGGATTTGAAAGTCAGTGAAAGCTGTGGCTGTTAGGTGCTAGGGTATATGTAGTGTAATTTTTGGAGCATGTATGTTGTAGTGGCTCTTCTGTCATTTGTCGCAAGCATTGCCTAAATATGCTACAATATGGTCCATAGGTTGCTGGTTTGGGAAGCCACATAAATTAAACCTCTCCTACATGGTCCTGTCACTGGCTTTAGGGATATCTAATAGCATGGTGCAGAAGAAGTGAGGGACTGATTGAAGGAGAGAATCTGAACGCAAATCTGTCTACCCTTCTGCAAGCCACCATTACTGCCTACCCATCTTCCTCCAACCTCCTCTGATGCGGACCTTCTCTTAGGGATTGTGTGTCATGCCAGTGGGAGACACACTGATTGTAACTGGAAGGAAGAGACTTTTTCTTCAAAATCCTCTTGCTCTTTGAGATGCTAACTACTCCCTACTTCTCTGACACTAACCATAGCGCCACATTGCCCTAAATATTTGCCTGCCACCCTCCCAACTCCACCTCTTCTTCCATGAGCTTTCGTGTTCAGCACATTTATTTTTCTCTGCTCTATGCACATTTGTTTTTCTACCAGTTATGGAAAAGCTCCAGTACATTCTTACTCATCGAGCCTTTGCTCTGCATGCTATTTATATATTTGTCATTTCAAAAGCCCTCAGCCAAATTACCACATTCTGTCATAATCATCAGCTATCGACCAGGATGGATTTTGTGCTACCTTGTGAGCTAGAGGACCAAGACAAATGTCAATAACATCCACACCTGTCTGAAATGAACCAGAAAGATGAAGGAGAGGAGCTAGAATTTGTGGAATATATTCCTCTTGCCAAATATTTCATATTTATTTTCTTAATCCTCACAATGATTACAGTGTCCAGGAGATGATTATGAAATGGACTTTTAAGTATTGTCAGACTTCAAAATATGACTTGGATTCTCTGTATGCTTTGGAGAAACTAATTTTTTAAAAGTCTGTAGATGGCCAAGCACTGATAGCTCAATCCTGTAGTCTTAGCTACTCAGAAGGATGAGATCTGAGGGTTGTGGTTCCAACCCAGTCCAGGCAGGAAAGTCCATGAGACTCTTATCTCCAACTGACTACCAAAACAGCCAGAAGTGGAGCTGTGGCCCAAGTGGAAGAATACTAACCTTGAGCACAAAAACTCAGGGTTTTTGTGCCCTGAGTTCAAGCCCCAGGACCGGCACACACACACACACACACACACACACACACACACACACACACAGTCTATAGATAATGTCAACATTCATGCATAAAATGTAGCTTTAAAAAATAAACAACTGCCCTAATGCCCAATTGAGAAAGTGGTTTAGAAATTGGATTAAAGAGAAGTCGTGAGTTTGGGAGAAGGTAAAGGAAGAGGAGGGGAGAAGGAGGAGAAAGAGGAGGGGAAGGAGGAGGAGGGGGAGGAGGGGGGAGGAGGAGGAGGAGGAGGAGGAGGAGGAGGAGGAGGAGGAGGAGGAGGAGGAGGAGGAGGAGGAGGAGGAGGAGGAGGTACCCTTATGTTGATTGCTAGAGTTTGAGCTTCTTTCAGGGAAGGACTAGCCTGGGCATCTTTTCATTTGTTTCTTATATATTTGTTGTACTAGGCAGCGACAATATTGAAATGAGTAAGGCAGTGTGATGGGGGAGGGGGTACATACCTTTAAATGAATCATTAAATATTAGTATATTGAAAGCTATAATCTGTAAATATAAGTTGGCAAAGAAACACGTAGGAAGAGAACAGTATTTTGATTTTAAAAAAATGGCTTCCAAGAAATTAGATAGTTAAACTGAATACCAAAGGGAGGCAAAGAAGGGTAACTAAGGGTAACTAAGAAGTGCTCACTAGTATAGGACATGCCCTGGAGATGGAATTGGGGATTTACCTGTCATGGAATTGATTATGAGGCTATGTCAGAAATAAAGTTGGTGAGGTAAGCAGAGACCAAACTGTAACTGTAACACATCAAGGTTTAGAATTTGTCTAAAATTGCAATAGGAATATGATGCAAGGTTTTGAACAAGGGAAATATATTAACATTTTTTCTCTGTATGAAAACTTGACATGTTGACATCAGCCATAAGGCTGGTTGAGAAAGAATAAGAACCAAGGCAGAATGATTACTTAAGAGGATAGATCAGGGGCTGGGAATGTGGCTCAGTGGTAGAGTGCTTGCCTTGCATATCTGAAGTCCTGGGTTCAATTCCTCAGCACCACATAAGCAGAAAAAGCCAGAAGTGGTGCAATAGCTCAAGTAGTAGTGTGCTAGCCTTTAGCTGAAGAGCTGAGAGACAGCGCCCAGGCCCAGAGTTCAGGTCCCACAACTGACAAAAAAAAGAAGGTAGATCATTCACTTATGCATACCATAAATGATTTTTAGTACCAGTATGTGCTAGAAATCTGTCAGTTTCTAGGTACCCATGGCTCCTGCCTGTAATCCTAGCTAGTCAGGACGCTGAGATCTCAGGTCAAAGCCAGACTGGGCACAAAAGACCATGGGACACATCTCCAATTAACCTGCATAAACTTGAAAAAATAGATAAAATAAAAACAGAAGGGTACGTATGACTTAAGTGGTAGAGTGCCATTCTTGAGCAAAAATGTCAAACAAGAGTGCAAAGCCCTGAATTCCACTTCAGTATTGGCAAAGGAAGGAAGGAAGGAAGGGAGGAAGGAAGGGAGGAAGGAAGGAAGGAAGGAAGGAAGGAAGGAAGGAAGGAAGGAAGGAAGGAAGGAAGGAAGGAAGGAAGGAAGGAAGGAAGGAAGATAATAAACATCAATAAACTGGAGGGGCATCCCAATGTAGTGGGGGGGGTAATCAATACAAGACAAAGGAATAGACAGTAGAAAATCTGTCATAAATGTGGAGTTTAGGATTCTTCCCTCTGCAGAAGTGAATCTGGGCAGAGGTCTGAAATGAGGGGAGGATCATGTTCAGACACACATGTCAGCAGAGAGATCCAGATGGGTTGGGAGATTCAAGACCAGACGGCATCAGATGAGAGAACAGAGCCTGACTGCTGCTGATTCCTCATCGAGACCTGGGAACACAATGCCTGGTGGGCAGAGAGTGGACCACATGCAGGTAGGGGCAAAGTTTAATAGGGGAAACTACCTACTTGTATATGGCATACACACAAAGAAAGTAAATCTTAGTCAGTGGGCATGCTACAGTTTCTTTTTTAAAAAATTTTTATTTATTTTTTATTGTGAAAATACTGTACAGAGAGGTTACAATTACATGGGCAAGATAATGAGTACATTTCTTATCAAGCATTGTAGCCTCCTCCTTTGTTTCCCCTTCCCATCCCTCCCCAATCCTCCCCTCCTCGTTTTCAACATAACAACTTGTACTTCTCATTGTTGGAACAGGTCCACCTGTATCCTTATTTAAACGACTTGTTTTTCCCCTTCCCCTCCAAACAGTTTCACAAGGCCTAAAGGATACAGAGGATATATGGGCCAAAAAGTTACAGGGGATATGCGAGACCAAAAGGTTATAAGAGATATCTGTGAGGTCAAAAGGTTATAAGATAGATATCTATGAGGTCAAAAGGTGTCAAAAGGTGTACAGGCACAAAGGTTTTATCCATAGGAGAAGCGTCAAAGGGTTGTTTTATGTGTTTATGGCACCATGAAGAGGGGGCAGAAAGAGCATACCTCAGCACCTCTCCTGTCTGCGGTGTCTGAATGACAAGATTCGGAAAGAGTTTTCCCTTTCCTGCCTTGAGGCAGGCGGCTAGGTGCTCGACTGTTGCCAGAGCTTATGGAAGAGTTTTCTCATTCTTCATCTAACACACATGACCTAGTAAGCACAGAATTCCTCAGGAAGGGTCACGGGAGTCTGTGTATCCAACACCTGATGTGACATCAAGGAAGCGTCAATGCTGGAGCAGTATGGGAAGAAAGAGATGTTGGCAGAAAGCAGGAGCAGCCTAGTGAGGTCATTTGGGCCATGGCTTGTAGCTAATGCTGTCCACTGGGTGACAAGCCAGCTCAAGGGTAGTGAATATAGAAGTTTTATATCTTAGTTTGAACACTGTGTGTGTGTGTGTGTGTGTGTGTGTGTGTGTGTGCGCGCACACACGTGCGCAACAATCCTAGGGCTGTCTGTCCCCTGAGCTTTTGTGCTTAAGGCAAGCACTCTACCATTGGAGCCACAGCTCCACTTCCAGGAACGTTATGAGTGAAAGGAGCTAGTAAAGAAGGACTATAGATGTTGGCCCAAGCAACTGGAAGGCTAGATTTGCTTTATGTGGAGATGAGAAGCAGATTGAGGTAAGGGAAAGCAGGAGTTTGATTTTGGACATGCTAAATTGAAGTTAGCTGATGGACTAGTTGATATGTGAAAACAAGAGTGAGTAGGAGGAGCATGAATGGTAGCAGCAGGCAAAGACAAAAGAAAGACTTCAGTGGGATATGAATAGCAGATTGGAGAAAAATGGTTTATTCCAAGTAGATAATGGCATGGGTGAAAGAAAAAAGAAAGGAAAGAAAAAGAGAATACAGTGCTTTGTTTCTGGCCTGCCCAAGTGGAGTCCAGGTGATTTCCACTTACTGAGAGAGCAGGAGAATGGGTGGCCTCAGCACCACAGGCTCCTCTTAGTGTACTTTCTAGGCCTAGTTTCTCTATACCACATTGATCCTTCGATCAAACATCATTTTCCTAAAGGAGAATATCCATTTTTGTCATGAAGGGCCAGAGTTTGAGCTTAGCTGGTCCTAAAGTCCTGTCATAACTATTCAACTTCTTGTGTAGTATGAGAGCAACCATGAAAATACAAACATACAAATGAATATAGCTGTCTTTCAGTGAAACCATCTTTACACCAAATCCTATAGGCTGAACATGCTCTTCTGGTCATTTTCTAGCTGTCTCTGAAGCAGAGTAATAGTAAGCAGTTTTCCCCTTCTTAAGACATAAAAGACAGCCATCAGTTGGCTTATGCCTATAATTATAGCTATTCAGAAAGCTGAACACTGAGAAGCCCAGTTTAAAGCCAACCCAGGCAGACAAACCTGTGAGACTCTTAGCTCCAATTAACCACCAAAATGCTGGAAGTGGAGGTATAGCTCTATACAAGAGTGTAAGGTCCAGAGTTCAAGACCCAGTACTAGCACTAACAGGCACACACACACACACACAAACACACACACACACACACACTCACACACACACAAACACACACACACACACACACACACACACACACACACACAATTTTTGCATAGAAGCAAGAGAAGCAAAGAAGTCATAATACATTGCCACAGTGAGCCAGGTTCCTGGCTAGATATATAACATTGCCTATAGTAAGCAGACAGAACTTAACAGAGTATGGGAAACACAATTTATCTTTTAATGTTTGTCTTTGGCATATATGTTTGATAACATTAGAGAGAATACATGTAATTCACATTTATTCCTTGCATTGGATTTCTTACAAGCCTAGGGCTAACTTCAAAGAAATGACCAGCCAAATATTTAGCATAAAGGAAGGTATTTCTGTGCTTGATTAGCATTTTCCTGAGCAAATGTGGGTAAAGAAATGTTTACAAAACAAGCCAGAATTGTAAATATAAACAACAAACAAACAAATGAAAACTCTGTCAGTAACCATTTCTCTGTTATACTGCTGGCGTTGTTCTTAAGTGAGATCCACCTCTAAGATGCAGTATATGAGTGCTAATAAGATGCAGTATATGAGTGCTAATATGTAGCGCTTCCTTTCCACCAAGGACAGAATCCCTAGTAGGGAGAGTGTTATGGAGTGGTGAGGGTCCAGCATAGCTGTCACCTTGTCACCTTGCCCTCTGTTCCTGACTTTACATGCAGACATGGCCTCAGAAAACAGCATCTTTGATCCACATACCTTTTGCCCGTCCCCAGCTTTTAACTCCATTATGTCTGTACAAACAGATCTTCTATGGGCTTTGAAGTTTATCCCATACCTAGTATGTGTGATCTTTAGGTCCTCAAAAGCCATCAGGAACTGCCATGAGAATTTCTTAAATTTTATTGTCAAGGTGATATACAGAGGGGTTACAGTTACATAAGTAAAGTGGTGAGTACATTTCTTATCGAGTTTGTTACACCCTTCCTCATTTTTCTCCCACTTTCCCTCTCCCCAATCCTTCCCCCACCAAGTTGTATAGTTCATTTCCAACATATTGTCCTATGAGTATCGCTGTTCCCTTGGTTCACCCTTTGTCCTTTGTCTCACCATTTTGTTGTTTTCCCCTTCTCTTCCCTAATTCAGATAAACACATATGCAATACCCAGGGCACCAAAATCAAATCCAGTGACAACAGGGGATAAACCATAGGAAACAAAACACAAAAGAAAAAATCACAGTACATTAAAAACAACAACAACAAAGGAAAACCTCTTATTTCCATGTCTTGGAGTTCATTTCATTTAGCATCATCTTATATGGTCATATGTACATAGCTATTGAGCTATTCTGCTCATCTACTAGGATTATCCTAGACATATACTAATTATTACACATGAGGGAAGTGAAGGGATCTGTTTCTTTGAGTTTGGCTTACTTTTAATCCATATGTCTGCAGCTCAGAATTTCCTCATCATCACCAGCTGTGTACCCCTCTACTCATCACCCTTATTTCAAGGCCCTCAGAAACAATGTGGAAAGAATTTCAAACTTACAAAGCAATTCTATTACACATACTATCCATCCCAATAAGATTTAATCTTTTTACAAAAACTTTGAGTTTGCACTTGGGGCCTTACACTTTCTAAGCAGGCACTCTACCATGTGAACCACATTGTCAACCTCTTTTTGCATTGGTTATTTTCAAGGTAGTGTTTCACTGTATGCCCAGCCTAGTCGCCACTGGGCTATTTGGGCTTTCCTTATCTGCTGGGATGACAAGTACAGATCGCTGGGCCTAACTATTTTGCTCCTCCCTTAGGGTGACAGGTGTATAACACTGCGCTGACAGGTATATAACACATGCCCAAGCTGCCTTCAAGCTCTGCTCCCCTGCCTCTGCCTGAAAAATAGCTAAGATTATACGCTTGAGCCACTACACCCAACTACCATCTCTCTCTCTCTTTAAAGGAAGTTTGTTTTTTTTTGGGGGGGGGTCTGGTCGTGGGGCCTGAACTCTGGGCCTGGGCACTGTCCCTCAGCTCTTCAGCTCAAGGCTAGCTCTCTACCCCTTGAGCCACAGTGCCAATTCCGGCTTTTTGCTTATGTGGTGCTGAGGAATTGAACCCAGGGCCTCATGCATGCAAGGCAAGAGCTCTACCACTGAGCCACCTTCCCAGCCCCTTAAAGAAAGTTTTTTCACTTCCAAGTTTACATGTTTATAAGTTTATAGATTGGAATTAGAATAGGTAAGTTTAAATCCCAGCTCCACCATTTCATAGGCATGGGATATTGTCTCCTAACCATGCAAGAATATCCTAAAAAAGAAGTCTCATGATGTCAGATGGCATAATTATGAGGACAAAGTAAACCAGCATGAAAAACATCTTTCATCTCTTGCTGCTTACATGTTAGGTGCTCCATCCATCAGTATCAAAATCTCCATCCTTCCAAGCAAGAGCTCCAAGTTGAGGACAAAAGCCCATCATTGCAGGGGGATTTGAATGCTGAGATCAATGGCATCTCTTACAGGTCCTAGCTCAGTTGTCCTCAAAGTACAGTGTCCAGGCCAGCAGCTGCAGTATCACCTGGGAACTTGTTAGAAACACAAATCTCTGGCTTCCCTCCCTAATGGACTGAACTATGGGTGGGTCATAAGTTGTAGCCAAGCTCCTTATATGATTCTACTGCTTGCTGGTGAGTCATTCAGGAGCAACACTGCTGTGCTGCATCTTGATTATGGAACAGTTCTGTTGATGTTATTCAATCCTTCAGCAAGGAAACACATTTGGGAAAAAATATGACACTAACCAGTCAACTAGAAGCCAGGTGCTAGTGGCTCATGACTGTAATCCTAGCTACTCCAGAGGTTAATATCTGAAAATTGCTGTTGAAAGCCATCCTAAGCAGGGAAGTCTGTGAGACTCTTCTCTCTAACTAACCAACCAAAAGCCAGAAGTGGAGCTGTGGCCCTAGTGTTAGAATGCCAACCTTGAGTGAAAAAGCTAACTTCTCAAGTCTTGAATTCAAGTCCTAGTGCCAACACACACACACACACACACACACACACACACACACACACACACACACACACTAAACAACCTAAAATCTTACTGAAAGAAGACAAAGTAAAGTAACATAAGGAAAACTGTAAGAAATATTCACTCCACAGAAAAGATTGCTATCTACTTTGAAAATAGAGGATTCTAAATAAATGTAACATCTACAACATATGGAGAATGTTAAAATAAACAACAATCATACAAATGGTAGCAAACAGAACCTAATTTATTCAGAGTGTGTTATAGGACGTGGGCCAGCCAGCATTCCTGTTCCTTGCATTTAACAAAGACTTAAAGGAGGGAGACTAGAAAAATCTTTGTGGGATGAAAAAGCCCTATTTGGAGGCTGATGATATGCAGGAACAGGAGATGTAAGAGCAAGAAGTGGATCTATTCTGGAATTGGTTAGGGAACCTATTTGCCTTTCTGTGTTTGATCTTGAGTTGGTAGTACGGGGAATAATTGAATGAGTCAATCATTCTGGATGGTTACTGCAGAGATTGTCATTGTATCTTGTTATATATCATCTGGCCATGGTTTGTATGTTCAATCTCTCAAGAAATGCACATGTGTAAAGTAAATAGCATGTGCTTATCAAGGATTATAGTTACATTATTGCTCATGTTATTGATTAGATAGGAAACAGTTACCATATCCATAGACTCTGCTGCCTCTGCTTTAAAGATACCTTAAAGACTATTTTATATGAGAAATATCAACACGAACATTATGAGCTCACCTCTCCTATGTGTATTCTAGCTGTCATGGATTTTGTTCAACTGTCATGGTAAGGAGGAAAGTACATGTATGATATAATCAGTTGTACAAACAAAATGCAATGAAAATGAAAGCACTGGACAAAGTTAAACAGGGAAGGGTGATTTTTCTCAACACGAATATAGTAAGGACTGAAGGGATTACAATCTAAACTCAACTCCACCAAAAATGGGTGGGGGCAAGAGAATTTTTAAGAAATCTGATCCTAGCATTGGTGGCTCATTCCTATAATCCTACCTACTCAGGGTCTGAAATCTGAGAATCATGGTTCAAAAGTAGCTCAGGTAAATCTGAGATTCTTATCTCCAGTTAACCAGCAAAATGCAGGAAATAGAAGTGTGGCTCAAGTAGTAGAGCACCAGCCTTGAGTGTAGAAGCTAAAGGAGAACACGAAGCCCTGAGTCAAGCCCCAGTACTGGCATAAACCAACAAAACAACCAAAGAAATGAGAGATGGGAAGACAGAGTCATCTGTGTTTGATGACTGGCCTTACCCAGATTCAAAAACCAACTTCATCTTTTGACAGGTGTTTTATAGCTTGGAGTGAGGTGTCGGTTTAAGTTAGGCTCTTACTCTCCTTAATGGAAGGATTAGAGTGCTGTCTTCCTTCATATTTACGTTTCTATTAAGGCAGATTATAATTATTTTTTATTTTCAAAACTTCAAATGGCTGCACAAGGATGTTACCGTTTGACATGTCCATTTATGTGTACATTTATACTTCTTGATGGTAGTCACTCCTTCCATCATTGTCCCTCATTCTTTCTGTCCCTTCCCTCAGACTCATTTCACATTTCCACTTCTTGTATCACATACGTACATTGAGTAGTCTATCTGTATTTGTCTCTTGTTCCATTTTTCATTCACCCTTCCCCTTTGGCTAGCTGCCTCTCTTCAAATTTGTTTCAGTTTCCTGATATTCACTTTACTAAATTCTCTCCCAATTGTTCAAAAGGTATACTCCTACAATCTAATTGTGTATACATGCACTCTAAGGGATAGATTCCAAGCCCTTAAGAATGAGAACTCTAGTCGGGTGTTGGTGGGTCATGCCTGTAATCCTAGCTACTCAGGAGGCTGAGATATGAGGATGACAGTTCAAAGCCAGCCCAGGCAGGAAAGTACATGAGACTCTTACCTCCAATAAACCACGAGAAAACCGGAAGTGGTGCTATGGCTCAAGTGGTAGAGCGCTCGCCTTGAGCTGAAGAGCTGAGGGACAGTGCCCAGGCCCACAGTTTAAGGCCCATGACTGACTAACAAAAAAAAAAAAAAAGAACTCTAACTTTTAAAACTATCAAGAGAGTTTTGACAATTTTACATCTAACAAGGTCCCAGAAAGAATTCCCAATTACATACTTCCTCAAGAACTCCAGAAGAAGGTCATTCAGAGCCAGAAATCAGGAGCAAACCCATCTAACGTTTAGTGAATTTTAAGGCCATTACAGTCTATCTATATCTAATCTTTTGTTACAGGTAATTTTAAAAATACAAATTTAGGCAGACTTTTCAAAATAAATATTCTTGCATTCTTTGTGCTGACTGTTGATTGGTCAGAGAATGATGCACTCACTTTCTCCCTCATTATCATGCAATTATTTCATCCTAGACTGTGCAGTGGTGGGCAGGATGGTGACAGAAACACTCGAGGAGGAGCCCTGGAGCTGCCTGGAGCCCTGGAGATGGGCTGTGTGTGTGTTCAAGGGTATTTCCCATGTAGATGGCACTACAAGCAGATGGGCAAGGAGGCTCTTCTACAGAGATTCTACTCTACTGAGTCCTCCAGGCAATATAATTTTATTGGAAAGTTTATTTGAAGATAGAAAAGAATCAGTTTCCCTGTCTCCTTACTACCTTTTATTCTCTGGTAGTTATGGGCAACTATCAAGGAATAGGATTTTGTTCATTTGTTCTAATTTAAGGCTTTCTTCTTGGTTCTATGAGGTCACACTCATCTAGTGCTCCTTAGACAGTTTTTTAAATTGTTATTATAAAGGTGATGTACAGAGGGGTGACGGTTACATAAGACAGGTAATGAGTACATTTCTTTTTGAATGGTGTCACCTCTTCCCTTACTCTCTCCCAATTTTTCCCTCCCATTCCCCACCACAAGTTGTATAGCTCATTTTTAACACAGTATCTAGTGAGTATCACTGCTGCATTTGTCCACCTTCTGTCCCTCTATTTTGTGCTCCCCAAAACAGATAAACTTACAAACAAGACAAAGGTACAGAAAACAATAACAGCAAAGGAGAAAAAGTAACAAAAAACTATTGTTTCCATTTCTTTTAATTCAGGTTGATAAGTATCATTTTATATGATACTATGCACATAGCTATTGAGGCCTTGTGATCCTCTTCAAAGTATATCCTCCTTTGGTCTCTCTCACTGTGTGAATGTCTAGAGTCCTGTGTAATTTAACATGTCCAGGTATTTGTTGTTGTTGTTGTTTGTCTTTTACCACCCCGTGTATTTACTTGTAGATTTATAGGCACATTCTAATTACAAAAAAATGAGGAAGGGGCTGGGAAGGTGGCTCAGTGGTAGAGCACTTGCCTTGCATGCCTGAGGCCCTGGGTTCGATTCCTCAGCACCACATGAACAAAAAGAAAAAAGCCGGAAGTGGCGCTGTGGCTCAAGTGGTAGAGGGCTAGCTTTGAGCTGGAGAGCTGAGGGACAGCTCCCAGGCACAGAGTTCAGGCCCCACAACTGGACCACCCCCCAAAAATGAGGAAAACTTAGAAAGTCTGCAGAATGGGAGATTTTTACCAGCTATTCATCAGACAGGAGACTCATATCTAAAATATACTTAGAGCTCAAAAAATTAACCCCCCCCCAGAAAAATAAATCCTCAAAGAAACAAATACATCAGCTAAAGACTCAAAGAGAGACTTCTCAGAAGTAAGGTTGGCCAATAGAAACATGAACAAATGTTCAACATCTCTAGCTATGAAAGAAATGCAAATCAAAACAACATTGAAATTCTACCTTACCCCAGTTAAAATGGCTGTTATCAAGAAAACTAATAACAGATGGTGGTGGGGATCTGACCAAAAGGCAACTCTACTACACTGTTGGTGAGAATATAAAGTTATTTAACCACTCTGGAAAGCAGTATAGAGATGCCTCAAAAGACTAAACAAAGAGCTTCCTTATGATCTAGTAATTCCATCCCTAGGCATTAGACCACAAATAACAACACACTAAAGCAATAGACAGATAAAGGCAATAAAGACAAATATAGGCAATAGACCACAAATAAGACCACACTAAAGCAATGATCATAAACATGTTCATTGCAGCATTGTTTACCATGGGCAAGATATGGAATCCCAGATACCCCTCAGCGAATGAATGGATCAGGAAAATGTGGTATATACATACAATGGAATTTCTTCCATCAGAATGAATAATGTTGTGCCATTCATAAGGAAATGGAAAGACTCAGAAAAATTTATACTAATGAAATAAGCTAGATTCAAAGAATCTTTTTATAACTAGCATGCATTCCTTGTACGAGAGGGATTTCATTGTGCCATTTCCAGCACACATTACATGCCAACAGCCTCACTTTTTTTTTTTATCATTCTTCCTTTTATCCTTTTCTTAAAGCAATTTTATAATATTCAATGTAAAATGTACATATGTAAAAATAAAACCTGAGTAGAAGGAGGGCATGGGTGGGGTTGGGGAGTGATGGGAAGAATGATAAAAAGGGTGATCATTGATCAAGATACGTTGTACTCACAAACTGACATGTTGAATTGAAACCTCTTTGTACAACTATTTAAATACAATAAAAATAAAAGTAAAGTGAAATAAAAATACAAACGAAAAGCAATTTCTCTATCAGACCCTCGTTTACTTTCCTGTCATTAATTTTTAGTGCATATTAATTGTACCAAAGAGTTTCACCCTTAGGACTTTCCATATGCATTATATTGGTTGGTCATGGGGTTTGAACTCTGGGCTTGGGCACTGTCCCTGAGCTCTTCAGCTCAAGCCTAGTGGTCTGCTACTTGAGGCACAGCACCACTTCCAGTTTTCTGGTGGTTAATTGGAGAGAAGAGTCTCATGGACTTTCCCGCCTAGGCTGGCTTTAAACTTTGACCCTGAGATCTCAGCCTGCTGAGTATCTAGGATTACAGATGTGAGCCACCGGTGTCCGGCCACATACATTATATTTTAATCAGAATAACTTCCTCTATTCCTCTTTCCTCATCTCCTTACTTTCTGTTACTAACACCATTCAGTGAGATTCTTCATGCCATCTTCGTATAGAGATGCCATGTATTTCAATATTACTCACCATCTTTTACTTTCCCCCTGCCTTTTTCCCCTCATCAGCTCAAACAGTCCCATAGTCATAATCAAGTCATATGTGTATGTCTAAAGTCTAGATGCCACAGAAGAGTGAGGATATGCAATATTTGGCTTCTTGAGCTGGGCTTATTTTATTCAACATAATATGCTGATGATATAGTTTCATTTTCCTTTGTGGCTAAGTATTTCTCCATCGTATATATGTACCTTATTTTGTATTTATTCATTGTCTATTGGAAACCTAAGCTGATTCCACCATTTAGCTATTGTGAATAGAGCTTCCATAAATGTGAATATGCTAGTATCTTTCTTACATATTGATTTAGACTTATCCAAATATATGCCCACGTGTGATATGACAGGATCCTAAGGTATATCTACTTCTAGTTTTTGAGGAACCTCCATACTAATTTCCATAATGGTGACATTAGTTTACAATGCCACCAACAGTGTAGAAGGGCTCAATCCCCACCAGCATCCTTGCCAGAATCTGTGGTTGTTTCCTTGATGACAGCCATTTTGACCCGGGTGTGATAGAATCTTAGTCTACATTTTTTCTCAATTATCTTCTGATGGTTTCTCTTTCTCTACAGCTGGTTTCTATAATAGAGTTCCCCAAGCCCTGGTCTTGTTCTTGAATGATCATATCCTTCTCTATTGTTCTAAATCCCATAGAAATGCAGGTTACTCCATGAAATGTAACTCTACTTTCATCCCTTCTGAGTTCCAGAAGCAGGCAAAGAATGGTGTATTTAAGATCTTCATTCTACTGTCTTACAGCTAGTTCACACTTAATGTGTTTCCCATTTCATCAAATTGTACCAATATTTATACAGATATGTAAATTAGGAATACAGTTTTCATTTTTTACATCTTTCCACCCACCTGGCAATCTATTATTCTAATCCATCCATTTACTCTTCAAATACAACTTATTCTACATGCTCCTCTCCAGTATGTGCCATCATCCTATCTAATACTCTAAGCCTTTGTTCTCTTTTACCTGGATTTTCCCAAGGACCCTGGCCAGTAGATTAGTTATTCTCACATGATCACCCCCACCCCCATTTCATTGCTCAGATTTGGATTCCTGTAACTTAGTTATCTTCCCTGTAGAGTAGCAGCTTCTGTCAGTGCATTTCTAACACAGCCCTCAGAGTCTAGCATTTGGCCAGTTTTCTGAGCTCATCTTAGATACTTTCACCTTTCTCACTCCCCTCTGATAGTGAGCCCAAAAAGTATGTTCTGTTTCAGGCCCTTTGTACTTTCTTTCCACTTCTGCTTCCTCTAACTCTTGAGTCCTCGCCACCATCAGAATTTAGCTGAAATCATCTGCTGTGTTCCTGGGCTATCCCTCACTGTTCTCTGTCATACCTACATGTTTAGGCCATTTATAGTTTAGTTCTTCTTAAGTATGCTTCTGCAACCAGCAGCATAAACAAGTATTACCTAGGAGTTGGTTAGAAATACAGAATCTTGACAGGTGTCAGTGGCTATGCTTACAATCATAAATGTTCAGGAAGATGAGATCAGAGGATTGAAGCTTGAAGCTAGCCTGAACAGGAAAGCCACTGAAACTCTTATCTAGCCAAAAGCTAGAAGTGGAGCTGTGGCTAAAGTGGTAGAGAGCCATCTTGGATCAAAAGTCTAAAGGACAACACCCATGTCCTGCCCTCATACCAGCACACACAAAAAAAACAGAATCTAGATTTTCATAAGATCCTCAGTTGATTAATACAATCCTGGAACTTGAGAGGCTAGCACTGTGAAACACTAAGTACAGTGCATGCATTTTTTAAAACTATCTTCTAGTCTTTTTGAACCCATACTATAAGCAGGAAGTTTGTCTTTTTCCACACAGTGTCTAGAATAGAGATGATACTCAATCCATATCTGGTGAATGTGAGAGTCCTAATATAACTCTGATTGATCCAGGAAGAAACTGAAGCCCACAGAGCTTTTTTAGAGCCACACAGCTTGCAGTTAACCAAGCCAGTGCAAAAACAAAGTATTCTTAGCTCACAAGGAAGTGTGTTAGTGTGCTGGTGAGTAACAAAGCACAGCTCAAGTTCTTTGCTTTTGTGCTCTGTGGGCTTCTGATATAAATAACAATATGACTTAGTTGTATTTCACTATGTCACTTGAAGTCGAATCGCATGGTACTCACCTATGTGGAAATGTACCCAGAATAGTATCTTTATGTTTTATATCTCCAAGAAGAGTTAAAAATGCCTACATAGCCATCAAGTATATGGAATTTCTCTATTATTAACTGAAAAAGCAGAAAAGAAGTCAAAATTTCTTATAAGAATGGCTTATAAGAGAACCAATTTCATGTTGTGGCAGCTATTTGCCAATATTCCTGGAGGGGTCAGAAGTAGCCCAAGGATCTCACACGGATTTTGCAAAGATGGCTCCAAATTTAATTATTCTTACTGAACTTGCATTTATCTTACTGGACAGTTCTACCTAATTAAAAAAGTTCTTTCTATGGTTAAGTTTTGCTTGTCACTCACAGTTTAAAAGTTTAATTATTTCTAGCTTCTAATTGGCATGGCATAAATGAACCACAGCATTGAATTCAGGGCCTTCTAACCCTAACATCTCTCTTGATTTGAAATGTATGTTCCCTACAGAGAGGTGCTCATTATTGAAATGCTGAGTGGTTTTTCCCTCTTAGAAGAGGCAAAGCAGTACAGAGAAGACAATTCTAATGCTGAAGGAGGCTTGATGAAGAATCCGGGGTTTTGTTGGTGCTGGTGGCTCCTATCTAATTAGGAGGCTGAGATCTGAGGGCTGTGGCTTGAAATCAACCAAACAGAAAAGTCTGTGGGACTCTCATCACCAATTAACCACCAAAAAGCCAGAAGTGAAGTTATAGCTCAATTGGCAAAGTGCCAGCCTTCAGTGAAAAAGTTAAAAATACCACCCAGACTCTGAGTTTAAGCCCTAGTACCACCAGTACTGGCACACACAAAAAAATCCACACTATAAGGATATTGTCTAATCACCAACTCTAAACAAGAAAGGAACCTATAATTATGCAGCCCCACCTACCTGAGAGAGAGAAGCCCCTTGGGACATGATATATGATCATTTGTGTATTTGTTTTAATGTAACTAAAGAAAAAAGATAAAAATTACTATTAATGTATAAAATAATCATGTCATGTATACATTTATTTGAATGATATTAAATACATTAATATTGTAAAAAAAAACTGTTATTGTAATTGCCACTTCCAGAGCTTTGCTGTTGTCCCAAACAATAATTTGTACCTATTAAATAATAATTCTCCATTCCCCGTTGCTCAACCCCCTGAGAGCTATCATTTTTCTTAAGAATTTGACAGTAATTAGATTTTCATATAAGCAGAATCCTACAATATTGTTATTTTGTCTGGTTTATTTCACTTAGCATAATGTTTTTAAGGTACATCAGTGTTGAAGCATGTATTAGATCATCATTCCTTTTTATGGCAATGTCATAGTCCACAATATGTGTATATGACACATTCTTTTATTTATTTACTAATGGGTACTGAATTGTTCCCACCTGTAGGCTCTTATGAATAATGTTGCTTTGAATTTTGGTAAACAAGTATCCATTTGTAAACCTGATTTCAGTTCTTTTAGATATATACCTAGGATTAAACTTCTGGGTTGTATGGTCATTCTACATCTACCTTTTGAGAAACCATCAAGCTGTTTTCCACTGTGGCTGCACCATTTCATATTCCCACAGTAATGTATATGGGTTCCAACTTTCCCTGCTTTCACTGCTATGTTTTTTCATGTTTTGTTGTTGTTATTGCTTTGTTTTTGCCATAGCCATCCTAATGAGGAGGAAGTAGTACTTTTCCCTTCCCCTCTCCCCTCCCTTCCGTCCCCTTCTCTTCCTTCTCTCCTCCTCTCTAGTTCTCTCCACTCCTCTCCTGTTCTCTCCTCTTCTCTTCTCTCCTTTTCTTTTCATGCAGGTCCTCAGGGCCAGCGTGCTGCTGTCCCTGAGCTTTTGTGTTCAAGGATAGTGCTCTACCATTTGAGCCATAGCTTTACTTCCGACTTTTTTGTTGATTTTTGTTGTTGGTGGTGGTCATGGGGCTTGAACTCTGGGCCTTTCTGGCACTTTCGCTCAGCTCTTCAGCTCAAGGCTCTATCACTTGAGCCACAGCACCACTTATGGTTTTCTTGTGGCTTATTGGAGATGAGAGTCTCATGGACTTTCCTGCCTGGGCTGGCTTTGAACCATGATCTCAGATGTCAGCCACCTGAGGAACTAGGATTACAAGTGTGAGCCACTGTCATCTGGTGGTGATTAATTGGAAATAAGAGACTCATGGGCTTTCCTGCGTGGGCTCGATTTGATCCTCAGTCTCAACCTTCTGAGTAGCTAGGGTTACAGCATGAGGCACTGACACCCAGAAAATGAAGGTTATCTTCAACACTGTCTGTGCCAGGGAGCTCAAACAACACCAGGGCACTATTGCAGACCATCCTGAGTTGATGGGAAGATCTTTTTTTTTTTTCTTTTTGGTCGGTCATAGGGCTTGAACTCTGGGCCTGGGTGCTATCCCAGATGGGAAGATCTTTTATATCTAGTATTAAGTCTTGCCCCTCCTCTAGCGGGGATATTTACCCTACTTGCACTTCAGAACCATTTCAGAAAAACATTCTGATATTCACTTGTGAACCAGACCATTTATATCAGCATCACTGAGGATGTGCGCCCAGCATCAACAGATAGTGAAGACTGAAAACCATTAACTAAGGTTGATTTGCTGGCTGGAGTCATACTTCACAAAGTGAGATGGGCAGTCTTGTCACTGAGCTTCTCTGGCAAGGCCCTGACAAGCAGCCAGCCCTCTATGCCTACTGGCAGTGCTAACTCCTTACTCTCCTAGACCTGTTATCTGCTAACTCTTTATATAGTTTCTGTGGATCTATGTACTGTCTCTTCTTTTTTATCTGTGGTACTCGGGTTTGAACTGAGGGTCTTGCCCTTGCTAGGCAGACAAGATATCACTGAACTATACTGCCAATGCTATTTTTCACTAATTATTTTCAGGACAGGGTGTTATTTCTATGGCAGATGCATACCCGAGCCCCAGTCTGCCTAATGTCTTCCCATTATTTTTAGAACCACAGGCACGGACTACCATGTCCAGCTTCCCTTCATATGGAGATGGAGTCTCATGGACTTTTCTATGGAGGCTGGCCTAGAACTTTGATCCTGCCTAATCTCAGCCCCTCACCTTGGGATGCTAGGGAAGCAACACTGGACCCAGCTATGTATGAAGGAGTCCCTGGAATGTTTCTATCTGGGTCAGTCTTGAACCATGATCCTCCCTTTCAGAAGCTAGACTTTTCTTTCTTGTTATAGTTTCCCTAGGAAATACAATGGTTGACATAGAATAGGTGCTCAGAAAATAGTATTGTATGAACAAATCTGAAATTTTAAACTTTAAGTAGCAGGCCTGTGGATCATTACAAATCACAATCTCTAAACCTCTTCTCTGGATGAAATCTGTATACTTTCAGCCAATCTTAAAGACACAGCAAATTGAGCATTGAGGGCTCACACTTGTATTCCTAATTACTCAGGAGACTGGGATCTGAGGCCCACAGTTCGAAGCTAGCCCAGACAGGAAAGTCCATGAGACTCTTATCTCCAATTAACCACCAAAAAAGCCAGAAGTAGAGCTGTGGCTCAAGTGGTAGAGATCTAGCCCTGAGCAAAAAATAGCTCAAGGACGAAGCCCAAGCCCAGCACAGATACACACACACACTGCAGAATAAACTTCACCATTGTGAATATAGTGTCCTTCATCTACCTGAAAACAATCAAGAATGTGTTACATATATCTCCTCATATTTCATACCCTGTACAACAGACATTGTTCCGGACACTGGGAGCTATCTTGAAAAAGATAACCAAAGTCAGTCTGTGGAGGCAATGTATAAGTCAATCAGTAAGTCATTTCAGAAAATAGTTTATGCTATAAAAATTAGAACTCTTTGAGAAGCTTTGAGCCTTCTTTGAAAGAACTTTTTATTGTACGATGACAATAAACCCCCTTTCCTGTAATTTTTTAATAACTTTTATATATTATGCTTTCACTGATAAAGTACACTCAGTTTGAGTTAATAAAACCAAATTCTGAATTCTCACTGGGAAAAAAGTGTTTGTAGAATTAAGTCAAAAGCAGAATTTACATAAACATTAATTGGAACTTTGACACAAGTAACGTGTGCTTGGCACCAAAAGAAATGTAATTCAGGGAGAGGAAAAAAAAGCCCCTGACCTGACTTATGGGTTGCTGTTTGTCCTGTGACTTCAGAGAACCTGAAATCAGTTTGTCCAGGCAATCTGACACAAGGACAACCTCCACGCATGGCCTTCTCTCCCAGCATCCCTGTAAACAACAATTTCTGCATGGCCTAGAATAGAGTTCCATAACCAGGATGACACTTTTATTTGCTTATAAGATCCTTGCTCCAGCCCTGCCCTTCATTCATCCCCTTTCCTTCATCTGATCTGTAAACGATACACTGACAACATAGAAAACAGCCTCACGGGGCTTACATTGACTAATTCTGTACATGTCCCCACAAACTGACTATGGTTTACTCTTTCACGATAGTTCCCAGTGCCTGGAACAAAATAAATAATCAGAATGAACCAAAAACATCCCTGAGTACTTGTAAGGTCTCTGAAGAAAATCTAGTAAGCTCACCCCTGGAGGCCTCCTCCTGTCATAATGTAGGAGCTCTCCTGGGTAGCTTATCAGATGGTAGCTACAGACATTGGCATATGTACACATTGCAACTGATGGTGATGTTCCCTTCCCAAAGATTAAAAAAAATGACTTTTCTTTCCATTGTCCCCAACTCTTCTCTAGTTCTTCACAGTTTTTTGTATACTCTTTTCTTCCAGTTCCAAGGAGGGCTTCGGGTCAGTGGAGAAGGTGGTGCTCCTCACGTTTCTTTCGGCAGTCATCCTGATGGCCATCCTGGGAAACCTGCTGGTGATGGTGGCTGTGTGCCGGGACCGGCAGCTCAGGTGGGTCAGCATGGGGGAAACTCTTAGGAAGCACAGGTGCAGCACTGGCTTTTCCCTGGAGAGTTAGGTTCCTTGAATTCACAGTTACAAAGAATATTCATGGGAAGAGTTTGAAAATGTAGAATTGACAATCTCATGTAGTGCCACCAGTGCAAACACTTCAGTTTCCTTCCTCTCTGTTTTCCTATATGGCATTTCATTGGTTCATATGGTTGTGGCACTATTTATTCAATTCTTCAGGACACATCTAATCCAGCCTCATGTTACAATTGGTTCAGAGAAGGGCTGATTGAGTATGAGCAATGGAGCTATATTTTCTCCTGCATTAACCTCACCCCTGGCTACAATTAGTATCATCTCAGATGTTTTCCAAAAGTGTTACAGAGTGATATCAGTATGTGTTGTGCAAAATTTTGTATGGAACATGAAAAAACTATTTGTTGTTAAAATCCTAATTTCACTTAGCACTCATTGAATGGACAGAGATGTCACCCACCCAAAGCTCTTGAATTAACTGATTTGAGATGAGAGCTGAGTGCATTGATTACATGTTATGTCTATTTAATGGACATCTGAATGTCTATTAAATTCATTGGGTAATCTAGGAGCTGGTAGCTCATGCCTATAATGCTAAAAGTCCCTGAGACTCTATCTCCAATTAATTAGCAATAATCCTGAACTGAAGATGTGACTGAAGCCAAGCAAGAGCATGAGACTTTAAGTTCAAACTCTGCTACTGTCATGCCCATTGCCCCCCACACAGATGACTTTAGTATGGAGTAAGAGGCACTAGCCCCTAGAAGAGGATATGAGATACCTTTCTGATCAAGCCATGCCTTGATCCTAGGGTGACTCAAATAAAATGTAAAAGCATAATTCTGGCCCAAATCTGAGACATGTAATAACCTATCTATGAGCAACGAATGGTGGGATGTGACCACTGGGCATGTACCTTCAGACGGCTCCCTAAGCCCCTGTGGTATGTAAATAGTCCAACAGCTGGAAGAGAGCTTCTATGTAAAGAGCCTGAGTGAAAACCACCATCCCAGACCACAGGGACACAGTCGTATACATGAAATGGAGTTTTATTGTCAGCAGGGCTGACAAGACCATGTCTTTCACAGGAGAGGGAGAAATGGGCCCTTCCTTTGTTCAAGGTCAAATTTATATGGGAGAGGGAGAGTGGGGAGGACTAGGAGCGGGGAAGTAGGGAAGTCCTCTGCACGTGTGCAGCTGAATGCTAAAGCTGGCATCTAGCCATCTGTCCAGGGGTTTTCTGACAGTGACAGTTACAGTTAGGCAGCATTCTCCTGATGCAGCTGGGGACTTGGGGTAAAACACAGCTTCGGGAAATTAAATGGGAGGAACAGCCAGGGCTGCAGGCCAGCTGCAGTTAAGCCTGCCCAGATCTACTGGTTTTGTGGGAGGGGCTGAGAACTGAGACGCAGGGCATGTGAACCTTGGGCAGGAGCTCCAAGCAGGCAGGACCTCTGATCAGAGGGCTTTGGGTGCCAGGTGGTCTGGAGAACTCAGAAGAGGCTAGCCTGTGAAGGATGTCCTCCACATTACAGAGGAGAAGCTGAATCTCAGTCTGGGTTAACTGTGTAACTTTTCCTTCCTTTCCCTCCCACCCTTCTTTCCTTTTTTCTTTGCTTCCTTTCCACCCTTTTTGTTTTCTTGCTCTTTCTTCCCGCTCTCCTTCTGTTGCCCCTCCCCTTCCACCTTGCTTATACCTTTTCATTTGCAGGAAAATAAAAACCAATTATTTCATTGTATCTCTTGCCTTTGCGGATCTGCTGGTGTCGGTGCTGGTGATGCCCTTTGGTGCCATTGAGCTTGTCCAAGACATCTGGATTTATGGGGAGATGTTTTGCCTCGTCCGGACATCTCTCGACGTCCTGCTCACAACAGCATCCATTTTTCACCTATGCTGCATTTCTTTGGATAGGTAAGAGCAGAGCAACGAGAGCAGTGAAATTTGGTGCAGGAGGCAATTTATGGCCATGGCGCAGTGTCTCTCTCTCTCTTTCCTAATTCTTGACAAGAAATGAATCTCCAAGAAAAAAAAATGGTAGTTTGGTTATTCATCTACTCCTATCTTTTGCAAAGAACCCTTTTTAGCAAGCATTCCACAAGTTCTTGTAGACCCAATGATTCATAAGCTTTAGGAACCACCTCAAATTGTTTATTGCTCTTTGTGATAAATACCAACAGTTGATTTGACTATAGCTCACTGGATTTTTTACTAATGACATGGACAAAATTCCAAGCAGCAAGAATGAATGCATCTTCCTTGGAAGGCAGCATGGCCAATTCAAAATGATGGGGCTGTATGTTTGCACATGATCTCTTTCTAAAATGTCTATGTGTTGCCAGGTGCCGGTGGCTCATGCCTGCAATCTTAGTTTCTCAGGAGTTGAGATCTGAGGATCGCTGTTGGAAGCCAGACTGGACAGGAAAGTCTATGAGACTCTCAGTTAACCACTAGCAAACCAGAAGTGGAGCTGTGGTTGAAAGTGGTAAAGCACTAGCCTTTAAGCAAAAAAGCTCAGGGACAGCATGCAGGCCCTGAGATCAAGCCCCATGACCAACAAAGAAAAAGTTAAAAAAAAATAATAAAATGTGTCTATGTGATAATGTCTAGCTAAGTGCATGTGATTGTGAGGATTCTTTTCTAGAAAGCTAAAAATAGTTATAAGATCCTTCATGATTAGAGGTAGGAGCTAAGTCTAGAATTTCTGCATGATTTCATTCTTTTGTTCGTATTTGACCTCAAGAAACAATATGATTTCTATTTCTACCTCATTTGTTGGAGATCCATGTTTATCACTTGTGTCCTTACTTTTCAATTCCTGCTCATTTGTGTTGAATAACAAATGCAAAATGCACTTTAAAAGTCAGATGATTCCAGGAACATACACTACCGTTACCAAAGTCTGAGGGGTTAGCTACCAAAAGAGCATGTGGGACCAAAGTAACATGTAAAGAAAATTACCAGGAGCAACCTCTTAATACCTCCTAAACAATCCAGAGTATTCTCATATTCTTCTCCTTCCCATCTTGGAAAAGATCACTGTTTCTTTCATGGATGACTAGGAAGAGTAGTTCAGTGAAATTAGATATTGTGGTATATCTAAAATGTGTACCTTTAAACAGCACAATCACGTCCTCTCTTCTCAGTGAAGCACTCACAGTGCAGGAAGTCTTCAGGGACTAAAACTGAGGGAATGGTAGATTTATGTCCTGTCTCAGGGGATATGGGTTCTTTTATTGGAAGAGCTGGCATAAAGGCCTGGTCTGTGTAATCACTCTTTCTCTATTGCTCTGCCAACAGTACATAGTTGAACGTATCTATGTTTCATGCATATATGATCAAACTCTACAGGTAGAGATAAAGACATGTAAAATAGAACTGTTGGTCCGCAGCCAGAACCATCAAGTCCTAGTCTGAAGTTTTTGTTTACTAGCTTATTTAAACAGCCAGATTCCAATATATGAGTGTGTGTGTGTGTGTGTGTGTGTGTGTGTGTGTGTGTGTGTGTGTGTACACACGTTCACATATGGACATGTCCATACGTCAGTACTAGAGCTTGAATTCAGGGCCTATGCACTGCCCCTTAGCTTTTTCACTCAAAACTGGCATACTAGCTTGAGCCACAACTCCATTTCCAGCTTTCAGCTGGTTAATTGGAGATAAAAGTCTTATAGTCTTTCTTCCTGCCCAGGCTGGCTTTGAACCATGGTACTCAGATCTTAGCCTCTTGAGTAGCTAGGATTACAGGCATGAGCCATCGGTACCTGGCTTTAATAAGTTCTGAAGACTTAGACTTTTTTTTGTGGATCGTGGGGCTTGAACTCTGGGCCTGAGTGCTGTCCCTCGGTTCTTCAGCTCAAGGCTAGCGCTCTATTACCCTTGAACCACAGTGCCACTTCCAGTTTTGTGACTGGTTTACTGGAGATAAAAGTCTCATGGAGCTTCTTGCCCCGGCTGGCTTTGAATCACAATCCTCAGATCTCAGCCTCCTGAGTAGTTAGGATTATAGCAAATGCCACTGGAGCCCAGCGACTTAGACTTTTTAAAAGGCAGTTTATTTGTACTGCATCATATATCACATTATGGAAAGTAAAATACAGGGAGTAAAATAATTTATGAACATCCTACAGGAACCTGCACACTCTCATTGCTGTTAGTCCACTAGTGTGGGAACTTTTCAATAGTGAAGGTGGGGAGCTAGGAACTTGGGGTTTGTGCAAGAACAACAAGAAGAAAGCAGCCAGTTGAGCACAGAGTAAGGAGGAGAGAATGTAGATGCCGCTGTATGGTGTTGTTTTCTCTGCGTGTCCCTGAATGAAGGGCTGGAAATTTCTCATAAAATGCTTGCCTCATAGACTCAGATTTGTGCTCATATACTCTTTTGAAATAAGAAATTTTTCTCTGAGATGGCCTGCATTATCATGAAGCCAAATGAGTTAGTCATTGAGAAATGCCTGCTTTAGAACTGAAGAGATTTAAGCTTAATTCTCAGTTTGGCCAACTTTTAACCCCAAAAGCTGCCAAGTTAATAAGCCTTTCAGAGTCTTCATTTTCTTGTATCCAAAAAAAGAAGAAAGCACTTATTTTGCAGGGCTGCAATTAAAAATAAATTAGATAATCCATTTAAGTTATGGCTTTGGTTCAGCTTGGCACAAGCCTCAAGTTAGTAAATGTTGTAAGTTTCAGTTTCTTGCCACTATCTGTATAAACTGTTGGGCTTTTTGTAAAGAATATTTTTATTAACTTTAAGTAGTTTTACAAAGGAGTAGGCATTGAACAAAGCACTTTAGGAATATAGTGACTCTTGAACAATGTCACCCCTTTCAACATTCTTACCCACCCTTTCCTATTCCTCCCCTTCTCTTGATTTTCTTAATTTTTAGGTTATGTATTGCATTGTTTTGCCAGTTAAGGAAGCAGTTGATATAGACAGCTTGATCTGTGTCATCCCTTTATCTTCTTTTTTTCAACCAAAGTTGGAACTCATCATTTAATGGCTGCTCCACTAGCTTTGTCATCCAGGGACTATGTAGTTATTAATTTGGCCTTTGAAAATCAAATCCTATTGACTTCCCTTCCTAAATAGATCCTAGCCTATTTTTGCCTATTTCAATCATCTTAATATCATATCTTCCATGATATCAAATTAATGTCTATAATACCGGGCTGGTAAGGTAGCTGAGTGGTAGAATGCTTGCCTTGGAGACATGAGGCCCTGGGTTTGATTCCTCAGTACCACGTAAGCAGAAAAAAAATCCAGAAGTGGTGCTGTAGCTCAAGTGGTAAAGCGCTAGCCTTGAGCTGAAGAGCTGAGGGACAGTGCCCAGGCCCAGAGTTCAAGGCCCACCACCAGCAAAAACAAACAAAAAATACTAATACCATGTCTTACATAATCATAAAATATCCTACTACTTATTCTCTCCAAATTAATTGTAGTAATACACTTGCCTTCACTGTTAGATCTGCCCCCAGAGAGCACCCCTCCTCTTCAGGAAGGACAGCATATAGCCCTACCAGAAATCACCTGCCTGAAACTGGTAATCACCTGTAACTGTTAATCACCTGACTGTCAGTCACTTGACTATGAGCCAGCAGAAAGACCCCAGGCTCTGAGGTCACTTCTTCATCTACTGAAGTCACTTTGTGAACCACCCTGGTTGCACCTCCTTTGGACAGTGAGAGGTTCCACAGGCGCTGAGGTCACTTCCACATCGGCTTTGGGCCACACCTCCTCCTCACCTTTCCCTAGATAATTTCTCTGCACCATCAGTCCAGCTACCACTCACTACCCACTGCACCCTGTATGCGGCTCACTATGCACTGCTCTTCACTGGCTGGCACAACTCTCTCTGCACACCTCCATCTGCTGCAGGCTAGCTCTTTGGTTCTCCTCATAATCTCTTCTGCCTGAACCAGATGGATGCCTCCTTTTGGCAACCCTTACACTCATAAGATCAAATAGCTGGGACTACAGGTGTGAACCACCAGCTCCTGACATGTAATTTCTTCTTAAATATCTCTTTCTCTTCAGTGGGAGGAATATCGAGGCAGTAAAAAAGTACAAGATGATTCCTGCCCTCGTGGAACTTATATTTTAGTGAGCACCTTGACAGTTAGGCATCAATTACATAAATACTTTCTTAGATGCTTGCCAAGCTATATCGAACAAATGGAGTGGTCAGTGCATTACCTTTGTGAGCAGTGCTGCCAAAGTTTCCATTCCATTCTCTAATAATGCACAGGAAAAACTCCAGTGCCCTTAGGAAGATGAGATCAGATGGTTTGGGTTTTCTTTAGGAGCCTGGAAACTTGTCCTTTGTTTCCAGTATGCCCTGTCCAAAGAGTGATACTCTAATTGAGTTAGAGCATTGCAGGACAATGCTTTAGCAGAGAAGAGTAGAATTTAATGTGACATCTAGCTTTTGCTGTCTCTCCTAGTGTCACTGTTGGCCTGGGCTGGGCAAAAACAGTGACTGTCTCACTGAGGTGTGATGTCCTTGCTAACCTTGTGGTTCCTGGAAAGATGCCCTAGACATCTCCCTTGAGCTGCTATGGTCTTCTGAGATGACAAGTGTTGGACAGTGTCTTTCAAGCAAAATCTTCACTGATTCCTTGTCTTCCCTACCTTTGACAGACTTCTGGAACAAAGCAAAGTACAGAACTCTTAATATTGTGAAATGTGTTTTCCCAACACCAGTTCTCCACCCATTATGTTTCCTAGGGCTTTGAGGATTTAATTCTGATAGAGAAGGTTTATTGCCTACTAAAATAATTTACCAACCATAATTAAAATAAACTTCATATAAAATGGGTCACAAGAGGTGAAAGACTCCATTAAAAGCTATAGAACAGAGACGATGCTTTTAAACCTAAAGTTTCCAGGGTGAATGGAAAATAACCAAGTAGCTATAATAGGACTCTGTTTTTCAAGGGTAAAATATAATGCAGCTATTAAAAGTCAAAAAAAAAAACCAGGTGCTGGTAACTCACCAGCTGAGATCTGAGGATCACAGTTCAAAGGGCAGAAAAAAGCTAAAAGTAGAGCTGTGGCTCAAGTGGCAGAGCTCTAGCCTTGAGCAAATAAGCGCAGGGACAGCCCCCAACCCCCAGTTCAAGCCCCAGGAATATCCTCACTCCAAAAAGTCAAGACACAATGGGTGCCAAAAATGTCACTGGTGTATTTAGTAAAACAAATTTCAGCATTAAAATTCTACTTTTATAAAAACAAACATACAAGTATATCTATCTGAATCACGTAGCATGTAAAAATGAGGGAAGGAGGGAAGAGAGAGAAGAAGAGAGAGAAGAGAGATAGGGAGATGAACAAGAAGAGAGAGAAGAAGAGGGAAGGAGGGGAAAGAAGAGAGGCAGAAGAAGGAAAGAGAGAGGGAGGGAGCAAGAGGAGAGCGAAGAGAGGAAAGATTAGGAGAGATAAGGGGAGAGAGAGGAAGAGAAAAGGAGAGAGGAGAGAGGGAGAGGGAGAAAGGGAGGAGGAGGGAGCTGAGGTAAGAGTAAAGAGAGGGAGGGGAGATAGACAAAAGAGGAAAGAAGATTTTTCATCATATCGATAGTGGCCTGTAAAGAGGGCTGAGATGGCCAATTGGATTAAGGCTGGAATTTCACAAAGATAGATTTAAGTTTCAATTGCTTTGCCAGCAATGAGCCTTCTGGACTTGTACCCACAGCCGCCTTTGAAGGGATAGTAATGTTGAACAGCACATTCTTCTGCTAGTTGAGACTTGGCTTGGGTCTCTCTCTGAGGCCAGAACAAGGCAGGGAGCAGGGCTTCTTTCTGATCAGTGCTTTCTTACAAAATGTCTGGATTCTCCGGGAAGGAGAATTCCTGGAATTCTTCTCAGTGATCTTGAAGTCACCCTAATTCAGGATCTGTTCTTTCCCACAGTCTATTTTCTAATCATCATAGATCATTTTAAAACAAACATAATAATAGGCTAGTTTTTGGTAGCTCATGCCTGCAATCCTAGCTACTCAGGAGGCTGAGATCTGAGGACTGCAGTTTAAAGCCTACCTTGGTAGGAAACTCAGTGAGACTTATCTCCAATTAACCACCAGAAAACCAGATCAGGGGCTATGGCTCAAAGTGGTAGAGTGCTAGTCTTGAACAAAAAAACTCAGGGCCAGAATCCAGGTCCTGAGTTCAAGGCCCAAGATCTCCAAACAAACAAACAAATAAACAAAACAACAACAAAAACCACAGCAGTTTCTGTAAAAAAAAAAAAAAAAAAAAAAAAAGCTTATCAGTTTACAAGTACAAACATTTTTTTTTTAAGTCCCCAATTCTTCATCTCTGCCTCCAAGCTGCATGTTCTAATTAACCACAGACCACTGGAAGTAGTAAACCCTAGGAATATTTGTGTGTGTGTGTGTGTGTGTGTGTGTGTGTGTGTGTGTGTGTGTGTGTGTGTGTGTGTGTGTGTGTGTGTGTGTGTGTGTGTGTGTGTGTGTGTGTGTGTGTGTGTGTGTGTGTGTGTGTGTGTGTGTGTGTGTGTGTGTGTGTATTCAGGCCCTGGGACTTGAACTTAGGGCCTGGCCAGTGCCCCTTAGCTTTTTTTTAAATTGTAAAGGTGATGTACATAGAGGCCACAGTTACATACATCAGGTATTGAGTACATTTTTTGAACAAGGTCACCTCCCTCATTTCCTCCCAGGTTTTCCCTCCCACCCTTCCTCCCCCACAAGTTGTGTGGTTCATATCCAACATAGTGTCTAGTGGGTTTCACTGCTTAATTGGTTCACTCTTTGTCCCCCATTTGTGCTTATCCTTCCCCTCCCCAAATAAATATAAACTTACATACAGGACAAAAGGTACAGAAATCAAAAGTAGTGACAAGAGGGGGGGAAAAGGAGGGAAAAGACCCACAAAAATTAAAATAATAAACGTCTTATTTCCACTTCCTGGAGTTCATTTCAACAAGCATCATTTTATATGATCATATGCGCATAGTTGTTGAGCCCTTGTGATCCTCTCCATCAGCTATGTGTTAGCTTTTTTACTCAAGGCTGGCACTCTACCACTTGAAGCAGCTTTACTTCTGGCTTTTCAATGATTACATGAAGATTAAAGTGTCATGCATTTTCCTTGGGGGGAGGGGCCTGGGCTAGTTTTGAACCATGATTCTCGGATTTTAGCTTCCTGAATAGCCAGGATTACAGGCATGAGCCACAGGTGCCTGGCAGGAATATTTCAAATACGCTTTCAAGAAGAATTTCCATGTATGCATGCAAATGATTTGCCTGCATGTAGTGTTCTTCTCAACTATTGATGATCTTTTGTTATGTTGTTTTTTGGCAGCAAATCACAAAATTGGCTGGTTCACTTAAAGAAAGATGGCTTCTGACATGGCTCCCCACAAACACTTGAACAGTGTCCTCTTGTCCCCTTCTCTAATTTTCTTCTCCACCTTATTTCCATCTTGCCTTCTCTCTCTGCCTTCATCTCTTTATCTATTCATCTCTATCTATTCTCTTTATCTGTTCCTCTCATCAAACTTCTTGCTCTGTCTCTTAGCTCTGATATTTTCTTGGATCCTTTCTCAAGATCCTTTCTACCAGAAAAGAAAAAATATCCACTGTCAGCAGGAGCCTGGTGTGTGTATATATGTGTCTGTGGGGTGTGCGGGGGGGGGGCGGTCATGTGCACATTGCAGTCCTGGGGCTTGAATTCCCCACTTGGGTACTGTCCCTCGGCATTTTGCTCAAAGCTAGTTTGCCATAGCTCCACTTTTGGCGTTTTAGTAGGCAATTGAAGATAAGAGTCTTGTGGAACTGTCCTTAAGCCTCTGACCTCAGACATTAGCTTTCTGGGTAGCTAGGATTACAGGTGCGACCACCAGTGCTTGTCTCTGGGGCCATTTTTAAACAGGGGGAATGCATAAGGGGAATCCATGGGGGTGGGGGGAACATAAATGTTATTTCTCACAGAAGAACTTCGGGTTGCTTTGCTTAAGTCATATGTGCCCCACACCACTCTTCCAGCCAATTACAGTGGTGTGGGAACCACACATTCTAGTTTCTGACCCATGATTGCCAGCGTCACCAAAAACTTACCGCATAGACACTTGGCAGTTGCAACTGGAATCAGAGATGAGAGCAAAGAGCAGAGAGCAACTTTTCCTGGCTGATGAGCCTAGAGGCATCTTTTCAGACGTTCCACAAGACATACTAAGTCATCCCAGGGGCTTCCCTGAGTCAGGTCACCTGTTCGTATGTTCTTCCATTGGCTTCATACGCCATACTTACCAGTGTTAACCTTTCTATACCCCTTCTTTTGTACATGCAGTTCATTTTCCTATATTTGGCATCAAATGTTAATTGTCTTCAAAATCTATTTCATTTCATTGAGGACAGCATCATCTGTAAGCATAAAAGATTTTCCCTTTGATTTATCAAACAGAATTGTTATCTTTTGCAAAGTCCAGAAACAGCATATTTTAATCTACAAAGTCCTCCAATAGTTCTCTAGTGACAGATTTTCTTTTAAACAGGCTTACTTGTAAAACATACAACTCTGACTCGAAGGTTGCATATTTAATCATGTGCTGGAGCTAAGTGTGTCTGCATTTCCTAATGGCCTCCCAGGAGTGCAGCTCAGTTTTGTAATGTGTAAATCCGGTGTCGGTCAATGGGAACTCTTGTCACAGAACCACTTTTGTGCTCCCCGTAGAACTAAATGGATTTCTACAAGGAAAGCATATTAAAAGTTTCTTCTTCTCACAGACGTTTTGCCAGGAGGTTCATGGTTTATACCTAAAACTCGTATTTGTTGAGTTGAATTTCAGGCCAGAGAATAAGAACTGTTGTTGTTATATTCATGACATGAAATATTTACGGAGTGCTTACTAATTGCTAGAAATGACTAGAAATGTAGTGGCGTCTAGTGAAAGCTCGAAATCGCAGACATTTTTAATCTAGTGGAGAATGCTGAAATAGGAAATAGAGAATTACAGTAAAATTGCTGGTCACTGAAATAGAATAAGGAAGAACCCAACAGGCTGTTGGGGTGTGTCTACTCCATAGCAGGAAAGACTCTCAAGGAAGTGATGTTGAAGGTACAGCTGATAAACCTATAGATGATGTAAGCTACATGGGAGAAAGGAGAGAAAGAGGGAGAGGAAGAATGGCAGTCCCAGAAAATGGCAAGTGAGAAGCCCAGAGGTTTGTGGTAGCACTTTATTGACTAAGGGCTCAATGCTCAACTTGGTGTTTGTGTTTGTCCCAGCCTCTCCTCAGTCTGTTTTTCCTACTACATCTCCCACTGTGAATGATTTGTTACCTTTTCCTGCATGAATACATTTTAAACACATTTATTTTGTATTATTATCTTTAAGTAGATTTACAGAGGAGTTCCCATTAAAAAAAGCAGTTTATGAATATATCTTGATCAATGTCACCCTCTTTAACCTTTTCTCCCATCTTTCCCTTACCCCCCCCCTTCCCATTCAGTTCTTGGTTGCATTCTCTCTCTCTTCTCTTCATCCACCCCTTTCCTCTTGACCCCACCACACCTTTTTCGAGTACCTACTCACTTCCTGGTGTTTTATTTTGCTGAACTTTGAGTTTGCCTTGGAATGATACAAACGAGTTTGCCTAAGGAAATAAATTATTTGAGCTCTCCCTTGAATCTACTATATTTCAGCTAATACATTTGTATGTACTTTCATACAACCCAACATATTTACTTGTGAGTTTTTATGCTAAATCTAGCTTCCACATATATGGGAAAACATGAGTCCCTTATCCCTCTAGGACTGACGACTGACTTCACTTAGCAGTTTCTTTACGATATCATTCTTTAGAATGGATGAGTAAAAAACCATTGTATATATATATACACCACATTTTCTTCTTTATCACTCTGTTTGGCCTTCTGTGCCTCAAATCCCTTTCCTAGCTGGACACTGGTGGTTCACACCTGTAATCCTAGCTATTCAAGGGCCTGAAAGCTGAGGATCACAATTCAAAGACAGCCTGGGCAGGAAAGTCCATGAGACTCTTATCTACAATTAAACACACAGAGACACAAATGGACACACAGATGCATACACAGACACACAGACACACAGACACACAGACACACACACACACACACACACACACACACACACACACAATATCCTTTTCTTTTCTCTGGTGAGCACCACCATGACACAGCCTCAAGTAAAATATATGTTACCTTCTGCAATGACTGTATCTATTTTTTATTCCTCTGAACTCTCATAACACATTGAACATAAGCACAGAAGCTTATCTCGATGATTTGTTTGTCTCGACTAGAAGATGAGGTCTGAGAATCAGCACATTTCATCCATCCCTGTGTTCTCACAGGGGAAATAGGAACTACTCTCTGTATGTTTGCCCAAGCACAGAGTGGTCTAAGATGTATCTGGTATTTGTCTGATGTAATTTTAGTATTAGTGTCTCCTCTTGGAATATTTAGTAAAGCCAATGGTTCAGAATAAGGCCTGGATTGGTACAGTGCCTAAACTTAATCTCAGATTGACCAGTCATCAATGATATGATCTCTATCTTGGGAAGGTTAATTAAGCTTTCTAGATTTCATCTAATCTGTAAAATTCCCAAGGGAAGGTTCGCCTTGGGAATTGGAAAGTGAGCATCTGCAAAGTTCATAGACCAGTGCATAGCATACTGTAGCAATTTGTTAGCCAATAATATTGCCTTGTTGTTTTTCTTTTTATTCTTTTCCAGAAAAGTTTTGTTTTGTCATGTTTTCTCATGATACTAGGGATGGAACGCAGAGTCTTGTGAATGCTGGACAGGATTCTACCATTGAAGTATGTGTGCAGTTCCTCAACAGATTTCTAAATGCAAATTCCTAGAGGCTGCTTGGATCCCTCATTCCCTCTGGGAGCTCATCCAGCTTGTGGCTCACGTTCACCCCTATCTTGGATCTCTCCTTTGCTTTTTCCTGGGGTCCAAAGTCTTATCTCTGACTTCCTGTTAAAGATCTTGCCTTACGGTTCTTTCTGCTTCTTCAAGCATAATATACTCAAAGTAGAAACTTCCATCATAATTAATACCCTCTTTCACTTTGTACATCAAAGGTGCCTGTGTTAGTCATCTTTTAGTCATTCAAATGCAATTTTCGAGGCCATCTTTTACTTGTCTATTCTGATCAGCTAGATGCCAAATGGCAGTTATATCTCCATAAATATCTTTCAAGTTCATCATCTTCCTCTTTATGCCTCTCTTCCTGTTTCTGAATTCCTGCAGTAGCTTCTGAGTTATTACCTGATAGGCAAGGTTCATTTTTGAATATATATGTTCTTTTCCTATATCCTCAGATCAAAAAGTTTCCCTGTCACTGAATATTCTACCTGCTCTTCCTGGATAAGATTGATGTTATCTTCCCTGCCCCATTTGTCAGCCCTACCAGGGCAGAGATTTTGGCAATTGTAGTTGAAGACCAAATTGTACCATATTCCAGTTGTATGGATGTGAATAAGTAGATTAAACTGTGTGAGCCTTTGTTTCATGTCTGCTGGTGAATTAGAAGTCCATTCAGGCTACAACAAATCCATTGGCATCTTCTGTGTATGTCCAGTCAGCTTCTGCTAAGATGTTTTCACATAGCATTTTTTTTTGTCAGATCATGTATTTTTTATAGTTCGGGAACACACCTTACTAAATAACTGACAATTCCCTTCTGGCAAGTTTTCTCATCATGCAGATTCAGAAGAATATTAGCACAGAAAAGCAGAGGCAGCAGTAACCCTGCAGATTGAATATGGGATTATGAATCCTGCAGAGTACAAGTCTGATTCTTCCTGATCTCTAACCAATAGGAGTCTCTCCCTGTCTCCTTACTCCTGTTGATTTCCTTCCTGGAGCGCCACAGGTTCTGCCTCTGCTCTTGACTATCTTTCTGGACCTCCTCCCTGTCCCTGGCTTCTGGCAAATGTGCCTGCTGGGGCTCCCTCACTGATCTTCCATGACACTGGCAGTTTATCAAAGCTGGAGACACATGGAAGAGACCTTTAGCTCTTTCTTAAACCTACAGCTGCTTTTCTCTCATCTGTATTTCCTCAAAGAGGAACTAGCAGGGCTAAACCGATTACTAAGAGCAGAAAGACAAGTCTCTTCATCCCAAGGTCTTCCACAAAGAATGGCTGAAGGAGGATTTGTTACCCAGCTAATGCACCGCACAACTCCAGATTGTATCTGATATCTTTGTCTTTGGCTGTGATTACTCACTGATATGCAAAATTGACCCCAAAACTGAGCAACTTAAGCAGCACATACTACTATTAGATCATAGACACAATAAATTCTAGCACTCAGCATTCAGCTTTAGGGAGAAATACATTCTGTTTGTTGCTGTTGTTTCTGTGAAGTTCTGACAGAGCTGTTGAACCAAATGACTTGACTATTATTTGGTTTGGGCTTTGGTTTTGTTTTGTTTTTGTGCCAGTACTGAGGCACAAAATTCCACTTGGGTACTGTCCCTGAGCTTTTTGTTTCTTTTTTTTTTTTTTTTACTACTTGAACCACAGGCCCACCTTTGACTTTTTGGTGTTTAATTAGAGATAAGAGTTTCATGGACTTTTCTGCTAAACTGTAATCTTCAGATCCAGCTTCCTGAGTAGCTGAGATCACAGACATGAGCCACCATGTGAATATTATTTGAGTATTATTTGTCCTTTTCATATTATTTGTCAATAATATTATGTTAACTTAGAGTCCTTAATTTCCAGAATGCATTTGAATGTACTTAGAATAATATTTATGAAGCAAATATGTATATACCATATGTATATGTGTATAAGCGTCTGTGTGTGAAAGAGAGAAAGTCTTTGTTTTCTCCACATTATCTTGTCAGTTCTCACAGTAAATTAGTAAGGTAGGCAAAGTTATTCCCAGCTTCCAGATGATGAAAAGATATCTTGGAGAGGTTAATTAAGTGACTATAGACCACCGAGCTAATGAGTGGGTAATTGTAAAGGGTACTCAGTTGTGAAGACATTAAGTAGACTGTTGAGATAACTGGCAATTCTGAAAGTTGGAGATTCCTGGCAGGGGGTGGAGGGGTGGGGGGCTAGGGAGGGAGATGGAGTAAGGGAGTGAGGAGGAAGAATTTTCCTTAATTGCAGGAGGAGTGGGGAAGGGATTAGCATGGAGCTTAAAATACTCAGCTGTCTTGGAAGGGTTGTCAAAGTAAATTGTGTCCCCAGAGACGTTTAACAGCAATTAGATCACACCTTTGCACATGGCTATAGTTGGAGAAGCTGGCAGCTGATCTACCAAAGGAGGTTTAATGGAGCTTTACAAGCCATACTTTGAAATGTTTTGCATAAGAAATTACTTTGTAAATACCCTTGCTACCTCTTACTTAATCCTGGCCATCTGGAAGCTCACTTGTCATGTGAACATTCATTTAACTACTTTGTAAAAGGATTTTGTTGTTGTTAAAAAGAATTGAAAATGTCCCTGGGAAGGCAAGGGAACAGACTTGTAGATTAGTCTCTTCCTAACGTGAGAGGTTATTGGTTTACCTGCTGACAGCACCCCTCCTGCTTGTGGATGTAACAGTGAAGTTCATCCATTTCCACCAACCAGTAACCTCTTCAGACCCAGCATTCTAAATCTAAGATGGCCGTCCTGAAAATGTAGTCTCTAACCCCCCAGTTACAGCATCATCTTGCAGTGAATTCAAAAGGCCAAATTGTTGGGCCCTGTTCCAGACCTATCAGCAATCTGTGTCTCAACAAATCCTTCAAATGATTCTGTGTGTGTGTGTGTGTGTGTGTGTGTGTGTGTGTGTGTGTGTGTGTGTGTGTGTGTGTGTGTGTGTGTGTGTGTGGCAGTACCAGGTATTGAACTCAGGACCTCATGTTTGCTAGTCACACATGATTCACACTCCAAGTCCTGTGATTCTGATGCAAGATGAATTTAGGAACCACAGCTCAGAAACCTACCCATTCCAGCCTGTTCGGACTTATTTCCTTTTTCTTCCTTACAGATACCTCTAAACAATCCAGTTCATCTCTTGTCTTTTATGTTTATATAGATATTTGGATACATAACTATGTATTTTTATTGTAAAAGTGATATATGGAGGGGTTACAGCTAGATAAGTAAGGTCATGAGTGTTAACCCCTCATTTTCTTCTGTTATTCCCCCAACTTTCCTCCCCCAAAGTTGTAAAGTTCATTTCCAACATGTCTAGTGAGTGTCGCTGTTACATTGGTTAATACTTTGTCCAAATCAGATAAACTTATATACAAGACAAATGATACAGAAATCAAAAACAGTGATAACAGAGGATACACCAAAGGAACAGAAAGAGAGAGAGAGAGAGAGAGAGAGAGAGAGAGAGAGAGAGAGAGAGAGAGAGAGAGAGAGAGAGACAGAGACAGAGAGAGAGAGACAGAGACAGAGACAGAGAGAGAGAGGGAGAGAGAGAGAGAGAGAGAGAGAGAGAGAGAGAGAGAGAGAGAGAGAGAGAGGAAAGAAGAAAGAACTGCAAACAGTACACACACACAAAAGAAAAAAAGCCCTCTTGTTTCCATTTCTTGGAGTTCATTTAGATAAGCATCATTTTATATAGTCATATGTACATAGCTCGTAAGAATATCCTAGATATATTCTAGTTATTACAAGTGAGGGAAACCATGTAGTCTATGTTTCTTTGGGTCTGGCTTGCTTCACTTAACATAATTTTTTCCACTTCCTTATGAATGGGGCAGTGCCATCCTTTATGGTTATGCTTTTTATATGTATAATTTCTCTTTCAGGTCTCTGAGCTGTCTGTAGCATCTGTCAGGATTTCCTTCCCACCATCCTCACCCAGTCTCTAAAATACAACTTGACCTTATTCTGAAAGTCTTTTCCTGTCCCTTTTATAGAAAAGGATCTTTCACATCTCCAAAACTTAGTGATGTATTTTAATGGAATTCTAGCTGGACTTAGAGCTCTTTTGTATCTTGCTAGCACTGGAGATTCACTGGTAAGGAATGTAAGCATCTTTTCTGTCATGGAGCAGGTGGGAGTAGACTGTTCCCACTTCCTGTCTTAAAATGCTCCTTGAGAGGGCACAGATGTCTTGTAATTTGGGGAGGCCTCTGGGTCATACTAAGCTATAACAGGGATGGCAAAAGACATGCAGAATCTTATCTGATCTGCATAGAAATACAGAATGCTGTGCTCTCCTGCAGTACCCCAGCCGTAAGAGAGAACACACTATAGAACATATCAGGGATATGGAACCTCTACTCTCCATGAAAATAGCCTCATCAAATACATGGTTTTTCCATCTCAGCAATAATGGCTTTGATGGCTTTGTAGTAGATAATTATTTGCGGGGGGTGGGGTGGGAAGGGTATCTGTGCATTGCAGGATATTTAACAGCAGCATTGACCTCTACCTATTGGATACCAGTCGCCCCTTCTTCACAGTTGTGACCATAGGAAACTGTCTTCAGGCATCACCAGAAATCCCCTGAGAGAAAATCACCCCTGGTCAAAAGCAAATGGAAATACTTTTCACTGTAGAAATTCTGACTTTAAAGGAATAGAAAAGTGCTTTTCAAATGGTTGTAAGACAATCATGCGGGAAATAAGTTAGAGATGATTTTTTAAGCCAGAATGCAAAACTGGAAATTACAGAAAATCCATTTCAGAGGGAATTTTATTAATTTCAGGATAGCCTTAAGTTTAGAGTATTCTGTGATAGTACCCAGTGAATTCTCAGCCCCTACAAATTCAAGTAGGCTAAGATACATATTCAATGTTATTGAAGATTTGGGTATTTCATGATTCTGAGCATCCTTCGGGTCTTATGAGTCAATATTCTGATGTTTTGGTTGTTTCCAGAATAGCTTCTTAAGGAACTCAGGTAAATCTCTTGGGTATTTAAAAGCAGCAGAGCGATAGCAGTGGGGTAATGTCCTGGTCCAGGCTAGACTGTCTGGGTTCAATGCCATCTTGGCTCCCACCACCTGTGACCAAATTTTTGACTCTTCTGTCTTCCCCTTTCCTCATCTATGACATGGATACATTTATAGTTCCTCTTTCAAAAGTAGTATGAAGATTTAATGAGATACTATATAGAGAGCCTTTGGTAAGAAAGTCAGTGGTAGCTTTTATAATTAACTCAGCATGTATATTTTGGCTGCCTTCCCAAAACTTGAAAAATTGACTAGCAGTTTCTGCCTGGTGGTGGTGTATGTTAGTGTATTACAAGGGTGTCTCATGATAAGACTACTTTTTCTTTTTTATTTTGTTAAATAAAATCCAAATGTAGGAACCAAAACCAACCAGAATCAGATGCTGATGACTCATGCCTATAACCTGACCCAGTCAGGAGGCTGACATCTGAGAATTGCAGTTTGGAGCCAGCTGGGGCAGGCAAATCTAAGAGATTCTTATCTCTGATTGATCAACAAAAAGCTGGAAGAGGAAGTGTGTCTCAAGTGGTAGAGCACCACTCATGAGCTACGAAGCCAAGTGAGAGCACAAGGCTCATAATTCAAGCCCTAATCCCACCGTGTGCACGTGTGCGCACACACACACACACACACACACACACACACACACACACTAAAGTCAAGTTTTCAGACTTCTGTCTAGTCTTGTTCTATAAATAAGTAATTTTTAAATTTTATTTTATAGTAAAGGTGATGTACAATAATGATTTTAAGGAATAATTTGTCAGTTAATACTAGAAATTGTTTTTGTTAATAATTTAATTCAGATGTTTATTGCCACTTACTTAATTTAGACTTTGAATGCAGCCTTCAGGATGATTGCTTGACTAGATACTTTGCTTGACAGCAAGGATTGGAAGAATGCAGATGACTGATTTAGGGCTGCTGTTGCAACCCTGAAACCTTAGTAAAAATCTTGAACACTTAAGTGGATGCTATAATTTGAGTTCTAAATAAGAGTTTTACTTTTTTACTCCATGACACCTAATCATTTTATGTTTGTTGAAAGGCAAAGCAAAAGACTAAAGAAAATCAGAGAAACAAAAATGTATATCTAGACAAACTTGCATGCTTTTATATGTATTCTAACCTAGTACTTAATTTGGCCAGCCTAATTCAAGTTTAAATAATTTTTTTTACATTTTTTTCTATTAATAAGTTTTTTTCATTGTGAAAATACCATACAGAGGAGTTACAATTACATGAGCAAGGTAATGAGTACATTTCCTATCAAGCATGGTTGCCTCCTCCTTTGTTTCCCCTTACCATCCCTTCCCATTTCCCCCCTCCACTCCCTGCCAAGTTGTAAAGTTCACTTTTTGACATAACGTCTTGTAAAATCCCCATCTTACTGGCAAGTTTTAAAGAGTGATATAAAGAATTTGAGGCCTGGAGGTATGGTTCAAGTGGCAGAATGTTCTGATCTGCACCAGTGGCTCATGTCTATTCCTCTAGCTACTCAGGAGGTTGAGACCTGAAGATCATTGTTTGAAACTACCCTGGGCTGACAAATCTGTGAGACTCCAATTAACCAGAAAGAAGCTAGAACTGGAGATGTGGCTCCAATGGTAAAGTGTCACCTTTGAGTCCAAAAGCCAGACAAAACAGCGAGACCCTGAGATCAAGCCCTAGCACACACAAACAGTAAGTGATGGAATATACATGGTATAGTGCTTATTTAGCAAGCCTCAGGCCCTAAGTTCAAAATCCCAGTACTACTAAAAAAAATGCCATCCTTGCCAGACTACACCAGATCATGCACAAAGAACTTTCTGCAACTTTCTGTAGGGGGCCATCACTTCATCTTACCTTAGCTCCCTAAAGACGGGGCAGTCCAGACAACTTTCTTTCGGGTGTTCCCTACTCAATAAATGATTGTGTATACAAGATACATAATAAATTAGCAAACTCCTTGTACCCTAAAGCAATGCAAATTGAAGCTCAGAAAATTTGGACAGCTAATTAATTGTCCCTGTTTTAAGGGAGATCTGATTGTCCACTAGATCTTCCTTATGCCTTGGGAATCAGGTGATTGCCTTGGCCAACCTAGATTTTGAGAGGAAAAAGTTTTCATAAAAGGTTGTGATATGTACTCATTACCTTGCTCATGTAACTGTAACCCCTCTGTACAGTATTTTCACAATAAAAAAAGCTTATTAAAAAAAGGTTGTGATAATCAGGATAACCTCATCTTCAAAAAATCCTCTGCTACTACTTCTGTTGTCTTCCCAATATAACCATCTAAACACACACATATCCTCTTGAAACTACAAGAATAAGAATCCTCCTGAGTAAGACATCCTCTGTTCTCCAGCATACCCCTGCAAGATATTTAATTTGGTCATGTCCTTTTTTTTTTTTTTTTGAACTTTTTGGTTTTCTTTGGTATCAGAAATTCCAATACACTTCCAGAAATCTACTCTTCTCACCTGATTCCAAACTTCAAAAGCTTATAAATTATACAGCAAAGATAAGGCAGCATGCTGGGTCCAGGAAGGACGTAGCTGGCACTCAAACCGATTCTTATTTCTTTGTGTGAGGCAGGATATTTTGGCAGCAAGCAACAGAGAGCGTGTAGACAACTGTATTCGAGTCACAAAGCAGGGCTGGATGATTTAGAGCAACAGTGTCCTGCCTCACAGTTTGAGAAACCAGAAGTCTTAAATTAGATGTCATTAGTGCCATGTTCACGCTGCAAACTGTAAGGGAAGGCTTCTCCCTGCCTTCTCTCTAGCTCCTGATGGCAGTCTTTATGGATACATCACGGTAATCCTCTATCTTCATGTGGCCATAACTATTCAGGTCTCCAAATTTTCCTTTTTAAATGATGCCAAACAGATTGAATTTAGGCTTGCTCTAACAATCATTTCAAGACTACAAACTCTGCTTCCAAATAAGATTATACTCCCAGGTTCTGAAGGGTAGGACTTCAATACATCTTTGGGGAGAACATAATTCAACTCATAAACACTTACTTAAACATGGAATTTATTGGAAAAGTAAGAAGTGCTTAAGTTAACTGAAGGAAGAGTGAAAGAATGCAGGTTTGAAGCAGCTCACACATAACTATTCCAAAGTCCCAGGAGCAGGAGCTAATCCTCAGTCCTATGAGGACTTATTCCTGCTAGAATTTGGGAAGTTCATCCAGCTTTTCCAAAGACAAGGAAGAAAGATGTGAAATAATAACAACAACAATAATAATAATAGTAATATTAAACTTTGTCCCCTGGAAGAAAGCAAGGAGAAGGGTAAAACCAAAGAAAATCACAAAGTTATCACTAATTCTATGTTAATAATTAACATAGATGATTATTATCACCAATTAGAAATATTAGCCATTCAGCTAATGCTGGTTGTTTCTGGGTTATCTCTAGTTACATTTTATGACCATGCCATTTTAATTATGCAGAAAATAAACTCCAGAACCAGCTCTTTTCCTGTCCTTTGGTCTGCTTTTCCTAAACTCGGGCCTAGATCAGGACATCCCACAGGTGTGGTCAGTTGTCCCCAGGTGCTTCAGACAGACTCAATTGCCGATGTGCCTACTTTTCATGCTGCAACTCTGGGCTCTCCCTGCTCCACCCTCCCTCTCCACCCATCCCACCGCTACCACCTCAAAGAATACAGCCATTGTTATATTAGATAGGCTTTGAATTAAGAAAAGAAGAGGTGGAAAAAATTAACAAAGCGAACTGCAGAAAATTAGGGGTATTAAGGAGGTGGCTTATTATTAAATAGTGTAATCATCTTAAAGAATAGACTTAGCCTCCAACCTGTCCTTTTTTTGTATCATTTTCTTTGGAGCTTTTTTACTCTTCCAAAGAGAAATAGCTAATAGGCCTACTGTAGCAGTTTGCATGTCAAATTCCACACCATGTTATGTAAAGAAGGGGATATCACTAACGATGGACTAACATGTAGGTCTAGTCTGGGAGTTAGAGTCTAGGCCATTAGCAGGGTAGGTCACTCCCAGCTTAAAGGTAGAATACTACTACTATAGGTAGAGCATGACCTCACAAAGTGTGATTAGCCCATGGGGGAGAACAGAGTCTGGTAGGACAGTTAAGGTAGGGAATGATAGAGAAGAGTGCTTTTGAAATGTTACATTCTTAGCTTCAGAGAAACCAATGATCTGGCCAGAAGTAATGCCTGTGAATTCTGCTCATGACTCATGGACCTGAACCAATCACTTAGATCCACCCAAATCTAGGAGGGCAGGAAGTAACAATCCCCCCTAAAGGAGAAACTAGACCTGTTTACTCAATGAGGATATTGATTCCTCACTGTCAAAATGCAATTTCAGGTTGATTCCCAACAAGCTGTGATTCAGAAATTCCTGGAAATCTGTATTTGTGTGTATGTGTGTGTATGTGTGTGTGTGTTTGTGTGTGTATGTGTGTGTTGGTCTTTTTTTGTACAAGGCTGGCATTCTGTCACTTGAGCTACAACTCCACTTCTGACTTTTTTTGGTAATGAGTTGAAGATAAGAGTCTCACTGACTTTCCTGCCTGGACTGACTTTAAATTCAAATCCCAGTCTCCTGAGTAGCTGGGACTACAAGTGTGATCCACAGGCACCTGGTAAAACACCTTCATTTTTTAAGGCTTCCTCAGTTGATACTGAGACATGTGGGGAAGGAGGGAGGGAGAATCCCTGGACCACAATTTGAGGAACATAAACATAGAATACCAACTCAGCACCTGAAGGTGACTCAAAGGAAGTGCGTAGGATCAAGCTGGGGTAATCTTGGGTTTTAATTAGAGAAACTAAGGGCGCCTGAGAGCATGGCACAGAGGGCTCAGTAGAAGTCCCAGGCACGAAGGTTGCATTAAATGTATCTGAGACAGAGAAGCCCTGCACTCCATCAAACACTGGTAGATGAGGAACAATGAGAAGGCAACTCCAGCCAGTGCTCGCCAGATGTGGTCTAATGCTTAGGTTCAGAGCAACAGAAGCTTAATTGGCCATGAGTTAACACAAGATACTGTATAATAATTTTTCCTTCCTCTCTTGTTTTCTCCCTTCCTTCTCTTTTTCTTTTGCATCCTGTATCACATGCTATTCTCTTCCCCATGATTCTCTTTTTCTTATTTTTATTCCTTGCTTTCCCTTCTAATTATTCTGTTCTCAATATTTTCTGCCTTCTCCTACCTATCCATCCCTCTTTGTCACTCCATCTCTTGTTCCTTAATCATTCTCCTTTCCCTTTTCCTGCCATTTTTGCTTGCTCATGGCCCACCAACTCTATTGCCTCTCCAGGTATTATGCCATCTGCTGCCAACCTCTGGTTTACAGGAACAAGATGACCCCTCTGCGCATCGCATTAATGCTGGGAGGCTGCTGGCTCATCCCCACGTTCATCTCTTTTCTCCCTATAATGCAAGGCTGGAATAATATTGGCATAGTTGACTTGGTGAGTATGTACATAACATACTCTACTGCTTTCCTTTCCTATCAATTTGGCTTGGAATTCTAAATAAACAAATAATGAGAAACTGGGTGACTAATCTAAAGAAGATTCTGGTTGTATTTGGAGACTTTCTTTTACTAACCTTTTTTTTTTTTAATCAGTTGTGGTGCTTAAACTCTGGCCCTGATCACTTTTGCTCAAGACTAGAACTCTACCATTTGAGCCATAGTACCACTTCTGATTTTTTGGTGGTTAATTAGGGATAAGACTTGCATGGACTTTCCTGCATGGTTGGTTTTGAACTAGGATGCTCAGATCTCATCCTCCTGAGTAGCTAGGATTACAGGTCTGAGCCACCAGTCCTCACATTTTTAAAATAACATTTTACATAGTCTCGCTTTGACCACACTTTAGGGAGAGTTCTCTGAATTTGCTTGCCAATTAAACCTGACTTTTTGAATTTCCATGTCATCTTTACATTCGTTCATTTTAGCAAGAATCCTGCTGAATTTGGTTAGCCAGAATTATTTACCCTCAATATCTGATGATGTTCCCCTTCTCTCCTGAGCCCCCACCTGAGATCCAGTGACTTGGTCTGTCTTCAGCAAGCATCAATTTGGCTATGGTTTCTCTTACATACTGATGTTTCTTTTTAATAATTTTCCATCTACTCACCCTCACTCACCATGCATTTTGGCTATGACTTCCTGCTTTTCTTTGTTATATGCAGAGCTGTACTCTATCCTCCTCTTCTATTGCCAATTCCCTCTTGTAGTCTTTCCCTATCAGCTATTACAATAATGCTGAATAAAGTCTTCCTTAAGTGCTTTAACAAGTGTCACTAATAATGTTTCCTTTTAATGTTACTGTATGTCAGATATTACACTAAACCCAGATAATCCTAACAATATCATTTTGGGAAGCATATAATTATTTACACACTTTACAGAAGAGGAAATCTAGGCTCAAAAGGCATGCAACTTACAAATAACTGAACAGGGACTAAAGGCTTAGCAGTTAGATGACAGAATTTGAGGTATGTCATGTCCCATAAGAATTTTATCCCATTTTACACTATTAATCTGTAAATTCTGTGGTAACAGAGAAAACATGTCATCTATATGAATGCTAATGGAGTAGAAGGAGTCCTAGGCCAATAGTTGAGAGAATTAAGCCCTAAGCCAAGTTCTGTTACAGTTCCACTTTCTGAAGGACTGTAATCAGAAAGCCATCTGGTCCCCATTAGGCCATCAACACCATAGGCTGTCCTGTGAATTGTGTCAGGCAGTTTCCAGTCTCTGTGTCTTGATTTTCCATAGAAATAAACACAATAGGATGTTTTGTGTGTATACATACATGTACATACGTATGCTTATCGATATTCATATGGAGAAAGAGACAGATATGGAGAGAGAGAGAGAGAAACTTGGAAGGAACTGTCTTGTAGTTATGAAGGTTGAGAAGTGGCTCACATCTGTAATCCTAGCTACTCAGGAGGCTGAGATGAGACCTAGAGGATGGTGGTTTGAATACAACCTTCACAGAAAAGTCTACCCACCCATTAACTGGCAAAATACTGGATAATACACATGTCATAAGTGCTGGAAAACCAGCTGTGGGCAACAGAGCTGAGTAAGAGCCTGAGGTAATGAGCTCAAGCCCTGGTGCTGGACCTTGACACAGAAAAAAAAAACAAACCTGCATTCAGCACACTAAACATCCTGGAGAACCTATTTTTCAGTTCAAGTCCAAAGATAGAGAAAACTTTATCTCATCTTGAAAGCAAGAAGGCAACAGAAGCTCCTTCAGTCTGTTTCCTACTCAGGCTTTCAATAGATTGAAGGAAGCCTCACATCAAGGAGGGAAATCTGCTTTATTTAATCGATGAATACAATGGTAATCACATCCAAAAAATACCCCCACACCAATGTGTTACCTAATGTTGGTTATAGCTCAAGTTGAGTTAACATTTGAAATTAACCACCTCACCCTGTCTGGACAATTTTGAAGAGCCCTCTATTCCAACGTAGCAAAATTATAATGAAGATAAAATCTAGAGTCTAGATTCACTCCCCTCAGGGTACTTTTCCTAAAGAAACTGTCAGATAGTCACTCTAAAATCAGTCCCAGGATCCAGGTAGATGCAGGAAGGGGACAGAGAGAAAGAGACTGAGCATGGTAGCCCAGTATTCTTCCTCTCTCTTAGTCTCTATGCCTACTTTTTCTTTGGCCATGGAAGTATATAGAAACCAAGACCCATGCCAAGACTTACACCTGTTACATTAGAACTCAAGTCCTCAGGTATCTGAAGGAAATGCTAGAAGAGGCGGGAGAGTGAAGTAGAGTGAGGATCCATAGGGGAAAATATAGGGATATTTTTCTTGAGTTGTCACCCATGTCTTTAGAACCATCAGTTTTATCACTCTTGGGGGAAGTGAAATCTAAATTTCCAATAAATGTTATTGCAGTAATAACTGTCCACGAATGTTGCACATTTTTAGCAAGTCCATGTTCATGATCTTTTCCTGTGAACTTCACTTAGATCTCACAACAACAGTATAACATAGAATCCATCGCTGTGCTCATTTTACAGATCAGGAAACTATGGATCAGCGAAATTATTAGGCAAGGCCTAGGTAAGAGGTAGTAATAACTATATCTTAACCAAGGTTTACTGGATTCCAGAGCCTTCAAACATCCTCTCCAGTAGGATGTTTGAAGCACATGGGAAATTTTTAGTAAGGGCTCAGCATTCTTAACTTCTGGTGTAGAATACCCATGGAAAACATATAGAGCGCCCCTATACCCAGCAATCCCACTTTTAGGCATTTACCCAAACAATCACAAACAAGGCCATACTAAAGCTACCAGCACAGCTATGTTTACTGCAGCATTATTTACCATAGCTAAGATATGGAACCAACCCAGATGCCCCTCAGTAGATGAATGGATCAAGAAAATGTGGTATATACATATATATATATGTATATATACATGTATATGTATGTATATATGCATATATATGTATATGTATACATACACACAATGGAATTCTATGCCTCCATCAGAAAGAATGACACCGCCCCATTTGTTAGGAAATGGAAAAACTTGGAAAAAAGTCTTATTAAGTGAAGCAAGTGAGACTCAAACATAGGTCCCATGGTTTCCCTTATTTGCAATAACTAGTATAGGTCTAGGACAAGCAGAAACGGTCAAAAGCTATGTACATATGACCATATAATCTGAGGCTAAACGAAATGAACCCCAAAATAGGGACACAAGAGGTTTTTTATCTTTGTTGCTGATCTTTTTAATATACTTACAATGTACTATGTGATTTTTTTGTTTCTTGTATGTTCTTCCCCCACCCCTGTGTCACTGTATTTGATTCTGGTGCCCTGCATCTTACATATACATTTTTATAATTTGGGGAGGGGAAGGGAAATAACAAAATGCTGAAATAAGGATACAAGTTGACGCATTGTAACAATGAGATGTACAAGACACTATGTTGAAAACGAAATTTACAGCTTGGGGGGAGGGCAGAGAAATTGTGGAGGTGAGGAGGAAAGGGATGGTAGGGGAAAATAAAAGAGGGTGTAACAATGCTTGATAGGAAATGAACTCATTGCCTTGCTCATGTAACTGTAACCCCTCTGTACAGTACTTTTAAAATAAAAATATATATTAAGATAAAAAAAGAAAGAAAACAATGTAGGAGGTTTCTTTTTACCCTTGAGGATAAATTAGAGACATGCCCTATTACCAGCTATCTAGATGAAGCATCTGCTTACCATTAACATGACTTAAGTGCATCTATCTCCATTCATTCACACACATACATTCTCAGCAGATGGATCTGCTGAGAGAGAAGCTAGTGCCACCTGTGTGATCACAACATTCAGTGCTTATTCTCATCGTCCTCAGCTATCACATTTTATTCACTGCCAACACTGAACCAGCAAACAGTGAATCTTTGCTCCTAAGGGAAACACAGGGTTAGACTCCTCTAAGTCTTTAATTGCATTTTTATTAGCTAGTCAATACATAATAGTATTTTATGTGTCTTTCTATTTAATGACACTGATTTAGTTTACATTGTTAACTCATTATCACTGAATTGAATGCCATGGCACTGTAGCAACTGCCTGAATGAAACTTGTCTAATGCATGTATCTTTTTCTTTAAAGACCTTTGGCAGTTAGGAACCCTGGACAACATTTTAGTCAGTACTAATAAGGGATATACTAAATAGTGTGATGGACAACAAAAACATGCAAAGATGCAAAATATGCAGCAGGAAAAGCAAAAGGACACGTATCTTCTAGTGGAAGACAAAGCATTTTTTGTTTGATTTCAGTTTTGGATCATGCCTCTCCAGCATGATATTTCTCACATCCTTCTAGGTGCATGTATGTAAAACCAGTGAAAGCACCATGCACAGAAATTGACATTTGGAGAGTGTAAGTAAATGTTAGTGAATAGTGAACCCACAAAATATGAATAATCAGGATCAATAATATACCCCCATGTATAAACCCATACACACACATGGAAATATAGATAAGACCAGAGCAAGAACCTAGAGTCTTCTTTGCTAAGTCAGAGCATTTGAGCTTTTACAGCTGGAAGTGCCAGAAATGCTCTACTTCCTCCCTAAAGGTTACAAATGACCATATATTTGCCAATTCATTCACTTAGCCATTCAAGAAATATCAATAATTCAGTATATTCTGTTGGTACCTAGGAAATCAATGGTGAAAAGCATTCCAACTTTTATGGCACTTAAAATCTAGTAAAAAGAAACCGCACTATATTTCATTTGTAAAACTCAAAAGCCATGAAAATAATGAGTGAGAAAATGTCTAGAAAATAGCAAACCAATAAAGAGGAACAAGCATTAAAAAAGAAAAACAGAAAATTCCTTAGAAGTCAAGTTAAAAATACATTAAAGTAAGGAAGGAGAATTTTGTTCCTGGATATAATTGGAACTATTCAGCCATGATAATAAAACTGAATAAAATACACTGCATTAAAAACCAATTGCCATGTATAGTGGTATATTCCTATAATATAACCAGGAGGAGGAAGCAAAAGAATTGCAAGTTTATGGCCAGTCTGGAATATCCAGCAAGAACCCTGTTCAAGTTAAGCAAGCAAATGACCAAACCTTAGGATAAAGGAGAGTACTATTTGATGTTATTGGACAGAACTGAGGCAAATAAGACTTCAGTGTCTGTTGGGGTGTGGCTTGAGTGGTAGATGGTCTCAGGGCACAAGGCCCTGAGTTTCAATTCCAGTGCCACAAAATGAATATATTTCTAGCATTATTTGCTCTATATTATCTATATCCATTATCACCTAGATCTACGTTTCATATATAGCAAGACAAACAAACAGATGGAGAAAAAGGAAGAGAGGAAGAGAAAGAGAATGTGCATGAGAGATTCTTCAGTAGCTATGGCACCAAAGACGTCCTTTGCTGTTGTCATGATCCGTGGAGAGGTAGAGGATGGGTAGGAAGCAAGAGTTCTTGGCTTGTGGCTAACTCAATGAGCTGAGAGAACAGTTTGAAAGTTGAGAGTGCCAAGATGCTTGGGATTTTAATAAGTATAATTCCATGTGAAAGTTCGGAGGTATGAGCCTAAAATTCAGCCTATAATTTTTGAAGTATGTGTTTACTTCTAAATTTATCGTATCTGTAGGGGAAAACAATCTAGAAAAATAGATCTCAGATGAAAGAATTGTGAAGCAGCAAGTAATAGAGACATGGGAAATGGTAAATGCTTGTGTAGGACAAAAGAACATTGACTACTGAAAACAACAGTAACACTCCTGTCTTTTGAAATATTACCTGTACATAGAATATGGGAAAGTAACAGCATACAGGCAAGGAGTAGATAAGGCATTAAAGATCCTTGTTTTTCCAAGGAACTAATAAATATATTAAGGAGACTGCAGTAGGATTTAGTAATGTATTAATAATGGGGGGGAACCTAAAAACTAAAAAAAAAAAAACCTAAAATAAAGACTAACAAGGGAGATAAAATAGACTATTTTAAGATAATTATTTTTAAAATAATGAATTAGGGGAAAAGAGAACCAAAAAATGCAAGAAATATACAGAAAACTGCAAGATTTTTAAAATCAAGTTGTGATACAGAGAGTAAGTATCAACTGATAAAATTCTGCAAAGGAAAACTGAAAACAAAAAGAAAAAGAAAATGAGCTAGGTGCCCGTGCCCATGGCACATGCTTGTAATCCTAGCAACTCAAGAGGCTGAGATCTGAGGATCGCACTTCAAAGCCAGCCCTGGGCAGGAAAGTCCATGAGACACTTATCTCCAATCAATCACCAGAAAACTGGAAGTGGCATTGTAGCTAACGTGGTAGAACGCTAGCCTTGAGCTGAAGAGCTGAGGGAGAGTGCCCAGGCCCAGAGTTCAAGCCCCATGACCAACCAAAAAAAAAAAAAAGGAAAGGAAAAAAAGACAAAATGCAAATATACACTACTGGAAGAGAGGTTAATTACTAATTTTTAATATATATTTTTATTGTGAAGATACTGTACAAAGGGGTTAGAGTTACATGAGTAAGGTAATAATTACATTTCCTATCAAACATTGTTACCAGCTCCTTTGTTTTTCCCCTATCATTCCTTCCCTCCCCACCTCCACAACTCCCCCCCACCCCTCCCCTTCCGAAGCTGTAAATTTCGTTTTCAACATAGTGTCTTGTACATCTCATTGTTACAATGGGTCAACCTGTATCCTTATTTCAGCATTTTATTTCCCTTCCCCTCCCCAAATTAGAAAAATGTGTATACAAGATGCAGGGCACCTGAAACAAATACAATGAAAACAGAGATTATACCATGGAGGAAGACCATACAAAAGAAACAAAAAAAAATCACACAGTTCAATATAAGGACATTAAAAAGATCAGCAACAAAGATAAAACTTCTTGTGTCCCTATTTTGTAGTTCATTTCGCATAGCATCATCTTTATGGTCATATGTACATGGCTTTTATCTTTTCTGCTTGTCCTAGACTTATACTAGTTATTGCAAATAAGGGAAACCATGGGAGCTATGTTTCCTTTGGGCCTGGCTTACTTCACTCAATACGATTTTTTCCAAGTCGTTCCATTTCCTAAAAATGGGGCAGTGTCATGTTTCTGATGGAGGCAAAGAATTCCAGTGTGTGTGTGTGTGTGTGTGTGTGTGTGTGTGTGTGTGTGTGTGTGTGTGTGTGTGTGTGTGTACCACATTTTCTTGATCCATTCATCTACTGAGGGGCATCTGGATTGGTTCCATATCGTAGCTATGGTGAACAATGGTGCGACAAACATAGTTGTGATTGTAGCTTTAGTATGGTCTTGTTTGTGATTGTTTGGGTAAATGCCCAGAAGTACAATTGTTGGATCATAAAGGACCTCTATGTGTAGTCTTTTGAGGAACCTCCATACTGCTTTCCAAAGTGGTTGAACAAGTTTACACTCCCACCAACAATGCAGTAGGGTTCCCTTTTTGTCCACATCCCCTCCAGTATCTGTTGTTATTAGATTTCTTGACTATAGCCATTCTAACTGGGATGAGATGGAATCTCAAAGCTGTTTTGATTTGCATTTCTTTTATGGCTAGAGAAGTTGAGCATTTATTCATGTGTATATTGACCATTCTTATTTCATCTTCAGAGAAATCTCTCCTTAAGTCTTTAGCCCACTTATTAATGGGGCAGTTGTTTGTTTGAGGATTTGTTTGGGGGGATTTAATTTTTTGAGTTCTAAGTATATTTTAATATGAGACCCTTGTCTGTTTGTATGGCTAGTGAAAATCTTCTCCCAATCCGTGGGCTTTCTATTGATCTTGCTAGTTATATCCTTTGCCATGCAGAAGCTCTGCAGTTTCATGCCATTCCATTTGTCCAACCTTTCTTTGATTTGTTCTGTTTCCGGGTCTTTATTCAGAAAATTTTGGACTGTGCCAAGGAGACCTAGGGTTTCTCCTATTCCTTCCTTTAATGTGTTCAAGGTGTCTGCTTTGACTTCGAGGTCTTTGATCCATTTGGAGTTGATTCTGGTGCAGGGTGAGATATAAGGATCTAGCTTTAGTTTTCTACAGGTGTTTAACCAATTTTGCCAGCATCACTTACCGAAGAGGCTGTCTTTCTTCCATTCTATTTTTTTAGCTCCCTTATAGAAGATTAGGTGGCTATAGATCTGTGGGTTCATTTCTGGGTTTTCAATTCTATTCTATCGGCCCTCAGGTCTGTTCTTGTGCCAGTACCAAGCTGTTTTGATTTCTATCGCAGTCTAGTAGAGTTTGAAATTTGGTATTGATATTCCTCCAGTACTGTTCTTTCTGCTAAGGTGTTTTTGCTATTCTGGGTCTTTAATTGTTCCATATGAATTTTTTGGATTGCTTCTTCTATTTCATTGAAGAATAAGGTTGGAATATTGATATATATCACATTGAATTTGTAGATAGCCTTTGGCAGCATTGCCATTTTCTCAATATTGATCCTCCCAATCCAGGAGCATGGGAGGTTTTCCCATTTCCTTACTTCTGCTTTAATTTCCATTTTCAGGTTTTTGAAGTTTCTGTCATAGAGGTCCTTCACTTCTTTAGTTAATTTAATTCCTAGGTATTTTGTTTTTGTGTGGCTATTACAAAAGGAGTTGGTTTCCTGATTTCAGCTGGGCTGTTCTCGTTATTGGCATACAAAAAAGGCCATTGACTTTTTAGGGTTAATTTTATACTTTGCCAAAGTTTCAGCTCAGCTTGAGTACCTTGGGAGTGGAGTCCATGGGGTTCTTTAAATACAAGATCATGTTGTCTGCAAAGAGGGAGAATTTTACTTCATCTTTCCCTATTTGGATCCCCTTTATGTTTGCATCTTGTCTTATTGTTCTAGCTAGGCATTCTAATACTAAATTGAAGAGAAGTGGAGAGTGTGGACATTCTTGTCTCATTCCTGTATTTAGAGGAAATAGCTTTAGCTTTTCACCATTAAGCAGAATGCTAGCTGTAGGTTTGTCATACACAGTGTTGATTATACTGAGGAATGTTCCATGGATTCCTAGTTTTTCCAAAGCTTTCATCATAATGCTGTGTTGGGTCTTATCAAATGCTTTTTCTGTATCTATTGAGACAATCAAGTGGTTCTTATCCTTGCTCTTGTTGATGTGATGAATTATATTGATTGATTTGCCTATAGTGAACCAACTTTGTATCCCTGAAATGAATCCTGTTTGGTCGTGTGTATGATTTTTTTTATGAGTTGTTGAAGTTGATTGGCCAAAATTTTGTCGAGAAGTTTTGTATTGATATTCATCAGAGAAATGGGTCTATAGTTCTCTTTCTTTGATGAGTCCCTGCCTGGTTTTGGGGTGAGGGTTATGATGGCTTCATAGAAAGAGTTTGGTTGGAAACTTTCACTTTCAATTTCAATGAAGAGTTGGAGGAGTATTGGTGTGAGTTCTGCTTTGAAGGCCTTGTAAAATTCAGCTGTAAATCCATCCGGTCCTGGGCTTTTCTTGGGGGGGGAGGGGGGGAGTGCTCTTATTGCTATTTCTATTTTGATGCTTGATATGGATCTGTTAAGTTGGTTTAAATCATCTCAGTTTAGTTTCAGCATGTCAATCTTTGCCAAATATTTGTCCATTTCTTCCAGATTCTCAAACTTCTTAGCATAAAGGTTTGAGAAGTATTCCCTTATAATGTTCTGAACCTTGGTTGTTTCTCTGGTGATGTTTCCATTCTCATCTCTGAGTTTGTTTATATGGGTGTGTTCTCTTCTTTTTCTGATAAGATTTACTAAGGGTCTGTTAATTTTGTTAAATTTTTTGAAGAACCAACTCTTTGTTTTGTTGATTCTTTCTGGGATTTTTTGGGGGGTGGGAACTCTAAATCATTTAATTACAATTTAATTTTAATTATTTGTTTCCATCTATTGGATTGGGGTTTAGCTTGTTGCTCTTTTTCAAGGAGCTTCAGGTGCCTCATTACAGAATTACTAATTTTTAAAGAAGCTTTTATAGGTTTATTATCAATTATAAAGTAAAAATGAAGGTAAGTAACATTGCTTGAAATAAAGATTGCATAATGATAAGTATCAATTCAATAGAAAGACAAGTACAAATAGATACTACAGAAGATGCTAAATGCATATGTAACTAATATGATTGTAGTTTTATTAATTTTATATTTATTTTTATATGTAAAAAATCATTAATTCATGTGTATATTCTCATGAAATATAATTTTATATATTAAATGCATATAATTATATTTTAATATATTTAATTATAATTATGGTATATATGTATGTTATCATACATTATTATTAATAATATTTAATATTATTATAAAGTACATATATGACATTATATAGCATATCAATATTGAATATTAATACATCATATTTTATTATGTATTATATTACATTACATATATTATATATTATATTGTTACATTTTTAACATTACTAATTAATATTAGACATTATTATATATTACCTTATTATATTATTAACTTACATTATTATATTACATATTATGTAACATAATAATTATATACTATATATACATATAAATTACATTATATATTACATAGAGTATATTATATTTTATATTTTTATTGTATATTATACTACATATTATACATTATTTTATATTATTACATATTACAAATTAATACATATTATATTATGCTATTATATTGTATATTAGAACAATAATATAACTGTAATAATATATGATGTAATTGTAATATGATTAATATATTATACATATAATTATACATAATATAACATTATAAATATTTATATTTTTCTCAATCTTTATTTTTCTGATCTTTATTCATTAGATATTTACATGTAATATAATTTAATTGTATAATTATAATTAACTATGTAATCACATAAATTATATACTTATGATATAATCATAACTATAATGTTATGATTCCATAATTATAATTTATATGTACATATAACATTTTCCTGATATTTATTTATGTGTCTGAAATGCATAGAGAACAGAACATCAGGTTAAGTATTGCCTTTCAATCAAGTGCTAATAATAGAAAAGTTTGGTGACCAATAGCTGTCAGTTGAAAGTGTGCACAGTTGAGAGAAAAGTCCTTCAGTCCTTAAAAAGAATCTAGTGTGTCACAATATCAATGTCAAGTGAGATCTTTTTCCAGAAATGCAATGCAATGTCATTTACTTCACTACTCCAATGGGCCTACATGAATATGCTATTACTGTCATTAGTGAATTTAATAGACATTCCTGATTCTACAAAATTCATCAAACCAAAAATGGAAGAGAACTTTCCCCAATTAAGTTGGAAGTGTTGACAAAACTTACAAGATCTTATTAAAAACTTGCTCAAAAGACTGAAAATGAAGAAAAGTGTGTCCATCATTATAATTTTCTGTTTCAAAATTATTCTTCAGATAGCATATAGTCATTGTACAAAGTAAGGAGTTTCATTGTGATTTTTACATACATGCATAGAAGGTACTTTGATCAAATTCCTCCTCCTTTACCCTTTCTTAACTCCCTTTTTAGAGATATTTTCAAGTTCAATAAAGCAATATAAAAAGATATTACTATTGAAAAGGATGAATGAAACTGTCATTATATGCAGATCACACAAGTCTTCATGAAGACAATAAGAAAGAATCTAGAGATAAAATATAAATCAATAACTGATGTAGCAAAGTTGTAGAACAGGATAAAACAAATACTCCTTGAATTCTACATACCAGCAACAATTCAGAAAAAGAATTTAATATGGTACAGTGAAAGAAAGACATACAACACTTGGAAGAAATCTAACAAATATTGTGCATGCTATTTTACAGAAAAAATACAAACTATTACTGAGATAGATTGTACAAGATTTATAGAAAAGGATTCATTCAAACGTTCACAAATTGGATAATAGTGAAATGTCAATTTTCCTTGATCATTTTATTCTAACTCCAATCAAAACCCTTGAAGATTGTTATTGGTCCAGCTTTAATATGTAAATATTGAGATATAAGAATAGCCAAAGCAGGGCTGGGAAGGTGGCTCAGTGGTAGAGTGCTTGCTTTGCATGCATGAAGTCCTGGTTTGATCCCTCAGCACCACATAAACAGAAAAAGCCAGAAGTGGCACTGTGGCTCCATTGATAGAGCACTAACCTTGAGCTGAAGAGCTGAGAGACAGTGCCCAGGCCCAGAGTTCAGGTCCCATGACCAATAACAACAACACAAAATAGCCAAAGAACTCTTTAAGAAAGGAATTCATAGTTTAAAGACTTTTATTACTAACTAGCCAAAATTAATAGTCATAGAAATTAAGATAGTGGAGTGAAGTTGATGAAGATGCATTGTGCTCACAAACGGACATGTTGAATTGAAATCCCCTTGTACACGTAGGGGAAGGGGAAACTGGGGAAGCAAAGGAAAGGATGACATTATCCAAAAACAAATGTGCTCATCACCTGACTTATGAAACAGAGAATCCCTCTGTACAGCATCTTAATAACAAAAATAAAGTTATATATTAACAAAACACCTCAAGAGACTGAGATCTGGGGATCTTGGTTTGAAAATCAGCCTGGACAGGAAAGTCTGTGAGACATTTATCTCCAATTAACTTGCAAAAAGCCAAAAATGGAGTTGTGGCTCAAATGGTAGAGCTCCATCCTTGAATGAAAAAGCTAAGGAACAGTGCTGAAGCTCTAAATTCAAACCCAAGTATCAGCACAAAAATATAAAAATCTTAAAAAATTAGTAAAACAAAAATATAACCTCCCCTTCAAAAATAGAACAATGTATAGACAAATCAAGAAAGTTAAAAAGTAAAAAATTCAGACACAGTGCCATGCACCTACAGTTCTCTTATTTATGATTGTATTTCAGGTTATCTGAGAAAGCAGTCTTTTTATTCCGTAGTGCTAGGTAAAAATGTAATCCTGTGTCCTACATTATGCCATTAGAAAAAAAATGATTTCAGATGAAATGAAGAATTTGATGCAAAAACTAATGACAGCATGCTAAGATATACTTTACAAAAACATTTTTAAATGGTTAGGTATGAGAATATTCTGAAGAGTAAACAGATTTCTTAAACAGATAACAAAAAGTACTAGCAAAAAATTTGGAATGTCTATCTAACAGGACTGATTTGTCATCCAAATTTAACAAAGACATAGCCAGAATATAGAAGAACTATTAAAAGTCAAATGAGATGCAGCCATGTTTTAAAATAGTGTAATACCTGAATAATACCTTGCCAAGGGTGGCTATCCAAATAGCAAAATTGTAAACATCACTAGTCATTAGGAAATGTCTGTTCAAACCACAGCCTAGAATGTGAAGGCTCATGATAAATTTAGACTTGGTTAAATTTGATTTGAAATTCAAATTAGAGCAAGGGGGCATAATAAACACAGATCAGAGGTGCAGATAGCAGGGCAGGCTGAGAGTTGAAAAGAACTTAGTCAAATTGAACTTGTAAGAAGAGTATGGACTCACATAACTTAATGTTTAACTATTTTGAAGGTAATTCGCAGGCCTCAGTGGTATCTAATGTAATATGAATGATATATTAAGCTAAAGGAGATATATAAACAGTACATATTTTATGATTGCTTTGATATGAAGTTGGAAAACAAATTTAGTCCATGGTGACATATATTAATAGTGACAGTTGAGCAGAGTGATGACAGGCTTTGCATATATTGGTGATATTCTATAGATATTCAATAATTACACAGGTATATTTACTTTGAAATAATTTATCTGCCTGTATACACATTTAATATTTATCTACTTCTTAAGTAACTTTCCTCAACCAAACATGTATCCACAAAGAAAGCTAAGGCATCAGATATGTCAAAAGAATAGTAACTCATTTAAAAGGCAGAGGGGGCCAGGTACCTGTGGCTCACACCTCTCATCCTAGCTACTCAGGAGGCTGAGATCTGAGGTTTGCAAGTCAAAGCCAGCCTGGGCCGGAAAGTCTGTAAGACTCTTATCTCCAATTAAGCACCAGAAAACCGGAAGTGTTGTGACTCAAGTGGTAGAGCACTAGCCTTGAGCTGAAGAGCTCAGGGTCAGCATCCAGCCCCATGACTGACCAACAACAACAACAAAAAAAGGCAGCATGGACATGATCATGTGGAAATTGATAACTTTGAACTCACCAGTTTGAATGGAGTCAGTGGGATGGATAGCTAAATGGTCTGGGTTTGGGATATGATAGGAGGTAATGAGTATTACCAAGGCACCAGCTCAGATTGTGTTCAGGTTCCCACATGATTTTAACTTGTTCAGTCCATATAAAAAAAAAATCTCCAATACTCCATGAGGTTTATACTGCAAGACTTCGGCTAGATGCTTGAAACTGAGAATAATGTATATGTGTTGGTGAATGTGTGTGTACATGTTTATTTCTATTCACATATACATATGTATGCAATGTTTTCCCATTTTTACATATCCATGGTAAAGTTTAATTTATAAATTAAGTACAGTAATAGATGAATAATAATCACTAATAATAAAATAGAATAATCATAACTGTATACTTTAATAAAATTGCCAGTATCACTACTCTGTGCTTTGAGGCCATTTTTATGTAAGCCAAGGGTAATTTGAACACAAACATTGTCATACCTTAGAAGTCAGTCAATCTGATGGCTCCTAAGGAGCATAGAGAATATGGAGACACTTGGAAGTTGAGCATACAGATAGATACTAAGGAAGTACTTACTATTTTCTCTTATGATTCTAAAATATCTACATGTTTTCTTTCCCTTAAAGCCCTAGTCCCTTCTTGAGCATTGTGCTATATCAGTTACTTTGAGTAGTATATTATCAAAATGAGAAAAACCTTCATGGGACCCCCCCCCCAGTCAGCAGTGAAATGAATCTGGGAAATAGCGAGTATTAGGAATTTCACTATTTTCTTAAAAAAAAAATAGTGTCTAAAAGTTCAGAAATCTGAGCCTGACTGCCTAGAGATTTAGTGCCAATAAATGAAAGCGGGAGATGGAAATCTGAACCACAAAGGATTCTGATGGTACTGAGTAAGCCAACCTGTGAAGAGACACTGGTATATTGTGTGCCAGTCGACAAGGAAAGGAGAAGAGAGATTGAGCAGATCGAAAGAAGAATGATCCTGTCCCCATTCAATTTCTACTTCTGCCTCTCTTACACAGGCAGGCTCTCTGAGTCCTGGAATAATATGTCCATGTTTTTCCATTTTATTTTTCTTGCTGCTGTTGTTTGTTTTTGCCACCGATGTTCTGATGTTCTCTGTGCTGTAGGACTGTTAAGAAAAACAAAGGTATGCTAATCGACTTTCTTCCTTTTCTTTCCCCTTATCTTCTTTGTTTCTTCTCATCCATTCTTTCCTTTTTCTGCTACCTCCCCATTTCCCTCCTCTCTGTCTTACTATTCCCCTTCTCTTCTTTTCAATGTCTCTTTCCTTACATTTTTCCTTATTTTTTTCCTCCTGTTCCATCTTTGTTTCCTTCTCTTCCTCCCCCAATGTTCTCCCTCCCTCCAACTCTCAGATAGAGAAAAGGAAGTTCAACCACAACTCTAACTCTACGTACTGTGTCTTCATGGTCAACAAACCCTACGCCATCACCTGCTCTGTGGTGGCCTTCTACATACCCTTCCTCCTCATGGTGCTGGCCTATTACCGCATCTATGTCACGGCCAAGGAGCACGCGCGCCAGATCCAGATGCTGCAGCGTGCGGGAGGGGCCCCTTCGGAAGGCAGGGCCCAGCCTGCGGACCAGCAAAGCACCCACCGCATGCGGACAGAGACCAAAGCAGCCAAGACCCTGTGCATCATCATGGGCTGCTTCTGCCTCTGCTGGGCTCCGTTCTTTGTCACCAATATCGTGGATCCTTTCGTAGACTACACTGTCCCTGAGCAGGTGTGGACTGCTTTCCTCTGGCTCGGCTATATCAATTCCGGATTGAACCCCTTTCTCTACGCCTTCTTGAATAAGTCTTTTCGACGTGCCTTCCTCATCATCCTCTGCTGTGATGATGAACGCTACAGAAGACCTTCCATTCTGGGCCAGACCATCCCCTGTTCTACTACAACCATTAATGGTTCCACACATGTACTAAGGTGAGTGCGTAGGAAGCTGATGGGTTTGGTTGATTCCCTTTGGAAGGGGTAATGATCCAACTCTATTCCCACAGAATGAATTCCTGCACACATGTGCAATGTTAACAAACGGTAAAGAAGAGACTATCATTGGGACACGGAATAGAGTCATAAGGACTCAAGCTTTGAAGGGACACTGACCAGCATTCAAATCCAGTCTCCATAGCTCTGTGGTCATTTAACCATCTGGACACTTGGTCACATTTTAGAATTAGATTAGATTAGAATCCTTATTTATATAGCACAGCGTTTGTGAAAACAAATGAGCTAATGTATGTATGCTCAGTTACACCTTACAAGCACTTAATAAGTGTTTTCTACTCTATTGAAAGGGAATATTTTACAGTAGTGGTTAAAACAGGAGCCTTAAATGGAAAAGACTTTATGTTCACTCTCAGTGTCCCTGCTAATCAGCTCTGTCTGGAATTTACTTTCAACTGCATAAATAATAATAAATTTATACAGTTGAATTTTTATACAAAATTGAAGTAATTTTCCTTAATTTTTTCCCTTAATTTTATTTTTATAAATACTGAATTGTATACATTTTTGAAATAAAATAATTTTATTTCAGTACTATAAATAATAATTATACCACCTAGGGTTTGTGACCTTTACACATAATACATTTATAGTGTTTAACACATATAGTGCTCCTAATATTAGTAATACTTTTGGTAATGGGACTAGTAATAGGTACACATTGCCTGATAAACTCAGATCTCAAGAAAATAATATACTAAAATAAATAAAAATATGTGTGCAATTGCATCCACTACATGATACAATAGAAGGATGAACAATTTTGGATGGATTTGTGAGGTGGAAGGAAGCTGATTTGGTTTAAGGATCTCAGAGAAGTCTGCCCAGAGCATCATTTTTTAATGAATTTGAGACAAGGAAGAGGTATCAGGCAAACATGCCAGAGAGAGAGCAGCATGAGGAGAGAAATGGGTTGTGAAGATGAGGAGAGACACACATAGGAGTGACTTTGGCTTGTTGGAACCGAATGCTTAATGACTAGTATGATGTGTCTTTCATGAGAATGTTTTTGACCATCTCAGCTTGAGGTCTTCTGAGTTAGGAAAAGCCATATGTCATAAGTATATGTATTCTGTAGATGATTTATTTATCAATTGGTGAAAGTGAACTAAGCAACCCAAGGACATTTATGGGATGGAGGGAATGAGAGAGAAGGAGGGAACACCTGACATGAAGCTAAAGGAAAGAAATGTACATATCACCCAATTTGTAAAAAAAAAAAATAGTTTTATTGTTGAAGGTCATAAAGTTCATAAGCAATGTAGATTAAGATAATGATGCCCATCATTGTGGAGATTAAAAGGTGTTTGTGATTTTAAAAGAATTTAAAGGCAAAAAAAGTAAGTAGGAATAGTTACGTGATATAAATGCTGGGTTTTAGCAGCTGCTTACATTTTTAGCTATCAGTATGAGCAGATTTGAAGCTAAAGTCTAGCATGGTATTGGGGTGCTACTTGGTGAATAAACCTCAAAGGATAGTGTTCTCTTTTTTGTTTGGGGTTTGTTTGTTTTTTGTTTTTGTTTTTGTTTTTTTCTGGCAGTCCTAAGACTTTAACTCAGGGACCTAGGCATTGTCCCTCAGCTTCTTTTGTGCAAGACCAGTGCTCTACCACTTCAGCCACAGTACCATTTCTGGCTTTTTTCTGAGTAGTTTATTAGAGATAAGCATCTCATGACTTTCCTGCCTGAGCTGGCTTTTACCGTGTTCCTCCGATCTCAGCTTCGTGAGTAACTAGGATTATAGGCCTGGCTGGGGTCCTCTTTTAATTATCGTGCCTTACTGAGTATCACAGAAAGAATGTATCTATCACAAAGTATGTGTACAACAACTTCTGTGTGGTATGGCAGAGAGATTTGAGCTATTTAAGCTCCAGTTTAAGTCCAGGTTGTTGACCACTTATAAACAGCATCTGTTCGGGCAATGTATTTGCTAAATTAGTTGTCTTGAAGTTGGTTGTGGTATTCTATAGATACTATTGTAGAAGGAATTTGGGAGTTTCTAGGGCAGTTCAAGAATAGCTAATTTTCTAATACTGTACTATTTTTCCTTGCTGCTTTTCATAATTTGTAGTGTGGTTGTCAAGCAAAGATGCACTTGCCATAGTGAATTCCCCAGACTTCTTCAGGAGGTCAGCAAAGTGCCAGGAATTAGTTGAAGTATTTTTCTTTTGGGGACAGGGAATCTGGTAAGTGTAAGAACAGCCGACAGAGAAGGCTGAATCTACTACAAACCTGAATTTACTACAGGTTAAGTCTGATGGGGACAGAAATTCTGTCTGGTTGACTCACTGCTATCTATCAAATCCCCAATGTATTGCCTGAGATATATAGGAATTTAAACTCTCAGTGAATAAATGAACAACTTATAAAATGACTTGTCTAGGTTATTTATTTTAGCTTGACATAGCTTCAGAAAAAATCAGTATTTTTCTTTCAAATCCCACAAATTACAGAACATCAACCAGTTCAGATGAGGAAATATAAAAACAAAACAACAAGTTTCTTTTCTACAAATGTTAGTCATTTCCAGAGACAACAATTCACCTAAGTCTGGTAGTGTCTCCAGCATTTTTATAAACATTCTTAAAAACTCACAAGTTGGGGCTGGGAAGTTGGCTCAGTGGTAGAGCACTTGCCTTGCATGCCTGAGGCCCTGGCTTCAATTCCTCAGTACCACATAAGCTAAAAGAAAAAAGCCGGAAGTGGCGCTGTGGCTCAAGTGGTAGAGTGCTAGCCTTGAGCTGAAGAGCTGAGGGACAGTGCCCAGGCCCAGAGTTCAGGCCCCACGACCAGACACCCCCCCAAAAAAAAAAAAACTCACAAGTTTACAGCTTATTCTCTTATTATTTTATAAAAATGGGCATAGTCTATATGTACTATTTCTATGCCTTTTGCATTTTATTCTGATGTTTTTGGTGTTTCTTTTTTTTGTTTTTTGGGTGGTCCTGGAGTTTGAACTCAGCATTTCTCACTTGCAAAGCAGGTAGTCTACTTACCATTTTTGCTATTATTATTACTACTATTATTATTTAGCCTTTTTATTGTAAAAGTACTGTACAGAGGGTTGGTTACAGTTTCATGAGTAAGGTCATGAGTACATTGCCTATCGAGCATTGTTAGCCCCTCTTTTGTTTTCGCCTACCATCCCTTCCCTCCCCACCTTCCCAACTCCCCCCACCCAAGTTGTAAAGTTCAGTTTTCAACGTAATACCTTGTATGTCTCATTGTTACAATGGGTCAGCCTGTATCCTTGTTTCAGCATTCTGTTATTTCCCCTCCCCTCCCCAAATTAGAAAAATGTATATACTTGATGCTATGGTTATTTTTGAGAGAGAGTTGCACTTTTTTTTTCTCAGTTGTGGGGCTTGAACTCTGGGCCTGGGCGCTGTCCCTTCACTCTTCAGCTCAATGCGAGCGCTCTACTGCTTGAGCCACAGTGCCACTTCCGGTTTTCTAGTGGTTTATTGGATATAGGAGTCTCAAGGACTTTCCTGCCCAGGCTGGCTTTGAACCACGATCCTCAGATCTCAGCTTCCTGAGTAGCTAGGATTACAGGCGTGAGCCACCAGCACCAGCTGGGTTTGCACTTTTTAACTAGGCTGGATTAGAATCTGTAATAATACTGATCTGCCGCTTCAGTAGCTAGGATTGCAGGCATGAGCCATCAGTGCCAAATTGTATTCTTCAACAATACATTTCGGAGATAATTCCACTGGAGAACATATAGATATTCTTTTTAACTGTTCCATAATCTTCTGTACTAAAAATACATGTTAAAATTCTTATAATTATCTCCATTAGTAGGTGTGTAGGTGTTTCCAATGTCTGCTATTACAAAATATAATATTCCAATGCTTTTGAGTACTTTCTTTTTCAGATAGCTACCAAAAGTGAAGTTGTTTTATTAACCTGAATGTCCAGCTATGATTTTTACCATAAAACGGACCTGCTATAACCCTGTAGCAATATTCTCATCAAGAGAGTGTGAGAATGTGCTTGACTCATCACTCCCACCCATACTATTATCAATGTTTTGTCATTTTGTTAATTTTAAAACACTTATGTAATTTACATTTTACCAAATAATTTGTCAGGTTAAACCTATTTTAGATTAGTTCTTGACATTTTATCCTTATATGAACTGCATCATTCTATGTTTGACTCTTTTGTGAGAGCTTCATCGTAATTTTTCTTAATTTTTAAGTGTTCTTTATCATATTCTGGATATCAATTCTTTGCTATATAATTGGCAAACACATCTTCCCTATCTTTTTTGGGGGGGGGAGGTTCGGTTTGAGGCCTGAACTCTGGGCCTGGGCGCCATCCCTCAGCTCTTCAGCTCAAGGCTAGCGCTCTACCACTTGAGCCACAGCGCCACTTCCAGCTGTTTTCTTTTTACTTATGTGGTGCTGAAGAATCGAAGCCAGGGCCTCAGGCATGCAAGGCAAGCGCTCTACCACTGAGCCACCTTCCCAGCCCCATCTTCCCCATCTTACTGTTTTGTTTTAATTTGGTTAACTTTACTCTGTGTGTGTGTGTGTGTGTGTGTGTGTGTGTGTGTGTGTGTGTGTGTGTGTGTGTGTGTGTGTGTGTGTGTGTGTGTGTGTGTGTGCTACTACTAAGGCTTGAACTCAGAGCCGAGGCTCCGACCCTTAGCTTTTGCACTAAGACCAGCATTTTGCCACTTTAGCCACTGCTCATCTTCAGGTTTTTGGTGGTTAATTAGAGATTATAGTCCCACACAGACTTTCCTGTCTGGGCTGGCTTTCTTTTAAAAAAAATTTTTTTTATTGTGAAAATACCATATAGAGAGGTTACAATTACATGGGCAAGATAATGAGTACATTTCTTATCAAGCATTGTTGCCTCCTCCTTTGTTTCCCTTTCCCATCCCTTCCCATTTCCGTCCCCCCACTCCCTCCCCCTCCCCCTTCCCCCCCAAAGTTGTAAAGTTCCTCTTTCGACATAATGACTTGTACATCTCATTGTTGCAATGGTTCTACCTGGTGATCCTCAGATCTCAGTCTCCTAAGTATCTAGCATTACAGGTGTCAGCCACTGGTGCTTAGCTTGGTTAACATTTTTCTTATAGAGGTTTTGATTTTTGTAAACAATATTCATGCTTGACTTCTAGAGTTGGGCCCCGGTTCTTCCTTAAAGCTCTTCTCACATTAATTTTCTAATACATTGTATCTCTCACTGGAAACCTTGTCAATCCCCCTTGTAGTCCCTGAGTGTGAGTCTTTTCAGGGTGTAGTTCTTGGTACTTTTTTCAACTACTGCTTGTTTTGTGGGGTTGGACCACCTATGAAATCAATGGCCATCTTCAAGTCGTAATCTCTTTTGACCACTATATTTTGGTAATAGCTCTTTCCTGAGCTCTTTCCAGAAGGTCCAACTTGCTACTTGGACAACTACATATAGACATATCTGAGGAATCTCAAATTTAATGCAGCCACAAAGAATCTGTAGTTCTGTGTTCCTCTCCTCTCCAGCCACAAGTTTCTGGAATTTTCCCATCTTCATAAATGGGATCAACTTCTATTGTATTACTAATTCTAGGTACTTTTCTTTGAGAAAGAACTAACAGATAAGTTGAGAGGACTTTAATCTTTTAAGCAAGAAGAACCAATCAAAGTATGATCAACAAGGAACTCACAATCATTTGGCAGCTTAGAAAAAAGCACAGATTCCAGGTTTTATAACTATACTAGAGAAAGGCTACTAAAATAACATTTCTACTAAGTGAATACTATGCATAATACACTTCAAGAATCACAGTTCTAAGCTGGGCACTAGTGGCTCACACCTGTAATCCTAGCTACTCAGGAGGATGAGATCTGAGGATTGCAGTTCAAAGCCAGCTCTGGGAGGAAAGTCTGTGAGACCCTTGTCTCTAATAAACCACTCAGAAAATCAGAAGTGACACTGTGGCTCAAGTGATAGAGCACTAGCCTTGAGCTGAAGAGCTGAGGGACAGGACCCATGCCCATAACTCAAGCCCCATGACCGACAAAAAGAAAAAGAAAAAGAAAAAAAAAGAATCATAGTTCTAGACTTTCATAGCTTAGCATAAGCCCAGTGTGTGTTGGCATTGGCCATGTTTCAGGACTTGTTACAGCTCTTTGTATTTATTTATTTATTGTTGTAATTTGATGTACAAAGAGGTTATAGTTGCATAAGTCATGTATTGAGGATATTTATTTTTGAACAGTGTCACCTCTTCCCTTCTTATCTCAGTTTTTCTCTCTGGACTCTCCTCCCCGACAAGTTGTATAGTTCATTTTCAACACAGTGTCTAGTGAGTATGAGTGCAGCATTAGTTCAGCCTTTGTCCCACCATTTCTGTGCTTCTCCTTACTCTTCTGAGACTCTGTAAGGAGTCTTATTTTTGAATTTACAATTTTTTAATTTTATTGTAAAGATGCTGTACAGAGGGGTTACAGTTACATGAGTAAAGTAATAAGAACATTTCTTGTGGAGCATTGTTACCCCCTCCTTTGTTTTTCTCCTACTATCTTTTCCCACCCCTACCTCCCCCAGCCCTCCACTCCTCCCCCCAAAGTTGTAAAGTTCATTTACAACATAGTGTCTTATTAGTCTTGTTGTTGCAATGGGTCATCCTGAATCCTTATTTCAGCATTTTGTTATTCCCCTTCACCTCCCCGAATTAGATAAATGTATATACAAGATGCGGGGTACCAAAATCAAATACAGTGACAACAGGAGATATACCACAGGTGGAAGAGCATAGAAAAGAAACAAAAGAAAATCACATAGTACATTAAAAACAACAACAAATAAAAAGCTCTTGTGTCCATATCTTGGTGTTCATTTGGCTTAGCATCATCTTATATGGTCATATGTACATAGCTTTTGAGCTTTTCTGCTCATCTGATAAGATTACAGACAAGGGCCTCATATCTAAAATGTACTTAGAACTCAAAAAATTAAATCCCCCCAAAACAAATCCTCAAACAACCGCTCCATTAATAAGTGGGCTAAAGACTTAGAGACTTCTCTGAAGAGGAAATAAATATGTCCAATAGACACATGAAGAAATGCTCAACTTCTCTATCCATAAAAGAAATATGAATCAAAACATCATTAAGATTCCACCTCACCCCAATTAGAATGGCTGTAATCAAAAACTCTAATAACAACAGATGCTGGAGGGGATGTGGCCAAAAGGGAATCCTACTGCACTGTTGGTACAGTAGGTGTTCAACCACCTACTGTTGGTGCAGTAGGTCTTCAACCACTCTGGAAAGCAGTATGGAGGTTCCTCAAAAGACTCCACATAGAGCTCCCCTATGACCCAGCAATCCCACTTCTGGGCATTTACCCAAATGATCACAAACAGCTCCCAGCACAACTATGTTTATCACAGCATTATTCACCATAGCTAAGATACAGACCAACTCAGATGCCCCTCAGTAGATGAATGGATTAAGAAAATGTGTTTATATATATATAGATAGATAGATAGATAGATATACATATATATATATATATATCTCATGATTTCCCTTATAATGCAATAATTAGCATACAACCAGGATGATCTTTTTTGGGGGGCCAGTCGTGAGGCCAGAACTCTGGGCCTGGGCGCTATCCCTCAGCTCTTCAGCTCAAGGCTAGTGCTCTATCACTTGAGCCACAACACCACTTCCAGCTTTTTTCTTTTTGCTTATGTGGTGTTGAGGAACCCAGGGCCTCAGGCATGCAAGGTAAGCGCTCTACCATTGAGCCACCTTCCCAGCCCCCAACTGGGATGATCTTCTAAGGAGTCTTTTGATGGGTAATAATTAAATCTAGAATTAACTAATCAAGTTCAGTACATGGTTCCTTTTATAAGTTTGCTTTGGTTCAGTCACGCTTTAAGCCAAACTATTCTCACTTTGGAGACATGATTGTGTAATGTTGCCTTGTGGCCATAAGGCAGAAAGAGATAGGGAATAGAGACAAGTCAAATTGATTTGATTTTGGGTTCTGTGGGGATTTGATTCAGGGTGCTTTGTTGATGAACTCACCTGCACTGTGCACTGTGACATCCTCAGAGCCCAGCAAAGGTCTGAGAACACTGTGGGATTTTTCAAGGGATGAGAGGATACTCTGCCTTCTTGTTCTCTGGCTTCGTTTCTCTTTTATATTATGATTTAAAATTTTTTATTGTAAAGGTGATGTACAGAGGGATACTGTATTGAGTATCATTGAAGAATTAGTTCACTCTTTGTCTCACTTCTCTTTTGCTTAACCATTCCTATGCTTCTTAGCTCCGATAATCCAGGACAGAGAAGAGACTAAGGTGTTAAGTATAGTCTAGATATTTTACTCAATTTGAAATCTGCTAATGATTCCAATTTTGTCCTCATGGGAAATTTTGTCCTCCTATGTCATGACTTCCTTGTAAAAAAATTCAAGCAAGATACTAGATGTGAAGTTTCTTTGCTAATGTTAAGCTTTCTGCATGTAGAGAAATAAAAACAGGCTATTTATCAATTAGGCTACACAAGCAGAGATTGCATGCAAAGTTTAGTTTTATAGATAGGTTTCTCTGTTCTCTACTAGGTTTAAATCTCCAGCCTCACACCTGGCACAGACCTTACCTAGGACACTTTCCTAGTGCCTAAGAATACTGAAACCTTCTTCAAGCACTTCCCAAATAATCTACTCTTTCTCTGACTGCATTGTGACCAGCAGTGTCCAGTATCTGGTCTCCAAGCCCCTGGTGAAACTGATTTTCCATTTGCTTGGAGCTCTCTAGAGCTGTATTGTTTACAGTTTATGTAGCAGTCTCATTGGGCTATTTGCATTTTAATATAAACAAAGTTAAAAAAACTAAAACTTCACTTCCTGGGTTGCAGGATGAATATCACAGGCCCTCATGTGATGAGTATCTACTGGATTAGACAGCGAAAATATAGATTTACCAAATTTTGCTGTCAACAAAAAGCTCAATCATAAACAAACCGATTCTTGTAGGTGTCCATGTAAATCTTTCACAGTTACCTGTCCAGTATTAGTACATCTAGATCTACATATGGAATCATTGGAAAAGAAAAATAGAAGAGTGAGAAAGTGACATGAGAAAGGAAAAGAGAATTAGGACCCTCTCCCTGCATAAAAGACAGGAAGGAATTAAGAAATTTATAGTCTCCTTTTAGTTCCGTAATGATTTTTCTCTTCAGCCAGACTGTCAGTACATGAGGGCATATCACATCACTCTTTTATGCTCTAAAGTTCCTTCAAGCTGTTGAAATTACCCAATTCATGTATTTATTGAATGAATGCTCTAATGTCTAACTAAACTATATGCTAGAATAAGTTTTCACCATTTCAAAAAGTATGCATTCATTTCATAACTGTTTATATCATTACAAATGACTTACCAACTTATCGCTTTAACTCATAGGATGTCTCTCTTAAATTTTTCACATTATTTTATTATTCTGTGCATGTGATGGGAGCTTGAATTTATGGTCCGGAGGTATTTCTTAGCATTTTTTATTAAGGCTGGTAATCTACCCACCTGAGTAACAGATCCACGTCCTGCTATTTGCTGGACTTTTTGCTTTGGTGGTGAGATCCTCAGATCTCAGACTCCTGAGTCGCTAGGATTACAGGTGTAAGCCAACAGGGCCTGGCTTGAAATATTCTGTGTGTGTGTGTGTGTGTGTGTGTGTGTGTGTGTGTGTGTGTGTGTGTGAAAAGAGTTTTGTTGAAGGAAAGTTCTCTAGGGAAAAAATGGAAGAAAGGAATGAACTGCTTCATTTCTATATTTGATGTCAGTATAACTTGTGGAGGAGATGGGGAAAAACAAGTCGTTTAAGGATACAGGTGGACCTGTTGCAACAATGAGAAGGACAAGTTGTCATGTCCAAAACGAGCTTTACAACGTCGGTGGGGGGGGGAAAGGAGGGGGAAGGAGAAGGATTGGGATTGGGGGGGAGGGGGGAGGCTGGGAAGGAATGTGAAGGGTAAACAAAGGAGGAGGCTGCAATGCTTGGTAAGAAATGTATGCATTATCCTGCCCATGTAATTGTAACCCCTCTGTACAGTATGTTCGCAAATAAAATTAAATTAAATTTTAAAAAAAGCACTTTGTTTAGAAAGAGCATTATTTTGGGGAGTATTTTGAATTACTAGACAAGAAACCACAGTGTTTAGTACTTGAAAATAGAGGAAGAAAGAATCAGTTTATCTAGAAAAGAGACAAAGAAGTTTCTCTGTAAGTCTTTAGCCCACTTATTTATAGGGCAGTTGTTTCTTTGAGGATTTGTTGTTGGGGGATTTAATTTTTTAAGTGCCAAGTATATTTTAGATATGAGACCCTTGTCCATTGTATGGTTAGTGAAGATCTTCTCCCAATCAGTGGGCTTTCTATTGATCTTGCTAGCTATGTCCTTTGCCATGCAGAAGCTCTGCAGTTTCATGCAATTCCATTTGTCCAACCTTTCTTTGATTTGTTGTGTTTCTGGGTCTCTATTCAGAAAATTTAGGCCTGTGCCAAGGAGACCTAGGGTTTCTCCTATTCCTTCCTGTAATGTTTTCAGAGTGTCTGCTTTGACTCCAAGGTCTTTGGAGTTGATTCTGGATCAGGGTGATATATAAGGATCTAGCTTTAGTTTTCGACAGGTGTTTAACCAATTTTGCCAGCACCATTTACTGAAGAGGCTGTCTTTCTTCCATTCTATTTTTTAGCTCCCTTATCGAAGATTAGATGGCTATAGGTCTGTGGGTTCATTTCTGGGTTTTCAATTCTATTCCATGTCTTCAGGTTTCTTCTTGTACCAGTACCAAGCTGTTTTGATTACTATGGCTTTGTAGTAGAGTTTGACATTTGGAATTCATATTCCTCCAGCACTGTTCTTTCTGTTGAGGATCATTTTTGCTATTCTGGGTCTCTTATTGTTCCATATGAATGTTTGGATTGCTTCCTCTATTTCATTGAAGAATGAGGTTGGGATATTGATAAGTATGGCATTGAATTTGTAGATAATCTTGGGAAGTATTGTCACTTTCACAATGTTGATCCTTCCAATCCAGATGCATGGGAGGTTTTCCATTTCCTAAGTTCTGTTTTGATTTCTTTTTTCAGGTTTTTAAAGTTTTCATCATAGTGGTCCTTCACTTCTTTAGTTAATTCCTAGGTATTTATTTTATTTTTTGTGGGGCTATTACAAAAGTTGCTTTCCTGATTTCAGCTGTGCTCTTCTCTCTAGCCATAAAAGAAATGCAAATCAAAACAACATTGAGATACCACCTTTCCCCAGTTAGAATGGCTATAATTAAGAACTCTAACAACAGATGCTGGAAGGGATGTGAACAGAAAGGAACCCTGCTGCATTTTTGGTGGGAGTGTAAAGTTGTTCAACCACTTTGGAAAGCAGTATGGAGGTTCCTCAAAAGACTCCACATAGAGCTCCCCTCTGACCCAGCAATCCCACTTCTGGGCATTTACCCAAATGATCACAAACAAGACCATACTAAAGCTACCAGCACAACTATGTTTATTGCAGCATTATTTATCATAGCTAAGATATGGAACCACCCCAGATGCCCCTCCGTAGATGAATGGATCAAGAAAATGTGGTATACACACACACACACACACACACACACACACACACACACACACACACACAAAATGGAATTCTACACCTCCATCAGAAAGAATGACATTGCCCCATTTGTTAGGAAATGGAAAGACTTGGAAAAAATTATATTAAGTGAAGTAAGCCAGGCCCAAAGAAACATAGGTCCCATGGTTTCCCTTATTTGCAATAACTAGTATATGTCTGAGTTAAGCAGAAAAGGTCAGATAAGTTGATGTTAGGGGAATGAACCCCAAGATAAGGATTCAACGTTTTTTTTCCTTTCATGCAATTGTTTCTAACATATTTATAAGATGATTTCTATGTTGCTTTGTATGTCCCTCCCCCATGGTATAACCCCTGCTTTCACTGTATTTGATGTTGGTATAATTTGTACAGGGGAAGGGAAAAAACAAATCATTTAACTAGGGATACAGGTGAACCCATTGCAACAATGAGATGTACAAGTTGTTATGTCGAAAAATGAATTTTACATCTTTGGCGGGGAGGATCGGGTGGGGGAGGGGGGAGTAGTATGGGAAGGGATGGGAAGGGGAAACAAAGAGGAGGCAACAATGCTTGATAAGAAATGTACTCGTTATCTTGCCCATGTAATTGTAACTCCTCTGTACAATATTCTTACAATTAAAAAAAAAGCACTTTGTTTAGAAAGAAAGTGCTTCATTTGGAAACCACTTTGTGTTTAGAAAAAAGGAAAAGAAAGTGCTTCCTTTATAAAGTGCTTCTGAAATGCTTCATTTAGAAACTTAAGCCCTTTGTTTAGAAAGTGCATTGACTTACCAAGTGGTTTTTTTTTTAATTAATTTATTTTTTTTGGTGAACATACTGTACAGAGGGGTTACAATTACATAGGCAAGATGAGTACATTTCTTATCAAGCATTGCAGCCTCCTCCTTTGTTTACCCTTCACATCCCTTCCCAGCCTCCCCCCGTCCCCCCACCCAATCATCCCCACCACCAAAGTTGTAAAGTTCGTTTTCGACATGACAACTTGAAACCAAGTGTTTTGTTTGAAAACCAATAAGAAATGGAAGCACTCTGCTTATACAGGAAGCACTTTGCAAAAAAAGAAAACAATGAAAGACCAGGAGAAAGAAAGAGAACAAGAGAAAGAGAGAGAGAGAAAGAAAGAAGAAAGAAAGAAAGACAGAAGGAAGGAAGGAAGGAAGGAAGGAAGGAAGGAAGGAAGGAAGGAAGGAAGGAAGGAAGGAAGGAAGGAAGAAAGAAAGGAAGGAAGGAAGGGAAAGAAAGAGGGAAAGGAAAGGAGAGAGAGGGAAGGAGGGAGGGAGAAAGAATAAGAAAGACAAAACGGAAGGAAGAAAGGAAGGAAGGGAGAAAGAAAGGAAGGAAAAAGGGTTGTTGAGAAACAAGAGCTTTATAATAGAAAGAAAAAGCTCTTTGTTTAGAAAAAAAGTGCTTCATTTGGAAAATGTATGGAAAAAAGGAAAGAAAGAATGTGCTTTGATTTAGCAAGAAAAAAGTGTGTGCCAGTGTTGTTCTCTTTTTCTCTTTTAAATAAAGGTTTTCAAACTATGGATTGGAAGATTTTACTCACAGGTGAAGAAATAATTTAGGCTTGAATTACTTTTGATCCTTACAGATTTCCACTAATGCTAGAAACTCATTTGACATTTAAAAGACATTTTTATGACCTTTGCTTTGAACTTTGGGGGTTACAATTGGATTCCGCATTGGCTCATTGTCTTGAGCCAAAGCAGACTTAAGCTGAGTGAATCAAAGACGGACAAGGATGACCTTGTCTCAGCTCCCTTGACTTGATCTGGGGTCTGCGTGATTGACAGCCCAAGGCAGAGAAGATATAGGCTGTTTGTTCAAAAGGCAAGGGAAATTTGCCAATAAAGGTACTAAAATGTAAAGCCTTTTCTGTCCAGATGGAAAGAAAAATCTTGTCTTAGATTTTTTTATTTGCATTTTACTTTTATAAAGTAAAAATAAATTTAATCCTTACCATAAAATCTACCATTATTGTGCAGATAGTTTCAAATGCTAATGTAAGAATGTTTAACGTGTGTCTAGTCACTGAACTAACACAAATAACATTTTGTTTTATGCATACATATTATATAAAATTTTGTTATATGTGTGTTAAGCAGAAAGAATTTTTATCCCACTTCTTGATATATGCAAATTCTACTGACTTTCACAAGTGCAAGGATAGTTATTAGAAATTTCAAGATGGTGGCAGTAGACCATTTAACCCATCATTGGATCCCTTTGCAATTGTATTGGTAACATTCCCTCTCCCCAATCCTGCCCACACCCAATGCAAACACATTCTCAGAAAGCCTTGGTCTCATTGTTATCATACTAGCTATCGAAACCACTGGCTAAACCAACTTTACAAGAACTCCACTTGGTTCACCAAATTATCAGGCTTAGAAAAATTAGTCCTGTTTGTAGACTACACATATATTTTCCCTTTAGAAATTTGTTTGGTGGCCTTAATCTCTCCCAAGATAACCACGTTAGGCTAAAGGATTGAAGACAAAGCATTATTCCTTCTATTTTCTAAGGAAAAGCTCTTGCTCTGACTTAGTGGAAAGGGAGCCTTAGTATATAATCAAAGCACATCATAATAATAACTGTTGGGGATAAAATGTGGCAAACATGGGTTTAGTCCCATGTGAGATTTGTCATTTAGTATTAACATAACCTAGTACATGGCACCAAATTTCTCTGGGTTGGTTTCCTCCTCGTAAAATGAGTGCACTATTAGAACCTAACTCATAGGGTTTAATTATATTGTCTTACCTATCTCCTAACTAAGTTGATGTAAGACAACATCTGTGTGGTGCCAAGCCCAGTCCCTGTTGTAGAGAAATTGTTCAATGAATGGAAAGTTACAACTGTTATCATTTTATATATGATATTGTTTGTACCTTGATAAAACTCCCTTTTCTGGGTCTCCAGAGAAGCTTATTTTCTCAGCTTCCTGATGCGGGGAATGAGTCAATAAAAAAAAATCTCTGTGTTCTAAATGCTTCTCTTTAAACAGGGAACACAGAACTATCTCTTACTAAAAGAAAAGCCAGAAATGAATTAAATTAATCACACTGTTTATAAATAATTGTTTAAGCAACACGAGACATGCCTTGTTTCCTGGGTACATCATGCCCTGTGCGGAACAGTTGGAACTGTTATTTTGAATATGCCTTCTGGCTCTTAAATTACCTGTAGACATTTCTTTGACCCAAATATAAAACATGATAACCATGTCAAACAAGCTGAGAACATTCTGTGTGTGTTTGCTTTCCTTCTTTTGCTCTGTGGGTTCACTTAGCTTCAGAGGGCCATTGCTCTGTGTACCAGCTCCCGAAGATGCGTGTGTACTTATGATGAAGAAGGAATATACACACTACCTCTGTGAAGTGCAAGTCCCCAAAAGCCCCCAGATATTGAAATGCCCAGAGTGAATCATGTGAGGTCATGTTGGCCTTTGGCCCCGACTGTCCATAAGAGTGTCCTTGTCCTGGAATTCATATTAGTCTGTTTGGGGATCCGAAATCTATAGATGTTTAAAGCTGTAAGCTTTAATTATTGGAGAGAGCAGGAAGCCAATCTTTGAATCCCTCATGGATCACCATGAATCAGCCATTATCCTTCCTTCATATCTGAATTGGATTATGTTCCATGCTTAGACAAGATCCAGATCTTAAACTATGAGGTTATGGTAGCTAAAAGTAGCCTTTCACATTCGAATCACTGGGTCTGCCAAAAGTCATTTGACAAGGTCTATATGTATTTTCAAGCCCACTTTCCCCCTGGAAAGTACTGGGGGTTTAAACAAAGATCCTCCCATCTGCTAAACAGGAGATCTACCACTTGAGCCTTTTGTCTATTTATTTCTTTTGTTTATTTATTTCTTTTGCGTTAGCTGTTTTTTAGAAAAATTCTCACATTTTTGCATGGGCTGGCTTTAGATTTCCACCCTCCTGCCTAGGGCCTCCTATATAGATGGGATTGTAGGCATGAACCATCATGCCTAGCTTGCTGGGTGAGATGAAGACCTCACCAACATTTTTGTCCAGCTTGATTTGAACCTTGATCCTTCTGATATCTGCCTCAAAAATAGCTGGGATTATGAACCTGAGCCACCATGCCCAGCCTTGCGTGTATTTTTAGTTGTCATAACTGGAAATTGCTACTGGTATCAACTGAGTACAGGCGAGGGATGCTGGTCTGCAGGTGATAGTGTCAAGGAAACCTTGCACCCTAAGAATTATATGACCCCCACATCTCAAGCTTATCCTGAGGTTGAAAATTCCTACTTTGGTACTTTAAGCTTTCCAAGAGAAACTCCTGTCATCACCAAGGAACAGCAGGAGTTTTTCAACATACTGGGAGATGCAACACTGGAGTCTGCTGGCTGATCTTAATCCATACCATTCTCAAGACAACCAGGGGAAAACCCTTCTTAGTGACTGATTGATGAAGTAGGGAGTTAGTGTCATTACTTGGGGCAGGGGCGGGGCCTGGCAGGGCCCTGAACTTCCTTGGTTAGAGTTCTGGCAGCCACCTTGCAGACAAGCCCCTTAGCATAAGGCAGGCTCTATGCGCTCGTTCCCTTACAGCATGTACTTGGCACGGACATAGTCCTCCCAATTTAGTCAGAGCAGCTGTTCAGGAAGGAATTGCCTCCAAAGCACACTACGAGACCCACTGGCATACCACCAGCCCATAGAAATTTGTGTATAGTCCTCCATGGGATGGGGCAAACCCCTGGTCTTTGGAAGCGAGGCTGTTTCCTCTTATGCAGGGAGTTGACCAGCTGAAGTGTGCTCAGCTGAGGGTGCATATCATTTTTTTTCTGTAGGATCTGTAATATATAAAGAACAGTGGAAGGAAAAGAAGAGGGTGAGCTTAGAACAAAGAATTTCTCAGATCAAAATCATTGTTTTGAATATTTCAAGAGTTGCTACAGGAAGCAGGAATTCGACCTGATCTGCATGGTTTAAAGGGATAGTGGTAGGATACATAGGATTGCAGTTATAAGAATACATATTCCATCACCAACAGGGAGATCCTAAGCAAGGTACAGATGAAAATTCAGTGGCCATCTACAAGGGCTGACAGAATGTCAGCCAGAGCCTTGTGTTCTTTATCATCAGCCAGCGTTTCCGATGAAGGGATGGGAGATGGAATGAGAAATCTTCAAACTCCTTTCACTTCCTCTAGTGCAGTTCTGTATAGGAGAGAGCAAAACCCACTTCATCCTTTGAGTTTTCTACTTAAAACTGAAAGATACCCAGAACCACCACTGGTGAGTAAATTGTAAGTGTTGGCATCAACTTCGGGGTTATCTTGTCTTCCTTTAACAATTCTTCTGGTAGTCTGACAAGTAGAAAGTTCAGAAGTTTGTCCCTGAGCTCTTAATGCCTGAGATTATTACCTTTGAGGAAAATATTCATTAGACCTCAGATCTAGATAAAAAAAAATTTGAAATATTAATATCAATGGAATGGCTATTTAGAGCTTAACAAGAAGGAAGAGCTGTGGGCTGGGATTAAAGAGACATCCCTTCAGTCTATTTTTATGGTGCTTCCTTTTTCATCTAGGAAGCTGGGACCAAGGACTTCCAGCTCTAGACAGAACAAGGCAGAATCTTAATCTAAGAGAATGTGGTTACCAATGAAGTAGAGGAGCTGGTATCTGATGGACCTCTATTTCCTGCTATTTTAAGACTATGAGATGCTAGGATAAAACTTATTTTTTATTATTAATGTTTTTATTGTGAAAATACCTTATAGAGGGGTTACAATTATATGAGCAAGGTAATGAGTACATTTCTTATCAATCCTTATTAGCTAATCCTAGTTTTCTTGAGTTCTTCCCTGTGAAAAATGAGGGCAAAGATGGTTCTTGCTTCATGAGACTGCTATGAGGTTTATATAAGATCATGTACATATGGAACCTGAAACACAGTAAGTTCTTGGTGAGTTGTACTCTCATTATCTTAGTCATCATCTTGTTAAGCAAAATCAAGAAGACTTGTAAGAAGACCAAAACATCTGCTTATGGAACACTAGGTTGCCATCAGAACAGGATTAAACAACTGAAAGTCAGAATCATCACAGGACAGGTCCTAAGCAATGGGCTCAGGAAGAGGAGGAATCATGCATTAGCTGCAAGGATGGGTGTACTGTGGGGAGAAGCAATTGGTGGTTCTGCCGGGTTGTCTACAGATCCCCATGCAAGGATCCCCACTCTATGTCTTCTGCTTATATGAATAATCCACTTAATGTTCTCTGGGTTACACTCATCCACAGCATCAAGAAACGGTTCTGGAATTGTCTTTTCTACAAAATGATTTCTGAATTACCTTTTCTCATTTCCACACCTATTTTAGGTTATTGTTAACAGAATTCTTGGAAGCATTTCACAGTTAGATTTGCTCTTGAAGAGATTTTTTTTACTATTTTTAAAGCATTTTGATAAACTTAAGGAACAAACATATGTGTTGTCTGTTCATGCTGCTTTTATGAGTAAACTTATCCTTTGCTGTCTGGGACATTTTCCTTTCCCTCGATTTGTGTGTTGTTTTTGTCTTGAGTTTCTGACTTTGGGGAAAGTGTGTGTGTGTATGTGTGTGTGTGTGTGTGTGTGTGTGTGTGTGTGTGTGTGTGTGTGTTTGTGTGTGTGTGCACATATTTGCATAAGTAAATATATTTACACAGACTTGCATATATATGAATGGCTATCACATATAATAACAAGTAGACAAGTAAGTTTAAGAATAGCTTGTTTTCCTAGTCTACATTGCATTGTAATTTATGTTCATGGCCAGCTAATATTTAATATTTATATGCTTTGTATTTAACTAAATGTGTTGCATATTTCCTCTTGTTGAATTCTTAATCAACTCTTTGGAGCAACTGTTATTACCCTCATTTTAGTGGTAGGGAAATCAACCCATCAATAATCATATAATTTGGCTGAGGCCCCATAATTAGTGTGTGATCGGGTTATGATTCTAATACATGTCCATCTGATTTCAAATCTTTTACTAAGAATTAAGTTTCCTTCCCTTCCCTTCCTTCCTTCCTTCCTTCCTTCCTTCCTTCCTTCCTTCATTTCTTCCTTCCTTCCTTCCTTCTTCCTTCATTTCTTCCTTCCTTCCTTCCTTCTTCCTTCATTTCTTCCTTCCTTCCTTCCTTTCCTCCTGCACTCCTTCCTTCCTTCCTTCCTTCCTTCCATCCATCCTTTCCTCCTGCATTCCTTCCTTCTTTCTCTTTGCTTTCTTTCTCTTTTTTTCTTTTTTCTTTTATCAGTACTGGTCCTCGCGCGGAACCTGGAGCTGTTCCTGAGCTTTTTTGCTCAAGATCAGTGCTCTACCAGTTGAGCCACAGCTCTACTTTCATCTTTCTGGTGGGTTAATTGGAGATAAGAGCTTCACATACTTTCCTACATAAGCTGGCTTCAAATCAGGATCCTCACCTCTCAGCCTCCTAAGTAGTTAGGATTACAGGCATAAATCATAGGCACCCAGATTTTTTTTTCTTTTGTTAACTCAGGGATTTACACTTGCCTTGCTTGATTGACTGGCACTCTACCACATGAACCATACTTACAGTCTAACTTTTTGCTAGCTATTTTAGGGACAAAATCTTTCAGACTTTTCTGCCTGGGCTGAATCTCCTACAGCTCAGCCTCTCAAGTGAGTAGAATTATAAGTACCTGCCCTTGCCTTAGTTATATTTCTTAGTTCTATTTAACTCAAAACTCTTGAAAAATGCAAAACTGTTACATGACACAGCTTCCAAACTGATATAATCAAATAACTCAACTGTCTAAGTCAACATTCCCTCATTCCAACAACAACAAAAAAAAACCCTGATATAATCAGTTTGCAAAGTGAAAAGGTTTGCTTCAGCTTACAGCTTTGGAATTCCGGTCGTAGATCAATTGCTTGGGAGCTGTAGGAAGGCAGCACCTTATGGCTTGAATACATTGCAGAACAAAACTGCTCATGTGTCAGCCAGGAAGACAAAGGGGAAAGGAAAAGAAACAAATCACACCTCAACACCCTTACAGGGCCTGGATGCCAAAGGCACAAAGACCTCTTAGCCTTTTCTACTAATCGTGTTACCTGGGAACAATTATATAACACATGCACCACGGAAGGAAATTTACATCCAAACTATGGGCGATCCATAGCAATACAAGGATCTCTTGTACAAGTTGTTTGGTAGATAGCCATCTGTCCTTTCTTTGTATAACAGAGAACTTACTTTATCCAGGCAAAGAAGTTTTACTCTTTGAACAGTTGTAATTTTCACAGAGTTTGGCCCAAATCTTCCTTCCTTTATTTTGCCATAATAAAAAACTAAAATCTTATAGATGGAAGTAATAACAGAATCCAAACACTTTAAGTAAGTCTCAAATTCGTTTTGTGTGTAGAAATCCTTTGTTCCCATGGATCTTATTTGTATATATGAATAATGAAAACAGAACAGCTTTGATCAAAATAAGTGTTGATGTGGAGGATGAGTATACACATCATCGTGGCCACTGTTATTTGATTATTATTGAGGTTATTTGGTTGTCTTATTAAAAAAAAATAACATGAGCCAGACAAAGTGTGGCTAATGTCCATAATATCCTAGCTACTCAGGAAGCTGAAATCTGAGGTTCAAAACCAGCCCATGTTGGGAAAGCCATATGGCTCTTCTCTCCATTTAACCAACTAAAAGACAGAAGTGGACGACATGTAGCCTTGACTAGGAAAAAAAGCTAATGGACAGTGCTTAGGCCCTGAGTTCAAGCTCCAGAACCAGACACACACACACACACACACACACACACACACACACACACACACAAACACACACACACACACAGACACACACACACACACACACACACACACACACACACACACACACACACACACACACACACACACACACACCGTGAAATAGCCTGTTGAACAAGACAAGAAAAATTAAGGCTCAGAAAATGTAAGAAACCTGCACAAGATAATGTAGCCAGTCAACAGAGAAATTATAAAGACCAGAGCCCATGTCTCAGAACATGGAGACAAACTTCCTCCTCCATCACGAATCCTTCTGTTCATTCTCAGATTTATTATTATATTCCTTATAGAGTTAAGGCACTGTTCCGGTCAGTGGAGCTACATCAGAGATGTAGACAATCAAGATCCTTGCCATTAAAAATCAGACAAATGTTTATAATCCTCCTTCTTCCTGATGGTTCAAGCCCTGCCATAGGTAGCACCACAGGCAAATCTTCCCAAAGTAATCAAACCATCCTGGATATTAGTTCAGTGTTTTAGTGACCTTCAAAAAGGGTGGATTCTATCATTGAATTCAGGGCTACGAGTGTATTTTAGCAATTTTAAGGATCTCTTTCCTCGACAGGGTTGCACATTGTAATCTGTTTGTTCTGCCTCTGGTTTGCTTTGGAGACTGCATGTAATATAACCACGATGAGAGAAGCTATCTCCCATGTTATCATTCAGGTGGATGGAAAGGCCATTCAGACGTGTGGGATTTAAACTCCAAATGCCAGCTGGATTGGGTTATAATAGAATAACCTTGATCTATGTAGTAGGACTTGAGTGGGCTGTTAGTGAAGGGCACAGGGTGGCTTTTGGCCTGACCTGATCTTGCTTTCCAGCTCATTTTTCTCAATTTTCTTCTTTGCAGCCCTGCTACTCTCTCTTAAGTCTTTGTACAATAAGCATTCAAGCTTGGTCAGCTGTCCCCAAATAAATAGTGAATTCTCCTGCCACTAGACCTTTTCCGCTACCTCATTTGTCTGCCCAGCACTAGTCTAATCTTCCCCCACAGGAACAGTTCCAATATGAGCCCTCTAAACTTTCCTGATCCCAGCTCCCTCCATCTCCGAATAATTAATTGCTTTCTTCTCTGGGCTGTCTTACCACCTGCTTCTCTTGAAAGCTCAGGTCATCTTGTGGAAACTTAATCTTCTTTGTACAGCTGACACCCCTCACCCACTTAGACAGCTTCTCAAGGGCAGTTTCCTGGGCCGAAGGTGGCTTTTCAGTGACAGTGGATATTTTGTGGTACTGGCTCACTAGGCTCTGAGTTCAGATCCTATGTTTGCCAATTCCTAGCTATTCTACATGGGCCCACTTAGTCCATTTCACCCGACCAAAACAAAACTCATGTGATAGGATTGTCCTGAACGTTATATAAAGTAATCCATAACTTGCTTAGCACACTCATCAGAATACATAGTACTCAGTGAATATTGGCCGCTTCTAATATAATTCTATAATTTATTTTTAAAATTTTTATTAGTATATGTTAATTATAGAAAAGAGTTTCATTGTGGTATTTCCATACATGCACATATTGTATTTTATGGTTGTTTTAAACATAAAGTCCCATTTTTTCTTGCTCTGCTCTCATCTAATTACCTCCCCAATACCTTATTCTGTTCTTATTATATTTTTACTTTCTTTAAGTAGGTGTACTTTGTTGAATTACCATTCAACAAAGCAGTTTGTGAACACAGTGAATCTTGATCAATGTCACCCCTTTCATTATTCTTACCATTTCTCCCAATTCTACCCTTTTCTTCAATTTTTTTTGTAGGGTACACAATGAATTTTATGACTGTCTTCTAGATATCTTTAGAAAGAATCTTCTTAGATTCGTTCAGAAGAAAGTTATGGTGACCCACACAGAACTAAAGTATTTGTCATTTAGGAACTGTGGTAGGTAATGTAAAATAGTCTTACAAGGAGTTTTACAAGTATGTGTGTATAGTGAGAAATAGGGAAAGAGATGTGTTGGGATTAGGATCAACCATTCCCAGCCTGGTCTTGTATTTCGGTGTGCTGGGACACATATCTGAGACTAGGGATGCAGTTAAAGAGCCCTTGGAAATACACTTACTTATTCAGCGATCATAGGGACATGCACTCCAGATTGTGCAAACTGAGCACAAAATAGAGTACCAGCCTAAAATTTCAAAGTATGTGCTCTGTAGATATATTGGTTTATATCTTGGCAAAGACACTTTGCTCTGTGTAATTCAGTTTATCTGTCTGAGGAATATAAATCTCTGTGTGAGTATACATATGTATGCATATATATATGTACACACATATATACTATGTTAAATATTTTAGGAAACTACTGCGTGCCCTTATGTGAAAACCCAGTGAGAGAAGATGATTTTCTAAAATAGACACAGTGAAGCCCGTGATAGTGACACAGGTCTGTAGTCTCAGCACTCAGGAGGCTTCGCAGAAGGATCCTAAGTTAAAGACCAGCCTGGACTGCACAGTGATTTTTTGAGACAAGCCTGGACTACTTACAGAAGCATTGTAGTGAAAACATAAAATGAAACATACACTATCCAAACAAAACCCAGTTATTACAACTTAACTTCATGCTGTTGCTTACTAAAGGTGCTGGGCCTGGGGATTGTTCTCCATTTTAGAATTATTAGGGATGCCTTACAGTCAGAATGGGACTGACCTAAATTTTTCTCTTTTTCAGAGGCAAAATGAGTGATAGGAATAATTTTAATTCTCCCTCTATGGTTCTAACTATTTGATACTGTGCTTAACATTAGCTCCTTCATATAACACATCCTTATTTAGGAACCCTTGATCTTTCAGGATTCATATTCTGTCCTATTTACTAACGAATCTAAAGTCAAATGAAATTATGTGGAATATTGTATTTTGAATATTCCAACTCACTGACAACTTGTTACACATCTAGGTGTTCACTGTATTTCTGGATACCTCGTATGTCTGCCTGTTTGGTTGGTAGTTTTCCAAGCCTGGGGCCAGTTTTTAATCAGATGATATTTAAGTATTCTGTTTGTCATCACACGAACAGCACCTGAAAACATTGTCCTGTGCATTTCTCTGCACATGTCTGCTTTCTCATTCTTATGATTTTCTGCCAAGCACATTATCTTTTCATCTTCATTATCATGAAAACAAATAAATATTCCTTGTCCACTTTCTGATGGGATATTTTATATTTCATATTTTATTCTCTTTAGAATAAGTATCAGCACTGAATGGAGTGTGGGTTACAGAGTGAAACATTGCCTTGGAAATAAAACCAAGGAAATAGCCATGATGAATGAATAAAACACAACGTTTTGGCCCTTTGGACTCAGCTGTACTTTATCTACAGCCCCTTAGGTCTCTGTTTAAGGTCTACCTCAGCCATGAGTAGAAAAGCTTGATAACTGCTCAGAAAAGCTCATGTTCCTGCAAACATTCAACTGAGAACAGTTTTTAATTCAGATATCTTCTCCTCACTCCTACCTCGCCTCCTGCCCTGCTGTAAGAGGACTGATGTGCAGGACCAAGGAATCTGTATGTTGCAGGTACACAGTATAATTCTTCACATATAGTCTCTGGACCTTTGAGAGAGATGACCTAGCTAGAAATTCTCCTCCCTTTTTGCCTTCTCCTCCACCTTATGGAGACCCGGCAACTCTCAGTCAGTTTTGTGTCGAACTCCATCACCAAATTCCCCACCACATCAGTGATTTCCACTTTCCCTAGTGGAGAGAACTTCTGATTTGGGAGGCAGAATTGGGCAAAAATCCCAATTTAGAGCACCAGGTCCACCACTGGTTGCCAATCAACCCCTGTCTTTACCAGGTGTTCGCCTCTTCCTCTGAAGTGGAAAGAATTCTGTGCACATTCCTTCCTTATGATCCTCAGTAGAAAAGGGAGATGATGACCACTGCAAATCGTCATGATCATGCTAAGACTAACAAACAAGAACCTGCCTTTTTATTTTTATTTTTTTTTTTTTGTTCCAGTCATGGGGCCTGAACTCTGGGCCTGGGCGCTGTCCCTCAGCTCTTCAGCTCAAGGCTAGTGCTCTACCACTTGAGCCACAGTGCCACTTCTGGCTTTTTTCTTTTTGCTGAGGAATCGAACCCAGGGCTTCATGCATGCAAGGCAAGCGCTCTACCACTGAGCCACCTTCCCAGGCCCCAAGAACCTGCCTTTTTAAAACCTCCTCTTTTAGGATACTGAAGAGAGATGGTTTTTAATGATGTTTTGCATCAGGGATTTTAAGCAGCGCTGCCAATGTTTTTGATCAAGCATATGTTTGGGAAAAGGCAGTTGTGATCTCCCTACATTTAAATTTGGGGTGTCTCAGCCCCACCCTGTGGCATCGTACTCAGACCCACTTAACAACTTGGCAGAACAATTTCACAGATTCTAAAATTGAGGTCTTGTAGATTCTTTAATACAACTGCAAAATAAATAAATAAATAAATCACCCTCTCTGTGTTTTCAGCAGAGCCTCTTCTCTCCACATGGCATAAAAAGTATCACGTACTAACAATAGCATATTAAAAGCCAAATTTTGAAGCAATTACTCACAGCTTTGGAGAACAGTCCCACACACACAGCTGCCACCTAATCAGAAGGTCTTTATCTGTCACCCACCATCCCTGCTACTCACAAAATCAGAATGTCAGTGCTTCCACAGATCTTGTGAATTATCTCCCCCTCATTTAGTAAACTGGTCAAGTAAGCCACAGGGAAGGGACCATGTCACCAGAGACACACAACTAGAGGCTAAAATCTCTTTCGAATCCAGGTCCTGTCTTTAAGCTTATTGCTCGCATTGATGCTCTCCGCCATGGGACCTTGACCTGTAAGAGAAAGAAGTGTTCAAGGGAAAGAGTATTAGGGCCATATGCTTTGAGTATAAGCGTTTATATCAGAAGCCAATCTTTTCTGGAACAATATAATGTCTTATGTTTATTTTTAATCTTGAGCAATAACTAAACTGACATTAAACTGCTGTTAACAATTATGCCTTATAGCATCCAGGCCAAGGCTATTACAGGTCACCAGGGGCATCAAATAACCCTGTCTTTATTCTCACACTCCCATTGCCCTGCTGAGAGTCTTTCATGGAGTAAAGGCTGGTCATTACAGAGGAATTTTGGCCAAAAAAAATAGTCTTCCCTCCTTCCTTCCTTCCTTCCTTCCTTCCTTCCTTCCTTCCTTCCTTCCTTCCTTCCTTCCTTCCCCTTCCTTCCTTCCTTCCTCCCATCCTTCCTCTCTTCCTTAACACATCTATTCAACCAATGAGATAAATTAAGGTCATTCATGTAGCAATGTGAAGAAACACTTTGGGTTATCTAGAGTTTATACTTTCAAATATCATGTAGAAAGCCTGGAAGAATGGATATATAACCAAGAATTAATCAAAAGCTTTATCTAAAACAAGAAGTAAGCCTAGGAATAGGAATAGTTAGATTCCATTATTTAGAGAAGAAATGTTGTATCTTCTGCTGCAATAAGAATAAGACTTCTAACTGGAGGAAGGGGGGACATTGTACGGAAAAGTTTTCAGAATTGATGCAAAGCAGTAACATCTTTGAACCAAGATGTATTAAATCTGAGGGCCTTAAATCTAATGGCTTATAGCACCTGTAAATGGTACTCATTAGGACTGGTAAAGTGTTAGAAGCCTGGAAACGTACATATTGCCCCAGGGTTTTTTTTGGAGGGGGTGAGTTGTGGGGCCTGAACTCTGGGCCTGGGAGCTATCCCTCAGCTCTTCAGCTCAAGACTATCACTCTACCACTTGAGTCACAGTGCTACGTCCAGCTTTTTCTACTTAAGTGGTGCTGAGGAATCAAACCCAGGGCCTCATGCGTGCAAGGCAAGGATCTACCACGGAGCCACCTTCCCAGCCCATTGCCCCAGTTCTTAAAGAAAGACTTTTAAAGCTAATTCCAGAAACCACAGACTCATGCTTGAAATAGACTTAACCAAAATCTGTAGCCACTTAACACAAATGATTTGTGATAGAGTTAGAGTTGTTACATTAAAAATAGTTCCTATCAAATAATTTCCTGATCTTTTAGAACAGAATGCTTATTTGGCAGAGACATTTTAGTGTATCACAGGATGTGTGGCACGGATGTGTGCATCCTCAGACACACAGAGTGTGATGTGCTTATATGATTCTTTGTTGTGTCCCTGTACTACTCAACATGTTGACAGTGATTGAAAACCCAAAAATTAGATGACATGAAAGTGGCATGTGTAGCATTATCTGATATTCTTACGTGCTTGAAAAAATATTTAAAGTCTGGTTTGTTATAATGTAGACCAAAATATTTCTAAACTAATAAATTCAAGTTGAATGGAGACAAATATAATGCCCTGTATGTTGACTCAAGTACACAATCCTAGCAGCATAAAGAACCACAAGAATTAACAGCTGTCATGTCAAGCAGGAAAAAATTAGCAGCAAACTTGGTGTCAGCCAAAAAGATGTTATCATTGTTAAAAAAATTAAATTTGATTTGATTCACAATAAAATAATCTAAACATAAAGGAAAGGACATAATGTCTCAAGCTCATTAGGAAGATTTATACTCCTTCCTGGTACCATAGTTTAAGAGAGACCGTCATAATTGTTACAGGGCATGGTCATGATGGGATATAATCCAGTATCTGTAATATATAATAAACTGTTAAAGAAAATGGAAATGTGTAGCCTGGAGAAGATAAAACTTGGAGGATTTAATAAAGCAGAATTTTGAGTAGCCCTGGAAGGTACAGTAGTTCCACTGGCTAAAATTATAGGAAGGCAGATTTTCATTGATCATTCATATTCAGTTTTTCATTTTGTTTTCATTTCTCATTTTAAAATAGTTTTACAAGGCAGGGGGTTCAAGTTAGCTTACCAATTGATAGGTTACTTCTATCAGCTGAAGTTGCTTAAACATAATGACAGGCTAGCCCTTCGCTGGAAGTTCTTAAGCAAAGGCCAAATGGCCACCCATCTGCATGGTTCAATATGGTTCCTGCACGGTGGGTTTTTTCACAGAATATTCCTTGGTGCCCATTCCAATGCTGAGGCTCTCTAATCTTCTCCTTCTCCAGGGATGCAGTGGAGTGTGGTGGTCAGTGGGAGAATCAGTGCCATCCCCCAGCAACATCTCCTTTGGTGGCTGCTCAGCCCAGTGACACTTAGGCCCCGGGGACAATGACCCAGAAGACATCTGTGGCTCCGAGAGAGAGAGCTAGTCCTCTAGGATGCTGCTTGTGCCTGATTGCACCTGGCATTCTCCTCATCACTCAAGGCCTTTGATCAGCTGGTGTAGGCACCTGGGGCATGCCAGGCTTTGCCTATGAGATTCCAGCAGGTGGCATTTGGGGGGGATCAAAGGTCAAAGGGCCTTCTTGTTCACTTTTCATTTCCCAGTATTCTCCCTTCTTGGAGTTTTCATTCTTACCTGTTCCTCTCACTGTGCCATATCTGTCTTGCTATGGGTCACTCTATCTTTCCTATTGGAGTCACAGCTGTTTTCAAGTATACCTTTGCTGTGTCTGCTCACAGACATTGTCAAAACGTATCTTCCCTGTCCTTGTCTTGGTCGCATGGTCCCAGCCACGTTTAAACTGCCCTTCTTCACGCTGTTCTGTGCCAGACACTAGTGAATTTGCTTCCCTATGTCTGGGTCTGAATGTGTATCCTCTTGGGCATCCCTGTATCAGATGCAGGTGTCCCCTTGCTCTTTGCTTGCTCTTTCCAGCATCAGCCATTCTCTTCGGGGAATGTTGTGGTTATTTACCACGGAAGACAACAGAACAGAGATCTGTCGGTGGAAAATGGTCTCTGCAGCAACCTGGAGGAAAGCTGGAGACAGTCAGCTTCCCCCAGCATTGGGCCACAGGTCTGTCTCAAATGAGATGCTTACATGCTCCCATTGGGAACATCTTCTCCCAAAGAGCCTTGGGCAATTGTGAGACTTTGGAATCTTCTCTGTGAAAGTGATACCACAGAACCAAGGAACAATCCTTGAATCTGGCCATGTTGCTCTCAAAGGAAGTTCACACTGTGTGGCCTCCTTACTCTACAGTCCCCAGCTGGAGGAGTGCAGAGCCCAGCAGTACTGGGAGTTAGAACACATTTGATGTCAAGCCACAGGAGCTGGATGTGTGACCCTGGCTCTGTTCCTACTATGCTGTGAATTGGTGAACAATATCCTTCCGTTTCTGAACCTCATTTCTACATCTTCCAACTCCGTTTCTAGGACAATACGATGCTGCTACAGCCATCTGCTACCTCGAAAAGCCATGGCCTGCCTGCCTTTCGGCTTTGTCTCAAAGGAACTGCCCTCTGCATTTGGGCCTTCAAGACTGACCTTGTCAGCTTTTCCCTTCCAATTAATCTGGATGGATATCATTCACTCAAAGCTGAGTCTGTGTTCTTGCTAGCTGCCTCTGAGCAGTTTTCAGGAAGAAAATGCCACTTCCCAGGGCCATGCATGTGTGAGGTCTTTACTTTTATCTTGGCTGGGGTTTAATAGCATCTCTTTTTCTCTTGCCCTTCATGAGGTGTTACTTTTCATCTTATTGTTGTTTACTTTTGTTCTGGATTCAAACTTGGCAGGAAATAGACTTTGGATAGAGGAAGCAAACATTGCCAAACACATCTAAATACCAAAAAAAATGAACTACCGGGCCTCTGAAGTCTTAATTCTGTGAGGAAGAAAAGTATGCTGTAGGAAAAGGATGCAGACTGGAAGAACACTGTTCATCAGAACTTCTGGGTGATGCCAAGAAATATCACTCCATGCTGAGACGTTCCTTGAGAAGATTGAGACTGTCACCGATCAATGGAGCAGCTGTGACTGGGGACCTGCTTTTGTCAAATATGTAAACAATTTAAGTTCGAATTTACAGCCTGACTCTGCACTCATCTCATTGTTTTGAGGATGATTTTTTTTTTCATTCAAAGAAGGAGACTGCAAGCTTTTGAGATTTGTGGCTCTGGACCCCAGGAAGAGATGTAGGGTGTATGGCTGCCCATACACTGTACTCACTGAGCACGAGGGTGAGGGGAGGTATCATGTAGGAACTGGACACTGAATCAGTGATTGACTTACTAAGCAGATCCAATAGTGAACATTCTATACTCAGAAAGGATCTTCTCTGCCTACTCATAAAGATAATGCAGAGACAAATAATTGCAGTGGAAGAATCTCATAGCTGAATTTGATTGTGTAAAGCATAAAGTGTTATATTTTATATGGTTATTATTATTTGTGATGGTTTGAATTACTGTGGCATATACCTGAGCTTGCAAGGGCTACGAGTTTATTCATGAAGAGGTAAGTCATTTCAGAGAAGGAGCTTTCTATGTTGAAGATGATCTCTCTGGAGCAGCTTTTATGTGACAGTTCTTCCAAACCTGCCCCTCCTCGTTTGATCATTCCAGGTTGTCCAGCACACAAATTTATATTTCACAAATACTCTCATTTCAAATAATTTTGTGGTTTTCATTGTAAAGGGGTAAATGGAGAGAGATGGGGATTCTAGGCCAATAGTTGGTGAGAACAAGCCTAACTTCCAAGTCAAATGATCTAATTTATTATTCCAGTGTGCCATGTAAAATGTATTTGGAAAAAGGTCCTGGGTCATCAAATTAATTTCCATATTGTGAAAAGTAAAACAAATGCTCATTATGGATGGCCAACTAGCAAGACTGTTGCATAGACTCTACTAAGAAGCTGAACAAGATAACTTTTGATATTATTCCTGAACCTAATGGTCTATGTAAATGATTACCAATTATAACTTAATATTATTTTAGCTAATATCTTAATTGTGTTTACATTTCAAGAAAGTACAGCTGCAGACTGGGGATTTGTACAGTTTAGAATGCACTGTGCCCCCTTGCATAATCAACATATATATTGATATATATAAAATACATGTGTGCCTATTATCCAGAATGTAATTTTAGCATTTCTAAAAGTTGCAAAATTTGATGATGGATTTATCTCTGGTTTTATGAAATTGTTAGTTATATCTATGATTTATTTAAAACTAAGGCTTTGAAGGCTCTACGGTCCCTGATTATGTTCCCATGGAAAACACGCATGGTTTTATGATTATCAACTTTTTGATGCAGTTCCCAGGAATATTATCTTGGAAAAACAGAAGCCTGCACAGTTTTTTTAATTGATGAATTTTATTTATTGACAGATATTGATATATTGCACATATGTTTATATGAATGCATTCTGTACATGTTTAAATGCTATATTAAAGGAAATTTTAAATCCTAATACTCATAGCTGAATTTTGATTATGTAATAAAACATCAAAGTCAAAATCAAAATCAACCCTCATGCCTCAGTAATGTGCAGCTTCTTTGAAACCTCAGAGCCCAGTGCATCTCTCAAAAATCTATTTGTCTTTGAAGCAAAAGAACTTTTCTTCTCCAATGTCAGGTTATTTTATATCAAGCCATAAGCTCAGGACCCTTGGATGTCTGTCTATCTGTCTATCACTTCCATTAAGGCCGTAGGCACTAGGCTACATCTCTCTGCATCATTATCCTGTGAGTAGAGGATAGGGAGCCAGCTTGGCCATTCTCAGGACACGAATCAGAGACCTTTGCAGCAGTGTGACCATTGCAGTTCAGAAGTCTTGGGCTGAGCTTATGAGGCATGTGTCTCTTTGCTCGAATCTCTTGTGTGTGTATGTCAGTACTGTGATTGGAACTCCAGGCCTATGTACTGTTCCTTACCTTTTTTTTTTTTTTTTTCACTCAAGGCTGGTGTTCTATCACTTGAACCACAGTTCCACTTACAACTTTTTTGTAGTTAACTAGATATGCGAATTTCATGTATTTTCCCGTCTAGGCTAGCACTGCACCCAGGATCCTCAGGCCTTAGTCTCCTGAGTAGGTAGGACTATAAGTGTGAGCCATTGTCTGAAAATGTTTATTTAAATGTCATTGCCCACCCTTTCTTCTGAGTGTGGGCCAATGGAAAGACTCACCCCAGCAGTCAGGAGCAGAATGAGAGCCACACGTCCCCATCACCTAAAATACAAGGAACTGACAATGGTTTTGTTTTCAAATCAGATTTTATTCTTCCTATGCAGAATTTCAAAACCCAATTGTACAAGAGAATCAAACACATTGAGTAAGAGCTAGTGGTGAAGTTTTCTATGTCTTGCTCATTTCAATCCATGCCCTGGCAGAATCTTTCTTGGGAGCTCCAGCCCTAAACAGCCAGACTAGGGTATCTCCTACAAAGGCCTGAGATCATGCTTGTTTTCCCCCAATAGTGCCTGTAATATTAGTCTGTGCTGTTTTTCCAGATGTCAGTCCTTTCTCAAACAGAATGCTCATGTCCTGACTTTTCCTTCCCAGAATGCAGTTCTGGACATAGCAGGCATTGGAGTTTCCAAACTAACTTGGCCTTGGGAGACAGCCCCTTTTCTTTCTTTCTAATCTGTGTCCATGTGGGAGAAACCGTCTATCAATCACCAGAGGAAGATGAAGTAGCATCAGTTCCTCTATTTGCTGAATGGTTTAATTTCTCAACAGTACTGCAGTGTTCACAGAAGCATATTTTTTGACACTGTCAAACAGACCTGTGGTCTGTTAATGCCCAATACTGATAACGTTTTTGTGTTATTTAAAGGAACTAGAAAATAAACAAGGAGACATATGTACATGAATTAGGCAGATTTAAAGATAACAAATATAGAGATCAGCCAGAGGGTGATGGAGTGCTATGGATAGAAAGAGAAGATTTGAAGAAAGAGGTGAGTCCTGTGACTGGCAAAGAAGGGATCCATGATCAATATGACCTGGGAGAATAGTGTGTAGGACATAGGTAATTGGAGATGCAAATGCTCTGGGGCTGGAATGAACTTGACTTGAATGAACTTGACAGCTGGAGATCAGCACATTGGGGAAAAAATAGCAAGAGGCGGCATCACAGAAGTAAGCAAAGGCTTATACCATTCAGAATCATTCGATATCTATCATTCACCAGTCCTGTTCTTTACCCAGCTTGATGGGACGCACTCTACATTTTACATCAGCAACCCTATGTGATAAAATTTCATTTTTCCCACCATGTTGATGAAGAAACCAAGACCAACTTTAAAGTACTTAACCAGGAATTTGTCCACAGTTATGAACATTATCAAGGGCTGCACATGGCACATAGATCCTCATTCATTATGATGTCTTAACTCATTCCTTGGCCAGTGCCCTTTTCTAGCAAGATCCAGCCTTCACATGGGTTGTTTCTCTTATGCTTTTTATCCTTCTTTCCCCATGGAGTGTGAGTTGTTGTAATCGAACTATTCAGATGCATTTCCAAAGTGCCTCTTCATTGATTTTAAGTCAGCGAATCCCAAATAATATCTCATTAAAAGGCAAGCATATTCTTAGCCAGCCAGGAAGAGACTTTCTATTAAAATGATTTCATCTTATCATTAACAAGGAAAAGTCCATTTGTTTAGGCAACCAGTCGACTTCCTTTACCATTTTCTTATCGCCATCTCTATGGGCATCATTCTTGTCAACTCATGTTATCTTTCATCTGAACTGAGATGGAGTATGCCGCTATTCCCATCTAAACCTCTCAAGGACTTCTTATTGCCTGCTAATTATAGACTTTCTATTGTTTTGCTAAGGCAAATGTTCACAGTTCTGCCTGTGAATGTTCACAGTTATACCTGCAAAACAAGAGATGAACTCCATGTCCACTTGCTCTTTCTTTTTATATCTAGGCTACTGGTACTAGGTAAAAGTACTAGGTATTTTCCATTGGGCATAATTCCCTGGTAAGTTTGACCTCAAATGCCATCTTTCACTTGAGGCTTTTGCAACCCACAACAGCATGCAGGTTTTGACCTGTTAACCTGTTTCTGCTCTCCTAAAACTCTTTGTCTACTTATAACATTTTGATGCACTGTCCAGTAGTTCATTTAGAATGTCCTTTCTGAATTTCCCTACTAAAATTTCAACTCCTTGAGGACATGACCACCTCTTCTATTTTTCTCTAGTACCAAATATAAAGTCTTGTACACTGAAGCCATCCAGGATATTCATTAGGTTTACTTGGTTAGAAGTCAAATCTTTGCTGTTTATGATATCTGCACTGTATACTCCTCCTTTTCTTTCAGTCCCAAATCTCACTGCTGGTCTGCCTCTGTCATTCTCTGCTCTGCCATTTCAAAAGCTGCAGCTTTCTGATGAAAGGAAACACTTTTTGTCACAGTGTGGATGTACTCAAGATGCTCATCATATTTCTTGCAAGTAGCTAAAGGATTAGAGTTTTAAAATACCATCACTTCCTTGATTTTTTGCAAATTTATTTTCTTCCTTTGTTCATGTCTTTCTTTCTATTGAAAAGGAATTTAAGCTTAAAGTTTTGTATTTTTACAATTCAGTGATGAATTGTAAATTGCCTGAGTTCCTGGACATTGGTCATCATTTCGCCCCTAATGACATTTATTGAGACACTGTGGAGTAATCACAGAGTGGGCTAGGCCATGGACAGTGAGCCATGGACTCACTGTTTCCATCCTATATCAAACTACAACATAACAGATCATCTTCAAAGTATGTTAGCTTTTAGGTAGGCACTGGTGGCTCATGCCTATAATCCTAGTTACTCAGGAAATTAAGACCTAATGGTGGCTCATGCCTATAATCCTAGTTACTCAGGAAATTAAGACCTAAAGGTGGCTCATGCCTATAATCCTAGTTACTCAGGAAATTAAGACCTAATGATCAGGCAGGCTGCTGCAGCTATGCTAAATGTGGCCTTTCTTTTCAAGCGAAGAACCCGGTCCTCTGGGAACTTTGTAGTAGGTTTAACTGCAATAAAATTATTCTTCCAAACAAAAAAAAGACCTAATGATCAAAATTCAAAGGTAGCTTGGACAGAAAAGTCTATGAGGCTCATTTCTTCAGATGAGCAGCAAAAAGCCAGAAATGGAGCTGTACCTCAAGTGGCAGAGAACAAACTTTGAGTGAAAAAGCTAAGGGACAGAGCCCAGGCCCTGAGTTCAAGCCACAGTATCAGCACACATTCACACACATTCACTCTCACTCACACACACAAAGATGTTAGCAAACATCCAACATCTCCGAATATCTTTACTATGACATTGAAAATTCTGCCTCATTCTATCTTAACTTAGGCTATCTGTAAATTTTTCCACTTTCTTTAGTTGAGATCTCAGGCTTTGTCATTAGCAAGGCAGGCTCTGCCATTTACGGCTTGGGTGGTTACAGGCCGATTTCCTCACTGAGTTCCAGTTTCTTCTTTGAAATGGGAATGCTGACAACACATTCCCAGGCTGTTGTGATGAGTTTCAGCGGATTGAAGCAAATACATAGAGAGTAGTACACAGTCTCTGGCACAGAGTAAGCTCACACTGCAGTATAACTGTTACTATTATTACTCTGGATTCCTTGACATTTGCAATGCTGGAACAGCATGTAGAATCATATGGAGAGACTGCTAAGGAAACAGGAGCTGGGAGGCAGTGGGAGGGAGCTTCAGGCAGTGACTGTTTCTAAGCCAGATGTCTTGTCCAGGAGAAAAATGAAGGATTTAGCTATAGCATCAACACACACACACACACACACACACACACACACACACACACACACACACACACACACACACACACACGGATAAAAAGAACAAGAAAGGCAAACTTTCTAGTGTGGTTAGAGAATGGAGTCAGCTGTCACTCAGCATCTCATTCTGGAACATGTACACTAATGTTTCCTGATGTCCTCTGATCCATGGATGATAATAATCACACCTCTCCTTGGTCAAGGGATACAGCTTTATTGACTGTCAAAGAAAGGATTGACTCAGCTTCCTAACTTGACAGTTGTGTGTGGTTTTATTTTGGTAGGGGGAGGGGTGGGAGTGGGGAAATGGGGGGATTGAGAAGGTACTTAATTTCTCTAATCTTCTGTTTTTTCATGATTAAATATCGAGGTGTTTCTGGGTGTTGGTGGCCCACACCTATAAACCTAGTTACTCAAAAGGCTGAGATCTGAGGATCTCAATTCAAAATCATCCTGGGCAGCATATCCATGAGACTCTTATCTCCAATTAATCACCAAAAAGCTGGAAGAGGAGCTGTGGCTCAAATGGTGGAGTGCTAGCCTTGAGCACAAACACTAAAAGCTATGATAGCACCCAAGCTCTTCGTTCAAGCTTCAGGACCCCTACCAAGACCCAACAAACAAAAAAGGAGGTTTAACATTACCTAACTTGTGAGGTTGCATAATAAACATATGTATATCATACCAATTAGGACACTACCAGGCAGATTATTTGTAGTTTCTATTAAATCATTTTCATTATTCTTGCATACAACTCCTATCTTATCGATAAGTAAAATGAACTAAAGGAGACTAAATTTCTCACTTCAGGTCATGCAACACATAATCAATAGAGCCAAGATAAATGCTACAAGCTTGGCTTTGTCTGGTGTGAGAATCTATGCTTTATTTTTCCACCAGAGTCAGTGACACCAAACTTTGAGAAGATACTCCTTCCACTATGAGAAGGGTTTTGTAATCTGTTTGGAGATTATATATATCTCAGGTGCATAATCATTAAAGTTTGTCTAGGTCCCTAAATGAAAGGGCCAACATTGTCCTTATTTTTAAATAATTAAATTATTTAACTTCAGTTGAGTCTTTTTTTTTCAATATGCAATGCCTTTGGTGGTTATGCCAGCTCTGTACAGACAACCTGCTTGACAACCATCAGTGTCACTTCGTAGTGATGAAATTCTTGGCCAGAACACAAGCCACCTCCTCCTGCCAAAGCAATTTCTCATTATTCTCAGGCACTTGCTACAAGGGAGATTGTGTGTCATCAGTTGCTAAGGCTCTGTGAAAGGGAACTTGAGCCAGGATTTTGCCATTTTAAGTGAAAAGCCTGTGATTGGCTGAGCAGAGATACTGCGGGACTTCTTGTTCCAGCTCACTGGAGTATGGGAGACTCACAGGGTGGCTTTAGTCATTGGAAGGAATCAGGGAGATACAGTCTTATCAATGCTATTATTCCTGTGTCTCCTTTCCTAAAAACAGAGCTTTCTGGAAATATTGAGTTTGTAAAGTTCAGAGGCCAAAATCATTGCAGAAATCATTAAATCATTAAATAACCTCTGTGTTTTTTTCTAATTTCCAGACATTCCTTAGCTATTCAACCCTTCCTACTACAGGTGATGGTTTCGCTGTGGTAGCCTGAATGATGGACAAATTAAGAATGCTTGACTCCACCTTGTGTTTTCCCACTCACCAGCTAGGGGACTCAACTTTTTTACACCAAAGCCCGAGACTACCTCCTTGAATCTTATCCATCCTCTTGTGCTGTTAGAGGAGACCCACATAAACCAGCTTTGTTAAAAGGCTTTTGAGAGTGCCCACATTGTAGGGCACTGAGAGAGAGATGGTTCTATAAACCAGAAAACATAAATGGAAAGACCTGGAAAAATTATAGTAAGCGAAGTAAGCCAGGCCCAAAGAAACATAGGTCCCATGATTTCCCTTATTTGCAATAACTAGTATAAGTTTAGGACAAGCAGAAACGGTCAAAAGCCATGTACATATGACCATATAAGATGATGTTAAGTGAAATGAACCCCAAGATAGGGACACAACTTGTTTTTTCTTTCTTGCTATTGTTTTTAACATATCTAAAGTGTACTGTGTGATTTTTTTGTTGCTTCTTTTGTATGTTCTTCCCCCGTGGTATAACCCCTGCTTTCACTGTATTTGATGATGGGTGCATCTTGTATATACATTTTTCTAATTTGGGGAGGGGAAGGGAAATAACAAAATGCTGAAACAAGGATACAGGTTGACCCATTGTAACAATGACATGTACAAGACACTATGTTGAAAATGAACTTTACAACTTGGGGGCATGAGGGGAGAGTTTGGGAGGTTGGGGGGGTAAGGGATGGTAGGGGAAAAACAAAGGAGGGGGTAAAAATGCTCAATAGGAAATGTACTTATTACCTTATTCAATGTACTCATTACCTTACTCATATAACTGTAACCCCTCTGTATATTTTTTACAATAAAAAACATTTTAAAAAAAAACAGAAAGTACAAAGTAGCAAGTGTGAAGAACTAAATGGCACTGGGCAGCAAATTCAAAATACTATTATTGTTTCACCGTGTTTCTGGTGGGAAGTCATTTCTGATTTCTATACTTTCTAAATGTATTTCACTTGATCTGCAAATTCTCTTACTTGGTAATAACGCATCAGGTTTTGTTTTTCCAGTTTTATCATGTCACACTTCTACTTTCTACTTTTCTGTCTACATCAGCACATGCTGTCAGGTGAATCTGTTTTTAAACGTAACACACTTACACACAATAACAAATAGCAAAAAGAACAACAAAAGTGATGTATACCTTGAAATTTTTCCATTTTTAATGACTCCAACTCAAAATCAGTAAGGGCTCCCAGCTGCTTGTTGTCTACACCCACAACAGTGCCCAACTAGAAAAGAGTAAGCAAAGTTGGGCCAAGTCCCACCAGGATGGTCTGTAACTTCTCCTCACTCTGCTATAGCCCACTAACCATGCTTTCTTTCATTATTTGTCCATTAAAGGCAAGTCCTATGTTGCGGATTGTCTTGTCTGTGAAACTTGATCCAAGCCATTCTGATCTCTGTAATAAGTATCTATTTGATCTAGGTCCTTGCAGCAATACCTATGGTCTCCATGGGTACTCTCAGGCCCTCACATTAAACAGAAATGTACAAAGTACAGTATCTATATAAACCAAACACCACTAGCTATGGCAACAGTACAAGGTAGAGACAAGAACACATGATCCCATATTTACAGACTGTATCTGGATATAATAAAAATGAAACCACTTAATTAACCTCTTCAAGAATGCAAGGAATATTCATTTCCATTGGATTTTAGAAACTTTTGGATTTCCCCTTTTATCACTTGGATGGCATATTCATCGTTCAGCAATGTGTTGTTCAACCTCCATCAGTGTGAATATTTTCTGTAGTTTCCTTTACTAACTCCTAATTTTATTCCATTATAGTCTGATGGACTAAAAGGCATTATTTCCTCATATTTGCTGAGACTTGCTTTATATCCTAGAATATGATCTATTTTGGTGAAGGTGCCATGAGCTGCTGAGGATGAATGCGTGTTCTCAGAAGAATATTGTTGGATGAAACATTCTGTTGATGTCTGTTAGGTCTATTAGTCTAAAGGTTTCTTTGTTGAATGATTGCCTTAATGACCTATGGAATGATGACTGTGGGGTACTGAAATCTTGAAATATCATTGTGTTGGGGTCTATCTGTGTTTTTAAGTTCAACAGTGTTTGCTTAACAAATAATAGTGCCCTGGCATTTGGGGCATAGATGTTAAGAATTGCTATGTCTTCTTGATGGAGAATTCCCTTTGTTAATTAAAAAAATCACTGAATGCTTAAAAAAATGTGAGGAATAATTGCCATCAAATTAGTAACACACAATTTAAACAAACTTGTATAACAAGTGTCAGTATAATAGCACCAGTGACAGGCACTGTGATAGTTGCTAAAAGGCAACATAAGAAACTTAGAGCTTGTTGTGACAATCTGTAGGCCTCACCTTGAGATGTAATGAGGGATTCTGCATTGCTATATTCTGTGGCTGTGTTTACTAGGGAGTTCCTGGGTTTTGGTAAATGTAGTTAGCCTGAACTGCTGTACAATGGTAGACACATACACACACACACACACACACACACACACACACACACACACACACACACACACACACACACACACACACACACACACACACACACACACACACACACACATACATACACACACACTTTCCAGCTGGAATCTGGTGAGATACTGAGAAATACTGAAAGTATCCCAAGAGTATTAACAAAGCAGCATATTAACAAAGGCTCTGGTGACTACATCGGTGCATCTTTAGCTTCCCCTTTCCTTAGCTAGGTGTAAACCATTTTACTGTGGTGCCAATACTTTAGGCATAATAAAATCCTTTGAGTGTCATGTAATCTGGCCTTTACCTTAAGAATCTAGACATATGTATACAACTTTTAGTACATTCCCCCAATTCTTTTTCTTAAAATAAAAGCTCAGGGTTAAACAAAATAAAAATAAAAATTGCTGCTCTAATGTGTGACTGTATAGGCAGATACAATACTAACTTATGATGAAATCAATCTTTACTCTTGTCCTGCCTCTGATAAGTGATGAATTTATTTCAGACATGAATATGGTATGATATAGCTTTTTTGCCAATGAATGACTCCTTATAGAGACACGATTTCTTCAGATAAGATCTTTCCTTTTTCAAATAACTCTATGGATATTGTGCCACATAGTATACTACATTCCTGAAATTGAGGAAGTATCCTTTTGTTTATTTATTGACTTAAATGTTAAGTCCATAGGAGTCTGAAAAAAATGGTCAAAATGTTGGAGCAGGACTGAATCTGATCAGAAATCAAAATTACTTTACTCAGGAGAGTTGTAGAACAGTCAATCACTGTTCTAGGCATTGGGATTGCTAGTTCTCAGCTTTTGTCTTGTCCCTGAGTACAAGCAGATTCTGTTTGAAAGCAGGCTTGGCAAATTCAGCATTTCACAGCCTGTGATTATGTCTCAGTTATAGAAGCATCCATGGGTCCACAGTTTCCAAGAGCTGACAAATTAGATTAAAATCTTGACTTCAATACTTGCTGTAGAACTCTAGGCAATTGGCTTAAGTTCTTGATCTTTAATTTCCTTATGGAAAAACTGATTTTTCCCTAGAGCATTTGTTAGCAAACTACAGATCTATAAGCAAAGTTCAGCCACCAGCCTAGTTTTTGCATGATCCTTAGACATAAAAATTTTTAGATTTGTAAAGAGGAATTAAAAATAACAACAATGATAACAGCTACATTAAATCAAGTTTAAAAAGAATAAACACAAGAGTGATTTATGTGACCTCAGAACCTAAATTACTGACAGCCGGTCCTTCATAGGAAAAGTTCAATGATGGTAGGAAAAGATCGGCAACTCTTGTTGCCTTCTTACAAATCCTATGATCTCTTTCCAGCAGCATAAACTTGGGCAAATCATCTAACTTCATTTCTAATATTCCTCATATGTCAAGTAGCTATAAAAATAGTATTTATTTTACATGATGTAATGTTATATATGTTAACATTAAAATGCTGCTATTGGAATCTGTTAGTTGTCATGGCACCAAGATTTGAACTCAGGGCTTTATGCTCAATTGGCTTACTTGATTGGCTGGTTACTTTCCACTTAAGTACACCTTCAACAGTCTTTCTTCCTTTTTCTTCTTTCTTTCTTTCTTTTTTTCTTTCTCCTTCCTTCCTTCCTTCCTTTCTTTTTCTTTCTTTCTTTCTTTCTTTCTTTCTTTCTTTTTCTTTCTTTCTTTCTTTTTTTCTTTCTTTCTTTCTTTCTTTCTGTTGATTATTTTGAAGATGGAGTCTTTATGATTTTTCTGCCAGGATTGGCTATGAATCTCTATTCTACAGATCTCAGCCTCCTCTTCCTGAGTAGTTAAGAATACAGGTGTGAGCCACTGATGCCTACCTGAAGCTATTCTTACTAATACCATCATTTCCATCATCATAAAATCATTAAAAGATAATAAAAGAGAGTGCACATGAACCATGTACATAGCACACTTGCCATGGTAGGCAGTAATAAATGGCAGCTATGACTGTTGTATCACCATAGTTACCATCATCATCAATGGAATTTTCAGAGGGCTTTAGCATACAGTGAAAGTTCTCAATACATAAGTGGTTAGTGTAATAACCCCCCTCTCTTAAGGAAAGAGGAGCTTCAACTTGGATGGGTAGACACTGAGCTACAAAGAGGCAGAATATGGACTTACACCAGAGGTTTCCTATTATGGACCTGTGAGTCCTCTTTCCTCATCACATGCCTTTCCACAACAAACCAGAGGGTCTGTTGTGTGTTAGTTTTCCTCAAATGCCTGGGAGCCTGAAGAAGTGGGCAAACATGACTGTGTTCCTCCTTGGCAAGGCTTTGCAGACAGGAAGCTGGGATAATTGGATTCCAGCTCTTTGGTCTCAGGTTTGCATTTGTAACCAGCCAACTGACGACCAACCCGAATGGAAAAAAGTGCTCACCAAACAAACACAACCCCTGTGTAGGAACTTACTATTTATGCTGCAGTGGGAGATCCATCAATGGCAGCCAACGGCCTTCTAAGGAGTGCTGTTCAGGGCAGACCTGGCTTCAGAATCTGCCAGATCTCAGCAGAGACACCTGGAGCAGGGAAGTGTTGAGTGAGGAGCCAGGATATGGTTGACAGCAAAGCTTGTGTGATCAGATCAGAACTGATTTTTAATTTAGTTTAGACGAAAGGCAATGACAGAACTCGTTTGAGCAAAGCGTACAGAGTGATGTTTAGAGAAAGCTGTTAATAGCACAGTGGTACAGCATCAGAGGGAGCGCTGACTACAAAAATAGGTGACATTTCAAAGTTAGTTCATGAAAGAATCATTATGTCTACATACTACCCTGTCATTTCATGTAGGACTTAAATCTGCTTTAGCTCACTTTTTTTCAAGGCAGTAGATTCAAACAGGATCTAAGGCTAGCATGAAAATTTGTGCTTTAAAAAAATCATGGAAACTACCCTTAAGAATTTTAGCGTTGTCCTTGTAGAAAGATGAATTATCTTTTGTAGATAGTGACTTGCCATGGGTTAGTATAAGCGATGGCATCTCTGTTTGCTTTTACTTTTGTAAGTATCAAGCAGTTTCTTCCAAGGGAAAATGGCTTAGTGTTCGTAAGGAAAGGTGGGATTTTTACAGTGATAAAGCTGGTCTAGTTGCTACTTGGGTGTTTGAAGCACTCCGAGCTAATAATGTTTTAGGATTCAGTTCTCTGCTAGCTCTTGAGCCTGTATGTGCCGTGTAAACCTTGTCTTTGAGTTTTCTTAGCACCAGCTGCCATGCAGTTGGCTAGCTACCAAGCAGAATCTGTATCACAATCCAAACAACAGCCAGACAGACTATCATTTGTCATGTTTACTGGTTCTGCCGCCTGTCATCTCTGTCCCAGGATGACAGGCCCAGTAAGGCTCACAAGGTAATAAGGGTTAGTGTGCTCACTAAAAGTTCTCCCAGGCCCAAGGGAAAAGGATGTATGAGTCTTCTTTTCAGATCAACCTTTAAAACTACTGATCTCACAGGCTTGTGGTTAAGAGAAAAATAAAACATCGGATGTCAAAAGACTTCATTAGATTTTGGCTTTCAATACAAATGTTAAACTGTGATCTCAGTATGTCATAAAGTTCAGTGTGGTTTTACATGATTGGTCTGGCCAGTGAAAACACAAACAGCCAAGAAACAGGAAAACTGTGCTATCAATTTGGGAAGATTGACACACATTATGAAGATAGCATGTGATATGAATTGTACAGCTTCTGAAAGCTCTGAATTTTTATGAATTTTGTATGTAAGCAGTACTTACATTTTGTCTTAATGTTTCTCTACTTGCCTAGTGTTAATCACTAATCACTAAGGGTAGTGGGGAAAAAAGTTGAATCATATGTCTTTGGAGAGTTTTCACAAGGAAAATTTTTTGCTGGAATTTTTTTTTAACTCTCAGACTGTTTCATACAAATGTAATAACTCAAGCTGGTTGCTAGTGGCTCAGTCTTGTAAACCTAGCTACTCAGAAGGCTGAGATCTGAGGATCACTGTAGGTTTAGTGTAGCCTGGTTTGTGGTCAACTGGATAAATGCTCAGGAATGGAATTGCTGGGTTATAGGAAAGCTCTTAGTTTAGTCTTTTGAGGAACCTCCATATTGCTTTCCAGAGTGGTTGAACAAGTTCATCTTCTCCTCAACAGTGTAATAAAATTCCCTTTTGGCCACATCCACACCAGCTTCTGTTATTAATAGGGTTTTGTTTTTTGTTTATAATAGCCATTCTAAATGGGATTAGGTGGAATCTTAGTGTTGTTTTGATTTGCATGACCAGAGATGATGAAGTCTAAGAAATGGAAGCAAGAGGCTCTTTTCTGTTTTCTTTATTACTGTTTTTGTTTTCTGAACCTTTTGTCTTGTTTGTAAATTTATCTGTTTGGGGGAAGTAAGGGAGGGGCACAGAAAGGAGTGGGACAAACGGTGAACAAATGCAGCAGTGATATTAGACACTGTGTTGAAAATGAACTATACAACTTGTGGGTGGGGATGGGAAAGAACAACTGACAGAGATTGAGGCAAGGGTTGACACTATTCAGAAAGAAATGTACTCATTATCTGACTTATATAACTGTAACCTCTCTGCATATCACCTTTACAATAATAATAAAAATATATTCAGGTTTGCAAGGCCATCTTGGGCCTAGTAGGTTCTGTCAGCAATTGTGATATTTTCATGAGGATCTTCTCTCTTGTCTACTGACAGAAGAATAAACATAGGAATATTTTTTGCATGAGGAAATGAGTAAACAGACAGACTTATAACACAGGGACAGACTTACAGATCACATTCAAAGTGAGACATGATTGTAAGTAATGAAACTAAAATTAAAATTCTAGATGTTTGACTCTCATCCACCATTTCTCAGCTAATGGCCTGTGAAATACATTACTATGCTGGATGAATAAGACATGGCTTCCTTCCCTGAGAGGCTTGTAATTTATCTGGAAACATGCTTTTTTAAAAAATTGCTTGGGGCTGGGAAGGTGGCTCAGTGGTAGAGCGCTTGCCTTGCATGCTCAAGGCCCTGGGTTCGATTCCTCAGCACCACATAAGCAAAAAGAAAAAAGCCGGAAGTGGCACTGTGGCTCAAGTGGTAGAGCGCTAGCCTTGAGCTGAAAAGCTGAGGGACAGCGCCCAGGCCCAGAGTTCAGGCCCCACAACCGGACCCAAAAAAAAAAAAAAATTGCTTGTACAGTTGCATTTAACAAGCCACAGAAAGGGCTGTCACAAGGCAGTTTTTATTGTCAAGTGAATTATAGAAGTAGAAAGTGATATGTTTATTGAAATGAAGGAGGGGGTATATCATATTGGGACAGTCAGAAATAACCATATTCAAGAAGTGTCATGTCTATCCAATTGTATCTTCAAAGATTCTTCAACACCATTATCATAGTCAGTTAGCAAAAGAAGAGGGTAGAGGAAGCTGTTTCCTTATTTGGGGATTAAGCTATGTCGTACTTTGCTCAGTGAATGCCCTAAATTACCGCAAAAGCTATGATTGCTAGCTGTAAAGTTGCCTTTGGGCCACCCAAAGTGACAGAACCATGTTTTGCAGTAATTGTGTTTCCTGACTCTCCCCTAGAAGCATTTAGAAATCTTGCAATGTTCATTTAAACTGAGATTGTGTGTCTCCTAACCTGTGTGCTTTCTTTCTTGTTTTTTCCCCAACTTCTGCTTGGCTCTTCCTCATCTATGGCTGTTTTCTGTTGCAACTAAAAGTGGCTGTTCCTCTGTCTCCAGCTTCTTCCTGCTCTTCTGCAATAGACCAGTTCCTGTCTAATTGAACATGCTCTGTAAGTCTGTCCCTTTCTATGGTGTGGGTCTGTCTGAGTCTGCCTCTTCATTTCTTCATATAGAACAACCTTAGTCTGTTCATTTTTCTCACCTCCCTGAACAAGATGGAACATATTCCTGGAGCCATCATGTTTGGTCTAAAACCAGCTTGGCTCATATTTCCTTCTGGACTTCTATGACTTCTATGGACTTCTATGACAGGAGTGTCCTTTGGCTTTCACCCAAATGACTTAGGAAGATTTGTTTGTATCTCTTAATCTTTTGACAATTTATTTCTTTAAATTTTATTTCATTTTGTTGTAAAGGTGCTGTACAGAGGGGTTACAGTTACACGAGTAAGGTAATGACTACACTTCTTGTCAAACATTGTTACCTATCCTTTGTTTTTCTCCCACCACCACCACCCCTTTTCCCCTGAAGTGGTAAAGTTCATTTCCAACATTGAAGACACTATCTTTTGATGATTTTATTGTGGCTTCTTCCTGTTTCTGGGAGGATAGTTTTCTCTAGATCCAAGTAGACAGCACTGTGTTAAAGCTTGAATTCACACAGTGAAAATGTGGCTCTCTCAGATTCTCTTATCTGGATTATTCCCATGCCTTGATTCATCATTTATCTCCTTGGCTATAAATGGTAAAGTCCTTCATATTTCTTTCTTTTTTGAGGGACTGGGGGGATAAGGAGGTTATGGTGCTTGTCCCTAAGCTTTTTTGTCCAGTCTAGTGCTCTACCACTTTGAGCCATAGCCTCACTTCTGGGTTTTATGTGGTTAATTGGAGATAAAAAGTCTCACAGACTTTTCTGCCTAGGCTGGCTTCAAACCGTGATCCTCAGATCTCATCCTCCTGAGAAGCTAATATTACAGGCACACTAGTGCCAGTGATCTGAGGATCACAGTTTGAAACCAGACCAGGCAGAGACTCTTACTTCCATTTAACCAGCAAAAAAAAAAAAAAAAAATGGAGTGGTAAGTCAAGTGCACCAGTCTTGAGTAGAAGAGCTAAGAGCCAATGCTCTGGCCCTGAATTCTAGCTCTAGTACTGGCACAAAAGACCGGGATCTGAGTCTTTTGAATTGGGATCCTCCAAGTCTCAGTTTCCTGAGTTGCTAAGATTCAGGTGTGAGTCCTGGCATCCAGATATTCCCACTTTGTTTTCATTATTGTCAGTGTGCTTTATCTTTTCCCATACATTTAAATGTACATACACATATGTATATATGTATATATACCCATGTATACACACATACGTATATACGTACTGCCCACTAATTCCTTCCATATATACACATAGTGTGTGTCTATGTCTTTCATATGAGATTCTTACAGATAGTGTGTGTTGAGTCTTGGTTTTTGTCTCCTTGTTTTTTTGATCTGGGGAATCCAACCTAGGGTCTTTTATATGTTAGGCAGCAATCTACCACTGAATCATAGCTCTAGCTTGTGCTTTTTTGAGATAGGGTCTTGATATGTAGCTCCGGCTGGTCTTGCCTTCATAATCTTCCTGACTTTGTTGGATTGTGGACAGGCACCCCATGTTCATAGCTTTGTTTTGTGATCTCCTGGGGTAATCATTTGTTCTGTGATCAGGATATTCAGACAATCAGTAATAAGACTGATTATTAATAAAGGTGGATTAAAATATATTGTATTTGTTATTATCTTTTTTGCCTTTTTTCTTTATTTCTATTTTGGCCTTCCAAATGTCTAACTATTGTAGTTTTACTTAAATATTTTATATAATCCATTTCTTCTTTCTAGCACTAGATGTTACAATATACATTTACAACTAATCCATGGTTATTTTCAATAACACTGTATTGCTTCATAAGCACCTTATAATAGCAAAGTATTCCTATTTCCTCCCTCCCAGTCAGTCCTGATATGATTACTGTCCATCCTTTAATTCACACATACACACACAGGCATGCTTAATGTAGTACATTGTTGCTATTGCTATTTTAAACAAGCTCTTCTCAGATGAATTAAGAAAAGTAACAGTTTTAATTTATTTCTCTGATGCTCTTTTCTCTATGTAGATTCTCATCTATGTTATTTTTCCTATCTCTAAAAATTTTCTGACAATATTTCTTGCAAGATGGATGTAATGGCCACATTCCTCCCATTTTTGTTTGAGAAGGTCCTTATTGCTCCTTTAATATTGAAGGTTAATGACATAGGGTCACAATTCCAGGTTGGTGAAGTTTGCTTTTACTCTTAGCACTTTGAATATTTCAGTCTACTCTCTTCTTGCTTACAGAGGTTTTAAGAAGCTGGATAAAATTCTTATCTTTGTTCCTCTATAGATAAGGTATTTTCCCCTTCTGACTTCCTTCAGAATGCTATTTTTTTTTTTAGCTTTCTGAGTCAGTGGTTTGATGTTTAATATTAATTTGGGGAAAATTGTCCAAATATTTCTTCTGCTTCTTTCTTCAGGTATTCGTGTTGTTTGTATGTTTACCTTCATAGTTGTTGTTGGACATTTATTTGTTTGTTTGTTGCTTACTTCGTTTTTTTACTGGCCTTTTTCCCTCATTGCTTTCAGTTTCTATTGGAGACAGTCAAATCTAGAGACTTAGTTGGATCCAATCAACCCACCAAAGGCCGCCTTCATTTTTGTTAGTGTTTTCAATTTCTAGAATTTTTCTGTAGTTCTTTCTTTGAATGTTCCTGCTTCTGTCTACATTGCCTTCCCATCTTGCCTACTCTGTATTTTTTCTCCCCAGGAACTCTTAGCTTTGTAAATTGCAGTTATTTGAGTTTTCATGCCTGCTGACTCCAGTATCACTTCCTCTGCTGAATCTGGTTCTGAAGTTGATCTGGACTTTGATACCATGCTTTCTACATTATTGTGTGCCTTGTGACTTTTTTGATAACTAGACACAGTACGATCACAGGGAAAGGAGGGAGTGTGCCATAGATCAGGACTCCAACTTTAAGTGAGACAACTCTGGAAAGTCCACTTCATAAGGACTTCTGAGTCCTCCCACAGCACCTCAGGGGTAAGACGGCACTGAAGTGTATTTTCCTTCTCCCATCAGTTGGATTCTGGTAGAGTTCCAAGAGATGGAGTTCTGTTAAGTAGTTTCTCCTCAAGTAGACCTCGCTAAAGAGAACAGAATGTTCTGGAGTATTTCAAATCATTTATTTTCCCCTCTTTCTGACAGAAGCACAAGGAGATTCTCCTCTGTTTACTGAGATCCATGGCTGAGCTCCTGGAGGTATAACTTTGCTGAGTCTCCCTCAAGTTATTTGTATCTCTCAGACTTGTCTACTCAGAACCTGTAGCCATTTTTCAATTAGAATTCAGGTATTCCCACCCCAGCACTTGTTCCTGGGGGGGGGGGGGTTCTGCTCCAGTAAGTTTTGACTCCCTGTGCTTGCTTGTCTGTCTCTCCAGTTTTGGGTCAGTGATTTTCTCTGCCAACCTCATTTCTCTTACATGTCTGAAAGTTGCTGGTTTTTCAGTTTCTCTAGCTTTTCCCTTGTGGTTAGGATAGAGCAATGACTTTTGAGCCAAACTGGAGATTTTGATTTTCAGTTTTTGGTTTTTTCCCCCCAGAATGGAGGACTGAACTCAGGGCTTTGTGCTTGCTAGGCAGATGCTGTTCCACTGAGCTAAATCCCCAGGTTTTATAAAACCTTTATATTTTGAAGCAATTCTACATATGAAGCAAATGGAAGTAGTGCAGAAAATTCACCCAGCTCTCTGAATGCTAACAACCCATGTAACTGAAACCTAGCATTGGCCCAACACATTTAGCTGAACTCTAAGCTTCATTTGGACTTCCCTAGTACCAAATCTGCTTAGGAACAATTGTTCAAAGTGGTCATTTTGAATTCCTTTTTAAGTTATCCTGTAGTAGCATAATGACCTCAGGAGATGTCTGAAACATTTTTCTAAAACATTCTGAATGGGCCCTTGTTGGTATTGCTGTTGATTTACTGGGTTAATTATTTTGTTTGACCTTTTAGTTGTTTTTTCTCTTTCTTACATATGCTCTACCAACTCATTAACTCCGGGCATACCATTATCTCTTCCAGTCCTGCTGTGTTTGGAAGGGAAGTTTCCAGAGTTGGGTTTAAATTGAACTTAGATATTTTCTGAGGGAAAACCAGGGAAAGATGAGGGGGAAAAAAGTTCATACTGTTGTGATAACTCTGCTGGTGATGGAAGGCCTTTGATAAATTCAGTGCAGGTGTCTGGGCCCCAGAAATCACTGGACTTTGAATACATAAAGTATGCCTAACAAAAGACTCATAGAAATTTCAGTAACACACTCCTCTACCAGAGAATTTTCATGGCAATCCATCCATGTGTGGGGGGTTTGTTTGTTGTTTTCTTGGATTTTTTAAATATATTTTTATTGTAAAAGTACTGTACAGAGAGGTTACAGTTACATGAGCAAGGTCATAAGTCCATTTCTTTTTGATGCTAGGACAGTATAGTCTTTTGCTCTCTCATCTTCTGAAGTCAAAACCCAGGACTGTACATTTCTGGCCTACATCTTAAAGATGGATTTGTCAAAGGGATTGTTCCTCCCTTGACACCTATTGGCGAAGACATGGTATTGAGCATAAAGGAATGGGAAGAGATGGTACAAAGTTTTCTGAGCTGTGTAATATATAAGGGCTACAATGAACATCAACAGGCAGAGTTCCAGCATCCTTTGAAGATAGTTTAAATGCCAGACAATGTTAGAGGAAGATCAATTTCTTCTGTTTCTTACTCAACAAATATGTCCACAGATTCCACAATACTCTTCACACTGAGTGCAGTGTCAAATGCTACATATAAAATATTAAAAATAAGTAAGGTGTTAGGTGCCAGTGGCTCATACCTCGCTACTCAGCAAGCTGAGAATTATGAATAAAGGTTCAGAGCTACTCTGAGCAGACAAATCTGTGAGACTCTTACCTTCAGTTAATCAGCAGAAAGCTGGAAGTGGAGTACAGTACAAGCCATGAGTTAAAAGCCAGCCAGAGAGAGAAGCCCTAAAGAAGATTCAAGCCCTAATACTGAAAAAACATAGATAAATAAGTAATGAACAAATTAATAAATAATGTTAATAAATAAATAATAAATATTAGTAGCACAAAGGGCTCTGGACTTTAGAAAGCCCACATTTAAATCCAGGCTGTGTCAATCACTATCTGATGGACCACTGACAAATCTTATCTCCACTGGGTCTTATTTTCCCTGTCTCTGAACAGCACACATTATAGTTGATGTAAGCATTAAAGCAGGGTCAGGTAGATAGTTGAGAGATTATTGCCTCTAACATGACAAGATCTGCATGCTGCCTTCCAAGAGTATCAGGAGGGCCAAGCACATACCCATCTTAACATATTGTAGTAGCACATAAAACCTATATTCCTACGAAACCAGCATTGAGCTAGAGTTAAAAGGCTAGGCAAGATTTGAAAGTGGCATTCAGTTCTTGAGTCATTCAATATACTTTGACCTACCTGAAATGGAACATTTATCAATTGAGAAGATCAAATAGCCAAGGTTTGAAGATTTCCATATTGGATAATTTACCAATGAGACAAACAGTGTTGAGGACACAGATGATCTTTCTACTCTAGCTTGCAGCTGTGCACTTTTCATCCTAACATAATCCAATGGTCGCACCTCAGCTGCTCTGGCTTCAAACATTATCTTCTCTTAATATAAACACAGCCAAACAATACAGGACAAGGGAGATACTCTGACTACCACTCTACTAATTCAGACAGAAACACTTTACAGCAGACTCTTCTAGAAAACTCTCAGATTCCACTGGAAAGGAGAACTTGGGCTAAGTAAGCCCGTATCTGCAAAGTATTTGGCATTTTTGCCTTTACTAGGAGTCAGCCCCTACTAGGAAAGAAAGAAGGAAAAAGAAAAAGGAAGGAAGGAAAGAAGGAAGGAAGGAAGGAAGTGAGGAAGGAAGGGAAGGAAGAAGGGAGGGAGAGAGGGAGGGAGGGAGGGAGAGATGGAGGGAAAGTGGAAGGGAGGGAGAAAGAAAAAGAAAGAGAGAAAGGAAGGAGTATGGGTAGCTGCTTTCAAGTATGTAATTTCGCAATATGTGACAAGTTCATGTCTTTCTTTCTTTCTTTCTTTCTTTCTTTCTTTCTTTCTTTCTTTCTTTCTTTCTTTCTTTCTTTCTTTCTTTCTTTCTTCCCTATAAGATGCCCCTGCATCTTTGAAATAAGTCTACTTCAGGTTTTATTCAGGAGGCATAAATGAACTTGCCACATATTGTGAAATTACATACTTGAAAGCATCTACCCATACTCCTTCCTTTCTTTCTCCTTCTTTTTTCTTTCTCCCTCCCTCCCTCTCTCCCTCAAAGACACAGAGATATCTGATGTCTAGATAGAACAAGAAATTTACTAACCTCCACTGGTATTCAACTAATTAATACAGGTTTCCTTGGAAATCAACATTCTTCTCTGACTGTTCAAAGTAAAAGAGCCACCTTGCTCGCAAGCAATCCTACACCCTTCTCCACATGAGTACCATCACACCCTGAGCTTGTCTCTGAGACCCAGAGCACCTATTTCCTGCGGACAGAAACACAACACGCTAGCTTCCCTTGGACCTGGCCTCTCTGGTCAGACTGTGATTTAATCAGAAGATAGAGCTTCCTGTGTGGAGAGCACTGGAAAGCATCACACAGGCTTCCCACAGTGAGAACGGGCTAGGAGATGCCAGTCCTTCATGACTGTATGGATTTATCCAGGAGAGGTGCATGCGGTAAGGAATCATTCCCTGAAATTGTAATCACTGTGTGTGTCTGCATTGTCAAGTGTGGAGTTTGTTTCTAGCTCCACTGGTAGCTAGAGGCCATGAGCCAGGATCCCTTAACCAGTGGGATTATCTGTTTTCTAGTGAGAAGGATAAAGTAATGTGAGAATGGGACAAGATGCTGCTGAGAGTGAAGAGAAACCTGTGAGAGTGAAGTGGAAGCCCTCGATATGCTGCTTTCAGAGGAGTAGTGGTCCCTGGTGCTAATGCCATGAGCACACACCTGGTATCCAGGCCCCCAGCTACACCTCCTTATCATGACCTGGAGCTGATGATGGCATCTGGTTGACCACCTGTGCCTGTTCCTCCTGCCACCCTTGCCACATCTCTTGTTTGCTGCCTTGTCTTCTCTAGAGATGGGCATGTGTCTCCAGTGTTCCATTTTCCCCCAGGACAGTCACTGCCCAAGTTCCCTCTCTGTCAGGGATGAATTCAGCCTCGCTTCCTTGGGGCAGGTTTAGAGGTCTGCAGCACTGTGCCTTAGACTCCTTGACCTCTCATCTTCCCCTCCGAACCCCCAGGATGCCTACAGAGGACGCATTCTGAGATCATTTTGTTCAAATGAACCGCCGTACTCTGAGCTCTTCCCTTGCCTGGGCCTAGAAAGGCCTCACTGCCCCTAGGCCAAGGTATCACTAGGTCTTCATGATGTATCATGAACCCACATTTCTACCAACATTGTTCTAAATTTCTGAGCTACAGTCATCTCTGGGCAACTCAAAATCACCTCTGATAGGCAAAATAATGGTCATCTAAAATGCCCAGGTCATGAGCTGGGAATATGGCTTAGTGGTAGAGTGCTTGCCTAGCATGCATGAAAGCCCTGGGTTCCATTCCTCAGTACCACATACATAGAAGAAGCCATAAGTGGTGCTGTGGCTCAATTGGTAGAGTGTTATCCTTGAACAAAAGAATCTCAGGGACAGTGCCCAGGTGTTGAGTTCAGGCCTCAAGACTGGTGAAAAAAAACTGCTGCTAGGTTAACTTTAAAATATTTACTTATTTATTTATTGCTATTGTAAAGATGATGCACAGAGGGGTTAAGTTTTACCTATAGTTAAGTATCCCTGCAAAGGTTCATAAGCTACGCATACATCTTGAGATAGGGAGATCAGCCTACATTGCCCCAATGGCTTATTGTTATGACATGTATCCTTAAAAGTAGAAGGTGGTAGGATTAGCCAGAGAGGAAGAAGGTAATGATGGAAGCAGAGATTGAAGCAGTGAGGCCATGATCCAAGGAATGTGGGCAGTAGGCAGACACTAAAAGCCAGAAAAGTTAAGGAATCAACCTTCCAAAAGAATGCAATTCTGCCAGTACCTTGATTTTTAACTCTAGAAGATCCATTTTGGACATCTAGTCTCTCAAACTATAAAACTATAAATTTGGGGGCTGGGAAGGTGGCTCAGTGGTAGAGCGCTTGCCTTGCATACCTGAGGCCCTGGGTTCGATTCCTTAGCACCACATAAGAAAAAAGCCAGAAGTGGCACTGTGGTTCAAGTGGTAGAGCGCTAGCCTTGAGCTGAAGAGCTGAGGGACAGCGTCCCGGCCCAGAGTTCAGGCCCCACGACTGGACCCCTCCCCCCCAAAAAAAACTATAAATTTGTATTCATTTAAATTAGTGGCAACACCTGTGGTGATTTAACGGTGGGAACAGGAAGTGAATATACAGCCTAATTTGCTCCTGGGCTCCCAAACTAACCTCAGTCCAATCTACATTCCTACAGTGTATAACCATCCTATAAAATATCAAGGGCCCTGGAACACATGCTGCTTACGACCTTAGATGACTGTCCTCCGTTTTAGGATGAGAATAATAGTTGGCCTAATGGCCACTGTATAACTCTAACCTTTGCCTCAACTGGTGTCTACCCTATATGCCCCACCTCTGCATTTCTTGTGTCTTTTGTCTGCATCCATCCTGCCTTGGCCTGGCCACTCATCACCCATCTTTCTCATTTTGGGTCATATCTTTAGGTCACTCTACTTGACACACTAACAGAGGACAAGGACAACATAGCACACTTCCCTGGCATGCTCTCACATTACCACCAGATACTCAGTCCTAACACCTTTGGCTTTAATTGACACCTGACTGTGAATCTTTCACACAGCCCTGTGAACTGTGCAAGGACAGGAACTGTGTCAACTTTTAACCTACAATCTCCAAGTCATGGTGCAGGGCCTGAACCAGGGTAGGCACTCAAAATACCTTTCTAAGTAAATGGCTGAGTTAATAAAGATCTAGAACTTGAAAGTTTCATTCCTTTGTGAACACTGAACAAAATACCCACTGTGCTATTCATCTTGGTTTCCATGTGCCCAAAGCTCTGGCTTCCATGATATTCTGCCTGAGGTCTGAATCTCTTTCAACTGAGGTGCCTTATATTTTAATAATTAAAACATCTCCTTGCAAGTGCCCCAGCATGAGTCAACACTGCTGTGCAGAGGAGGACTGGGTGATGTGTAATAAAATCTAATCACTTCCTGATCATGCCAGGCTGGACAGGCAAAGGGGACTTATTACGCTGCTAATTACTGCATCCAGCCTGCTCTAAGTGCAATGCTAATTGATCAGTGAATGCATTGTAGACTCAGGTAATTACCAAACCTAATATGGCTCCTGTCATGTTGAGTAAATTAACACAGAGGAGGGGTGGGAAGCCCGGTTTGAGGTAGTATGGCTGTTGCTTAGGAAACAGCAGTGAGGTTTCATCAGGACCTGAAACCACTCAGGTACACCCACTCACCTGGGGTCAGCTTGCTACCAGGATAGTGGGTGGAATTTAAGGCAGATGCCACACAAAACAGAACCGAGAGGCTTTTACCACCATGATGGATGGCACTCTCTTTCTCTGTATGTTTTCCTTTTCTTGAAAGCTTATTTTAGCTGTATGATCACTGAAGAAGTGGATAAATGTGTGTCCGTCCGTGTGTGTATGTGTGTTCATGTGCTGATGCTGGGGCTTGAACTCAGGGCCTCATACTCTCACTTATTCTTATCATTCGAGTCTGATGCTCTACGGTGTGAGCCACACTTTACTTCCAGATTTTGGGGGAGGGAGTGCTAATTAGACATTCACTTGAATTTGTCTGCTTGGGTTGGCTTCCCACAATTTTTGGATCTCAGCCTCCTGAGCAAGTAGGATTACAGCTATAAACCACCACGTCCCAAGGAGTAAATACATATCTGATCAGTTCTAAGGATTGGATTTCTGCATTGATCAGGAATTAAATACAGGGTTCAAGTCATCCCTCAGTCATCAGATAACCAGGATACTAAGTGACATTTATTGCATGAGATTTAGCTATCATTATTCTAAAAAGCATTTGGTGTTCGCAATGCTGCTCAATGCCCACAACCACCAAGTTGGCAGATGATGGCTTGAATCAGCATTTTTCCTCAAGAATCTGATTTTTAACTGCTCCATACCTAGCTACCTTTTTAATTCTAGGAAAGTCACACTTTCTGAGCCTCAGTGGGTCCAGCCCTCTGCTAAAGTCTTTGTAGACGTGATTTGATCTAGACAGCTAAGTTGTTGGGCAGGTAGGAATAGCCTACTAACCAGGTCTCACAAGTAGGTGGTAGGTTTGAGGGGATTTGAGTTCAGCTCTGTGTGCCTGAAGTACCAAGTGTTTGCTCTATCTTTCTTTTTCTTTCCAAGATAGATAAGGATCAAACAGACAGGATCCACACAGAAGCTGCATAGATGTGGGCTGAATGGACTTGGGCAGAATCTTCCTGATCCACATCCACCCAATCACAGACAGCAATCTTTTAGACCTGGGCTGATCAGACATACTCTGACTTCATAGACCAGTCATGCATACTCAAGAACCATATACACACAGGCTGCATGGCCTTGTCCCAGGCCTAACAGATGCCAGTTGTGGAGATCCTAGTGCATAGACCCGGGGCCCCATGGACGCAAGCCCATGTATGTGTGGTACACAGATCTGGGCCCTGCCCAGGCCATTGTATTCCATTAGCCGGAGGCTTGCTCACCTGCCCTGGGCCTCACTTTTCTCCTGCCTGACCTGGCCTGCAGAGGCACAGAGAAAAAAAGGAGTCCATAGGTGGAAAGAATAGCAGGGTTGTTGGCCTGGAACCATGACTTTTCCCAGACTCAGCCTCCTGATTAGCTAAGATTACAGGTATGAGCCACCATGCTTATCACCTACCGATGGGCTTGTAAGTATATATCCCTGTCATTAAGCAATTCAGGTCTGAATTCTGAATGGAAAAGCTACTTCACTCTGAGCCTGGCTACCTTTCTTGTGTGGACTCCTTCTATTTTTCTTCCTATTCCTTTCTCCCTCAGCCACTTTCATCCCTGCCAGCCTCAGGCCCTTTACACTTGCTGTCCTTCCTATCTACAATGTCTTTCTTCCACATCTATACATGCTTCCATCCTCACATCACAGAGTTAACTTACGGGACTAAAACTACAGCACATGTCTAAACAATATTTTAACGCAAAAAGGGGTTTGACATGCATGTAATTATTAAACACAGGGGAGGGGGGAAAAGGAACACTTTAACTCATTGTGGAGGTGGCAACTGAAGAAGCTAGTCCTTGCTGTAGGACAGAGGAGTAAAAGGGATAAACACCGGAAAATGAAAATTATTATGACTCAAGGCAAAATATCGAGGTAAGGATCCCACTGAACATGTTAAGTCCTCTGAGAAAGAGGTGCCAGCTGGACAGGCTAGAATCTATGAGGTGCCAAAACACAGCTGCTCATACAAGAGCTGGAAAGATAGGATGCAGATGCAGCTGCTCTCCAGTACAGATGTGTTACAGGGGTGGTGCTTAGTTACCACACGCAGATAGAAAGCTTGAGGGAGGAGCGCACCTTTTCACCCTTGCTGGCATCCAGTTTCCTGCCTCTCCCGTTTCAGAACCTCAATGCCAATCTCTGAATATAACATTGAGCAGTCCTGATCTTCTTTCACAAAGTCTTACCTATCTCGCTGGGACCTTAGCTAGCCGCTCTAGCTGATGGCTCAAGGTCTGACCCATCCTCTCTGCCTCTGCCTCTCTTTGTCTCTCAGTAGTAGGTGATTTTGTCATTAATGTCACATTCCCTGGGCTTGCCACGGCAGCAGCACAGAGGAGACCATCCTTTGAGAGCAGACAGGTACACTCTCTGTCTCTGTGCTCCTCAGTTAACATTTAGTCTCTTGGAGCCAATATTGTAAGACCTTTTGTAATCGTAATTTTTTGTTGTGGAAGATGGTGCTGCAGCGTATCACACACCGCTGTGTAACAGCATCCCTGGCTTCTACCCACCAGGTGGCAGCAGTGCTCTCCCCGTAAGGACAACCACAAATGATTTCTAATTGTCCCACGAGAGACAAAGTGCTCCTTTCTGAGAAAGGCTCCTCTGGGCTTACACATGGTCCAGGGACTGGAACCGTATGAGCACCAGTCAGGCTTATCGGTGTTGGAATAGATAGAGTGCCTTCATTGGACGCATCTTCACATCTTAACAATGTTCTAACCCTACTGTGCACTATTTTGTCTGCTCTATGATTTAAAAAAAACTACTTTCTCACTGGGGTTACTGTATAAGGGATGAATAAAGTCACAGAGGGGATTGGCACAACAACTGATCAGTACAAGTCAGCAGTGAATTACTGTAACTGGATGGCAAAGTTTGAAGGAAAACCATCACATTATTCTGGCAACACCTGATGCTGAATGTCTGGTTCTTGGTGGCTTGGATTGCGGACACTGGCTGCAGAGAAGCAGACAGGGATCTTGCTTCTAAACTGCAGAAATCCCGTACAAATGTGTGTCAGACGTTGTTGTCTGGGTGATGAGATGCACTTGCAGTGGACATGGATTTACAGGCAGTTAAAACAAAGAGTGCGGCAGTGTGACACTGCTGAGAAAATAATAAACATTTGTCAAGTCGTAAATTCCACTGTGACGTTTAGAACCAACTTGCCGTCTGATTCAGCTAATCAGTTTATGAATGAGACAAGAATAAATGAGACAAAAATACTTAGGTTTTATTTTAGAGCCTAAGTGATTTATTCATTTCAGTCAGCACATCGCTGAAGGTGAGAAGTGGTAATGTGGATGATTTGGGTACTGCATGAGGTAGTACTTACACTACACATGTGAATCCCAGGTTTTGATGAGAAGAAAGAAATCTTGGTCCTTGTCCCAGAGTTGTCACTCACTCTGTGCAACTTTAAGCTTGTTTCTGCTAAGACTCAGTTTCTCCACTTCATATGAGCAATCTAAGTAAGTTCTTTGCTCTTTGTCTTCATATAAAGTTCCATCCCATCCCACTCCCAGCTCTCTTTACCCTCAGAAGCATGCACAGACTTCAGTCTAGAGTGAAGGGATTGTTTTCCCTGGTGAGGATGCAGAGTGCCTGCTGAGTTCTCATGTCTTCTTCCTCTCCCCCTAGGTACACAGTTCTGCATAGCAGACATCACCAGGAGCTTGAGAAACTGCCCATCCACAATGAGCCAGAATCCTTGGAATCATGCTTCTGACTGAGGACGCGGCTTGCCATTTAGTCATTCATTCTCATTCATGTTTGCATGAACAGGGCACTGGCCTCACTCCCAGTCCTCATCACCATCAGTGAAGTTGGAAGCAGGCAGAGCTGAGGGCCTGGCAAAGGCATAAGGAAGACAGTGATGGACACAACACCCACAGCCTGACACTGAGGAGACATGGACTTCAGATCAGATGCTGTCTCACTGCATCGAAGAAGAGTGGTCGGGTTTAGCTTGCACACTGCCAGGGAAAGGAGCACACTAAGTTCTTCCTGTTGGGAGAAGGGGCTTTTGCTGTAAGGAAGTTGTGTCCTCTGCAAGAACACAAGTCTGTCACTAATCCAGCTCCCATCTGGGGTTATAAAAATGCCCACATCTTAGCCTGGAAATATTGGAAAAGAATGATGTGCCACCTGCCTACCCCTCTCTGACTTCTCTCAAAACCATACATCCCCAATTTTCCCTCCAGATGTGCTTTGGTAGTGGAATTAATCACTAACTTCTTAATGAAGTTAGATGGCATCCATTGCCAGATGTCTGTCTAGGAGCAGAGAAGTGCAGTCTGGGTTTAGAGTTATGTACATCGTTTTTTATCTTTGATATTTGTCCCTTTGGCTTTTGTCTCTTTTGTCTCTATGGCTTTAGAGAGAGTGCTTAGAGTTTGCTTTTAGAACCATTACCAAAAGACACCTTTATAGCTGCTGCTGCTGCTGCTGCTGCTGCTGCTGTGTGTGTGTGTGTGTGTGTGTGTGTGTGTGTGTGTGTGTGTGTGTGAAGATGCCATTTTCTTACTGCCATACTTGTGACTGAGTCCTTTGAATTAATCTCCATTCCCTTCCCTCCCATGACTATGGGCAGAGGCTCCACCCCTTGGTATGGGAGGGAAGCTAAGCCTATCTCAGAAGTCACTGCTTAGGGACATTCAGCCCCAGCATTACAGTCTGAGCGAAGAAGAACCACAACCTGATTTTCTTTCTTGGAAATGTCCTTGAAACTGTGAAGCTCCCTGGGCTCGATTTTCTCTACCTTTTAGCAACATCTCATTCCCTCCAAACACCTAAGAAGATGCTTTCCTTGCAATGTGAAAGCTTTCACCATCTTAGTTCATCTAGAGTAAATTATCCCCCAGAAGCTGACTACTGAGGACAAATCATCTGGGTGCTGACCAAAAAAGAAAACCATATTCAAAAGGTTCCTTGCTAGTTGTTACATAACAGAATGGGGAAGGTGTGCAGTAGCACTAGTTTCTGTGTAACGTGTACTACCAGATAAAGATGTGTCTGGAATTCAAAGAAGAGCTCCAGAAGTCTCCCTGCTTTTCTACTTTGTCTGTTGATCCTTCTTTGTCAGTGACCACAGGCCACAGCTTCCTCCCTGACCCCTATTTAATCCATGGAGGCAGAACTCACTGTCCATTCCTCTTTTCTCAACCTTACTGTGAGAAGAGGTGGTCAGATCCATGGAGCACCAAGGCAGGTGACCACGCATGGTTTGGGCCATGAGAATCCCATGCCCCAGGACATTGATGATCACAGTGATGGAAACTGCCTTGCTCTGAGGGCGAATTCCCCTCCTCAGAACTGACATACTTCTTCATTTCTCATGCAGAAGGGAAGAAGAGTTAATGCAGAGATCCAGAGCTCCCCACATGCTGCCTGAATATTGACTCTGTTCTCTGAGCCAAGCAACTGCTTGGTACTTTGAAGCAGCTAGTAAACTGTCAACCTTGCTTAATGCCCCCCCTCTTCCGTCAAAAGGCTCTATATTACAGAATACACACACACACACACACACACACACACACACACACACACACACACACACACACACACACACACACACACACACACACACACACACACACACTTCCTCGTGAAATGCTTCTTTACCTGCAAGTTTAGAAAGCACATCACATCCACTTAGGTAAAATACTAGTTCTTTTTTTTTTTTCTTTTTTCAGCTTTTTTTTTAAATTGTGAAAATACAGTACAGAGGGGTTACAATTACATGGGCAAGATAATGAGTACAAAATACTATTTCTAATTGGCAAATTTCCCATATTAAAAAGCTATTTGGATTCACTAGGGATTCAAAAATTTTAACGTAGGGTAGGAAAGCGTGATGACATTCTATCCTCACACGTGTCTGCTAGCTGGTCCAGTGACCTGTACAGAATATAAAAGGCCAGCAATTATAAGAATGGGGGACCCTTATCATTATTTAGCAAGTGGTCTCTTTTGCAGACAAGCATTCTTTGCTGTCTCTTTAGACTAGGGTAGGGATGCCATAGTGACAGACCAAATGTCCAGTGTGGGTCTTGGCAATTATTAGGGCTAGTGGAACCATGTAGACTCTGTCCAGGCCTGGGATGAAGGGATTCACTCTGCTTCCTCTCAACTTGACTCTCCCATAGAGGAATATGCAATCCTCAAGCTCCCAATCCAGCCCTCACCATTAGCAGTTAGGAAGCAAAAGAAATAAAATCTACTCCTTCAACTGACATCCAAGTACATGTTTGTTAAAAAAGAAAAAGAACTTGACCAGGAGTAGTATCTTCATTCCTAGCAGTCCCAGCTACTTGAGAAGAGAGGCAGAGATCAGAAGGAGTAAAACTTCCACCCAATTAGTTGCCTGCTTGAGTAAAAACAAATTAGTGCGATACCAAACGTAGCAAGTGTAAGTGGAAAGTTTGCTGCATGAGGCTGGCTAGGAGCAGAAGAGCAAGACTGAAAAGGCAAAACAATACTCAGGTGGTAGAGCACGCTTAGCAAGTGCAAGACTCTGTTCAAAGTCCAGCATTGCCTCCCAAATCCTAAAACAAAAACACTTATTTTCTTTCTTTTTTTTAAATAAGTTTTTTATTGTGAAAATACCGTACAGAGGGGTTACAAGCACATGAGCAAGGTCATGAGTACATTTCTTATCAAGCATTGTTGCCTCCACCTTTGTTTTTCCCCTACCATCCCTGCCCTCCCACCTTCACCACTACATTCCCCCCGCCCCGCCACCAAAGTTGTAAAGTTCGTTTTTTGACATAGCATCTTGTACATCTCATTGTTGCAATGGGTCCACCTGTATCCCTAGTTAAACAATTTAAAAAACCTTTATTTTCTGAGATTCTGCCTTCTTTTCGCACCACTGTTTTCACTTCATGCTGCTCATTTACTCTGTCTTGAAGAAGATTGCTATCTAGCTGGAGATTGTGGGGTGAGTATGAGAATAGATGGGGGTGGAGCCCTGAGAGGGACTAGGAAGTAGAGATCACTAAATTCCCTTTCAAATGGTCTCCAAGGAAAATCAAAATGATGTCTGCTTGGTGCTGTGTTGCCTGCCCTTTTCCCTTTGGTATCATGACTACCTTTGGTGAGAGTTCAGAGCTGATTTTCCCTTGTATTTTTCTCTGTTATTACTCTGCTTTGTTATGGTCAAAATCTTTCCAGAAACACCAAATCTCAGAGAGAAACACAGATTAATAGACTTGCCTCTCTAGGTCAAAATTTGCTATCTCTTTTCCAGCCAATGTTGAAAACCCAGAATGAGAATTTGGGTTGAATTTAATCCATTTAGATATGGGATAGATGACACGTTGCTGTGAGCCATAAGCAGCACTTGCCTGGCTTGCTTCCGAAAAATGCAGACAGTCTTGGAGCTGGGATCATTGTGTTCTAGTACAGATCACCTAGGACCACCCTGAGGAGCTTCACCAAGGATGTGTTCCACTTGTCTGGGCAGTCGATTTAATATTTTCATTAAGTATTTTCTATACTTAATAAATTCACTGGCATGAATTTATGTCAGATGGCATAATTATATAAGCATACCAAACAGAAGAAAATTCATGTTGCTTGCCCCAAATAGAAAGCCATTGAGATAAACCAATGAAAACGAAGAGGCCATTAAATTTGTATTAGATGTCACAATTCAGCTTATGAGCACAAGACTCAGGGAGCTGGAGAGCTACCTCCTGTTCCCCAAGGGACTCTATAGCTAACTGGAAGAGGGTAAAGGGAATTTAGAAGAGGAGGAACTTACTAACTTTGGGGGAACCATTGGTTCGGAACAAGATACATTTTACCCTTAGGAAACAGAGAATGGAACTGATAGGACCTAAAATCACCATTATATTCATTTCAGATTGTTTCTTTCTCCTTTAGCCCACCCAGAACATATAATTATTATTATAATTATTATAATATTAAATTATCTGAAAGCTAGACTTGTGAGCCAAAGAAAGCATTAGTTTTGATATTCATGGAGGTTGGTCATACCAAGAGTGACCCCTGTAGAAGGCAAAGAGTCACTGTATATATAAATACCCTGTATTTCTTGGTTGAAACCTGGAACATTTTTGGATATGATCCCTGTCTCCATTGAGCAGCAACTCTTTCTGAGCAGCAGGCACTTTCTGTGTTTTCACGAGATCTCTGTACCTTTCATGACAGCTTGTGGGAGGAATTATTTCGTTTTATGGAAGAGGGAAAAGATGTTGTCAAGGAAAGCAATTTGTCTGAAGATATTGAGCTGATACAGAACAAATGATGGAAACTTTTAGTTTCCTTCATCCTAACAATGGGCTTTCTTCCTCTTTTGAATTAATCTTATTTCTAAATAGACCAATTATATGACACAGGCTCTTTATAATAAGTAATTTATTCCAGAGATCTATTCTTACCTCAAAAGCTCTAACTACCCATATTATATAAATTACATAGCAAGATTTCCCTATGGTCCAAGTCAGTTCCACTCACCTTCCACAAATCATTGGAAAAAATAATCCTAGAATTTTTAGGTGTTATGTATAAATGGATATATAAAAACATGGTTTCATTTTGTTCATATGTATGAATGTACACACACAACATATGGAAACTATATGCAATGTGCAATTTGCTTTTCAACTGTACGCCCTAATATTTCTTCTTCATGGCTGTGTGTGCATTTCATGCTATCAACACTAGAGCTTGCAGTGTTGGTTCCTTGAAGTTCTTGTGTATCTTGTGTGTGGGGGGGCATTTTCCTATGACTGTATTGACCTAATGAAGGTGCTTTCAGGTTGAAAGGGCAGCAATAGCTTACACTTGGCAGTGGTTCTGTCACCCAAGGCACTGAGTGATGGGCTGACCTGCCCTTCTCCACTGAGTGGCTGAAAAATTGCCCAAAGCCTACAGGCTATGGAGTCAGATTCATGACATCTTGCTTCCACTAATTCTTAGATGTGTGCTTTTAAGCAAGCGTATTTAACCTACAAAACCAACCATGCATATGTTATAGTGTTATTTTGAAAGGAAAGTTCTTGGTACTCTAAAATGCTTTCAGCTGGTTGTGCTGGCTCACACCCGAGTCTGAAATTGGATGATGTTTGGGAGCTAGCCAAGATGAGAAAGTTCACAAGATTCCCACATCAACTGATCAAAACTATGCGGGGTGGGGTGTGCTGTCATGTCAGCTACATAGGAAATATAAATAAGACGGTTGTGGTCCAGGCCAGCCTGGGCGAAACATGACATTGTTTGAAAAATGGGTCAAATGAAAGCTAAATGGCTCAAGCTAGTAGTGTGTCTGCCTAGCAAGTGCAAAGTTCTGAATTCAAACTCAAGCATACCCCCCCCCAAAAAAAAAATAATAACTGCTTGTTTCTATGCTGTGTGAGCCTTTGGATAGAATCACCAGTCTTCTGTGCATCATTGTGCATCCAGGATAGTATAAGGGGCAGGTTATGGAAAGATCAGCCCAAGAATTACCCTTTATAATTATAGTGGGTGTAAATGCCACCTATTTGCATTGTGCTGTCCGGTGTAATAGGTCCCTGTTGGACCCTCACCATTGCCCTGGGGGTAATGTTAATAGTTATAAATTTACAGATGACGACACGGAGCTTCCAGGCTGGGGCTGTGAAGGTTTCTTGGTCAGGCAATAGTTAAGGAAATCAGAATCTCAACCCAGGTCTAATGACTCTGTAAGTGAAGTCATCCCAAGAATGGTGTGCCGGTTATTTGGATTCGCATGTCTGGCAGCATGAGGTATCAGGTTCTGATACCGACATGAACTTAGTCATCCATCACCTATGAAATACCTAAACCTTATTTAAAACATGCCAGACACTCCCACAAGCTCAGTTGATGAAGACAACTAGAGAAACAGTTCTGTAGAGCAGGTGTGGGTAAACTGTGGCCTAGAGGAGGGGATGCATACCTGGTCTGTAAGACTTCAGTATGGTTTTTACTTTTTCTTTAACTGCCTGGGTAAAAAAAAAATTCGAGTAGTATTTTGTGCTGTGAAATGATGTGGAATTCAAATTTCTGTCCATAATAAAGTTATACTGTAACAGAACTGTCTGCTCATCTATATTGCTGAAGGCTTTTACAATGTAAGGAGTTATGTCCCAGGTAATTGTGGCTTTTTGAACCTAGAACATTTACTCCCTATATAGTTAACTATAGTTTGCTGCCCTCTGCTGCTGGGCAGTCACTATCAGTCATTCCTATATAGTTATCAAATGCCTTCACTAGTGGGCACCTTCTGAGCTGTTTTCAGTTGCCCAGTCTTGGCATCTTTACAACGATTTTTAGCTCACACTGTTATATTTTTTAGGGTTTGGCTTAGTTTGGTTTAGAGGGTACACCAAAAAGAATAGGGGCCTCTTGTGGCTCATCTGAGTATTATTTAGATGACTTCATTGTTACAGTTACAGTGAAACAAGGTACAAATGGGTTTTTACTGAAGGCTGGGGATTTGTTTGGAAACAGACTAAGTAATTCTGTAATTTCAATACAAGGCAGAAATAACAATAATTTTAATACAAATAGAGGAATATTCTCCTCACTAAAAGAAAGGTTGGGTAATGACAATACAATAAATAGATGAAAAGAATTATTTTAAAGCCTTGAGAAGCCTTTGCAGATACTGAATCATGTACAATTGTTACATGTTAGAAAACCTTGCTGGCACCCTCATTAATGAGAAAAATTTCAGTAACTACAGAGGAAGTGCAATGGAATTAAGGCACCTGCATTCTTGTTCTACCCAGAATATACTAGGTCCTAAGGAAGGTGAGTAGTATTTCTTGGAACATCAGTGAATCCCCAGAAACTGAAGAGGTTCGGCAAATTGTGGAGGCCCTTTATACCGTACACATACCATAATTCCTTCTGTCCTTATGTTAACAAGTTTTACAAAGACCTCCAGCTTATAAGATTTGCTAAGGTCATGTAGCTAGACATTCAGTGGCGATCCTGAGAATGCTGGAGTTGCTCTACAACACTGGACTACGAGTTCCATCATTTCAGGACATGGCAGCTTCTCCTGAGAAAGAACAGCCACCTCCTGATGGCCAGATAGTTTGGTAAATTCCACCTATTCTAATGTTCTGCTACATAGAGTTCTATTAAATATCTAGCCACTAGAGAATTTTTAGAGATTTGAAATAACAGAATTTGTTTAGACAAATGCACATTCTGTGCAGTACTTTCTTTAAAACAAAGGATTCAAGTCCAAGGCAAGAGAAGTTTTTAATAAACTTTTATTTTTATATTTAAGATAAAGCATATACACAATTGAATATGGAAATAAATAACTAGAAATGCTTTGGAAACTCTTCCATTTCCCCTTCAGTTTTTTAAGGTCATGAATCCTTTTATTTAAAATATGGCCACTATAACACTAAGAAAACAAAGGAACCACATCTTTGTACAGAAACATATAGCCTTCTCTGACTATGGAATTTAGTTGATATTTTAGTAACAAAAAAGCACTCGAGACACAAATACTCTTCAACGGATTTACTCAAACAGCATTGCTCGAGAAGAAAAAGGCACAGATTGAAGGGGAGGGTGGTGATTATTAAGAATAGAGGAAACGGCTCAGTCAAAACTGACACTGAACTAAGTCGTGAAAGATAAACAAAATGAACTCTTTCAAATATTTGCCTTCATTAAAAGGAAATTTTAAATTAAATTGTATAAACATATGATATAAAGTTGGTACTTTGGAAAGTGTGTTTGTATATTTCCTGTATGTACAAATCTTTGAATAGAATTTCACTGTTTCTCATACAAATCCTACATAATATACCAAACTGAGCCAGGGCCTCCCTTACCAACTCCAAGCCCCAAGTCCCTGTGAAGTATTCTCCAACTGGATGGCTCCAGTTGCTTCCTGATGGAATTGCTAGGAAGGAGGAATCAAATGTAGTCATCTTCAACTGGCTCTCCATTGACATCACAATAGTGGATAAATATTGCCACCACACGCTGAAATACGCCCTTCTTCATCTGACGCATCTCTGAGATCTCCTCTCCTATTGTTTCCATACAAATGTCTGCAGACAGCTGTCCTTTCCTTCTAGGAGCATAGATAGTACCTTGGGAAGAGAAAGAAAATGAGAGAGATGCATATGGTAGTCAGAATCACTCAGCAAGTAAATCTGTTAAGATAGTCCATGAATATTCCAACATCTATAGCTGATATATGAATACCTGTAGCATACGTCCCTAATTGGTTTTATGAGAAGTCTAATGACTAAGACAGCAGACATGATTAGAGACCCACTAAAAAAAAAGAAAAAAAACTGTATTAAAAGCTATCTCTGAAATCCATGGAACATTCCTCAATATAACAAAGGAGGAGGCAACAATGCTTGATAAGGAATGTACTTATGGGGCTGGGAAGGTGGCTCAGTGGTAGAGCGCTTGCCTTGCATGCGTGAGGCCCTGGGTTCAATTCCTCAGCGCCACATAAGCAAAAAGAAAAAAGTCGGAAGTGGCACTGTGGCTCAGGTGGTAGAGCGCTAGCCTTGAGCCGAAGAGCTGAGGGACAGTGCCCAGGCCCAGAGTTCAGGCCCCACGACCGGACCTCCCCCCCCCAAAAAAGAAAAAAAAATGTACTTATTACCTTGCTCATGTAATTGTAACCCCTCTGTACAGTATTTTCACAATTAAAAAAAAAAACAAAAATAAATAAAGGCTGTGTATGACAAACCTAAAGCTAGCATTATACTTAATTGTGAAAAGCTAAAGCCATGTCCTCTGAACTCAGGAATGAGACATAATGTCCACCCTCTCCACTTCTGTTCAATTTAGTATTAGAATGCCTAGCTATAGCAATAAGACAAGATGAAAACATAAAGGGAATACAAATAGGGAAAGATGAACTCTCCTTCACTGCAGATGACATGATCTTGTATTTAAAGAATCCTATGGACTACCACTCCCAAATTACTTTGGCTGATTCAAAACTTCGGCAAAGTAGCAGGGTATAAAATTAACCCTCAAAAAAATCAATGGCTTTTCTGTATGCCAACAATGAGAAGAGCATGGCTGAAAACAGGAAAGCAACTCCTTCTGTAATAGCCCCACAAAAAATAAAATACCTAGGAATTAACTTAAGAAGTGAAGGACCTCTATGATGAAAACTTCAAAAACCTGAAAAAGGAAATTAAAGCAGAATTTAGGAAGTGGAAAACCTCCCATGATCCAGGATCGGGAGGATTAACATTGTGAAAATGGCAATACTTTCAAAGATTATCTACAATTTCAATGCAATACGTATCAATATTCCAACCTCATTCTTCAAGGAAAAAGAAGAAGCAACCCCAAAACTCATATGGAACAAGAAAAGACTCCGAATAGCAAAAACGATCCTTAACAGAAAGAATAGTGCTGGAGGAATATCAATACCAAATTTCAAACTCTAGTACAAAGCCATAGTAATCTAAACATCTTGGTACTGGAACAAGAACAGACCTGAGGACCAATGGAATAGAACTGAAGACCCAGAAATGAACCCAGACCTATAGCCACCTAATCTTTGATAAGGGAGCTAAAAAAAATAGAAGAAAGACAGCCTCTTCAGTAAATGGTGCTGGCAAAACTGGTTAATCACCTGTAGGAAACTAAAGCTAGATCCTTATATATCACCCTGCACCAGAATCAACTCTAAATGGATAAAAGACCTCGAAGTAAAAGCAGACACCCTGAAAACATTACAGGAGGGAATAGGAGAAACTCCAGGGCTCCTTGGCACGGCTGAAAGTTTCTGAATAAAAGAGCAGAAACACAACAAATCAAAGAAATGTTGGACAAATGGTATTGCATGAAACTGCAGAGCTTCTGCATAGTAAAGGACATAGCTAGCACAGAAAGCCCACAGACTGGGAGAAGATCTTCACCAGCCATACAATGGACATATCTAAAACATACTTAGAACTCAAAAATTAATCCCCCAACAATAAATCCTCAAAGAAATAACTGTCCGATAAATAAGTGGGCTAAAGACTTAAATGCTCAACTTCTCTAGCCATACAAGACATGCAAATAAAAACAACATTGAGATTCCACCTCACCCCAGTTAGAATGGCCATAATCAAGAAATCTAATAACAGATGCTGGAAGGGATGTGGCCCAAAGGGAATCCTACTGCATTGTTGGTGGGATTGTAAAGTTGCTCTCCCACTCTGGAAAGCAGTACTACACATAGAGACTCCACAGAGAGCTCCCCTATGAACCAGAAATCCCACTTTTGGGCATTTACCCAAACGACCACAAACAAGGCCATACTAAAGCTACCAGCACAAGTGTGTAGCTACCAGCACAAGTGTGTTTGTTGCAGCATTACTTAGCATAGATATGCAACCCAGATGCCCTGTGAGATACACACACACACACACACACACATGCAACCCAGATGCCCTGTGAGATACACACACACACACACACACACACACACACACACACACACACACACACACACACACACACACACACACACACACACACACACACACACACACACACACACACACACACACACACACACACACACACACACACACACACACACACACACACACACACACACACCTCCATCAGAAAGTATGACCCTGCCCCATTTGTTAGGAAAATGGAAAGACTTGGAAAAAATTACCATAAGTGAAGTAAGCCAGGCCCATGGTTTCCCTTATTTGCAACAACTAGTATATGTCTAGGAGAAGCAGGAGAGGTCAAAAGCTATGTACATATGACCAGATAAGATGATGTTAAGTGAAAGGAACCCCAAGATAGGGACACAGTGGTTTTATCTTTCTTGCTATTGTTTTTAACATTTATAATATACTATGTAATTTTTTTCTTAATTGTAAAGATACTGTACCGAGGGGTATGTTACATTTTTTGTTTCTTTGGTATGTTCTTCCTCACAGTATAACCCCCGTTTTCACTGTATTTGATTCCGGTGCCCTGAATCTTATATATACATTTTCCTAATTTGGGGAGAGGAAGGGAAATAACAAAATAGTGAAATAAGGATACAGGTTGACCCATTGTAACAATGAGATATACAAGACCTATGTTGAAAATGAACTTTACAACTTCAGTGGGAGTGGGAATGAGGGTGAAGGATGGGGATGTGGAAGTGGGGGGAAAGGGGGGATTGGGGAGGGAAGGATGTCAGGGGAAAAACAAAGGTGGAGGTAACAATGCTCGGTAGGAAATGTACTCATTACCTTATTCATGTAACTGCAACCCCTCTGGTACAGTATTTTTATAATAAAAACCATATTAACATATTTTTTTAAAGCTTCCTCCAACTAGGTATGGTAGGACATGACTGTAATCCCAGTTATAAGGGAGACAGGGACATTATGGTCTGAGACTACACTGGGAAAAAAAAAAGCATGAGACCCTGTCTGAGAACAAAGAAAAAAATGACATGGAGGCATGGCATAAGTGGTACAGTGTAACTGCCTTACAAGTACAAGGCCCACAAAAAGCTTCCCCCAAATTCCTGTACCTATACCATGACAAGCTCCCACATGCTACAGAAGTGGTTCATAAGTTGCAGAAATGCAACAATTCCGAAATATTATTTTTAGTCAATTTTTCAATGAAGTAACAAGGTTAAAATAAGTAGACAGCTGGGAGTGTAGTTCCCTAAGGCCCTGGGTTCAATGTCCAGCACTAAAAAATAAATGAATTACTTTTCTACAGAAAATCTGATAGAAAATCTGTTTGAAGGAATTCTCCTCATTGTGTATCTCCAGTTAAGTCCACTGAGACTCTACTGTAAAGTTCATAGCTGCTTTTCTCAGGGTAGTGTATGTGTATGTGTAAGATATTTACATGAAAAATCATTTCAAAGCTGTAGTGCTCTCACACAGAATGTTACTAATGAAGTAGAATATACTCAAATTAGAGAATACAAGTCAAGTCAGATCAGAATTACTTTCTTCATCATCTTCAAAATCGTATCGGGCGAAACTATTGGGCTCTGCTGCTCGAAGTGACCTCAGCCAAGGGAAGTCAGAAATCATGGAATACGGAGCTCCATCCACAACACCTACAATAAGAAGACAGATGTAAAAGTGCTGCCATGTGGGAGTGCTAAATGCACCAAATTAGAGTATATTCTTAGTGGAATGTAAAATGCAAAACAGATTGAGCCAGGTTCCAATCCGTTTACTCTTAAATATAGTACTCATTTAGGTAAACAATACTTATCTGGTCCTTGCTTCTTAAAGGAATTCAAATCATTCATTGTAAGACCACCATTCTATCTTCCCTAAGACATGTTCTTACATCAGTTCTCATCAATGGCAAATACTTACCCTCTAATGTATAGATTTCTCTTCCCCAGGGGTATTTCGGGTACTTTTTTAAGTCTTCTTCAGTTCGAGTGGCTTCAGGGAAGAACTCATACTTAATAAGTTCTCTGGAAGCAATGAGAAAAATTAAATAAGAATTATAAAGCTAAAAATGTTAGGCATAAAGTAGAATGCAACTGTAACACAAGTACTTAAGGCCATGATTCTACCAAGCATCTTGGAAAAAACACTGACTCACTAATACCTCTCATTTTCTTAAAGTAGAGACTATAGGTCTAGCCAAGTTCAAGATGACATTCTTGAATTTCTCCAACATCACAACAGGGGAAGAAAGCAAGCCACCCGAGGCAAATTTCATAAACAGAGAGTACTTAATACAGCATTTATCTAACAAATATATTAAAAAAGGTCCAACTTTGGGACAATGTAAAATATTCTAGTTTTAAGATCTTCAATTTGACCTATTTTCCATGTCTTACAACTAAGGACACAGTCAAATCTGCATGTAACTGGTTCTTGTAGCTTTTCTAAGCTTGGAAATAAAAAGCCACATATATTAACGCATAATCATATATACATGACACATTAGCCTGAAAAACTCAGAATTATTTCAAATAATTCACATCTCTACTAGGAGGCATGCCTGAAGAAGCCTTTCAGGGCCATGGAATTACTTACTGATTGATGTTTGCTATGGTGTCCATCCAGCTGCGAATGCGCACCTTGTTCCGCACATTGGGAGGATTACTGAATTCATGGATGATACAGATGTGATAGGGGTAGGGACCACTAAACAGCTTCTGCTCTAATGTTAGTGTGTCCACCTGCAGAAGTAGTAATACTAGTAGTTGTAGTAATATTTGGACAGAGAAACAGTTTTGAAAATGAAGCTTGCAGTGCAAATTCTCTGGCCAGCTGACACAGTGATTTATTTCTGGTATTTAAATACTCCATTAAGCCAGAAAATCCTGAGTCAGGTAATGGATCTCCGGGAACTCAAAATGCACTTCTGAGGATATTCTTTACTGTTTTCACTACTGACTGTATAACCTAACTAAATGTGAAGAACCCTATTCAAATAGACCATTCACTATGCCTAAGGTCAGTTCCTTGTAGCCTGTGTCCATAATGCTCTCTTCTCTTGGAATGTCTTCTTTCTTTCCAGCTATAAAACTCCACCTTTCCATCCCAGAGTAATATAAGTGTAACTCTGCTAACTGCTTTATAGGAAGGTAAAATTCTTGAGGGAAGGCTAACCTTTTAGCATTCTTCAGCTTGAAATAATATATATATATATGTATATATATATATATATAATATAGATATATTATACTATATATTTTTATTATTATTATTATTTTGCTAGTTCTGGGGCTTGAACTCTGGGCCTGGGTACTGTCCCTGTGTGCTTTTTGCTCAAGGCTAGCACTCTACCAACCACTTGAGAACCAGCATCACTTCTGGCTTTTGGTGGCTAGTTGAAGAGTGAGTCTCACGGGGACTTTCCTGCCCAGGCTGGCTTTGAACCATTATCCTCAGGTGTCAGCCTCCTGAATAGCTAGGATGACAGGTGTGAGCACTGGCACTTGGCAACATGCAGCAAATTTTAAATATGAAGACACTCAAGAATTTATTGAACTGACTCTTGGTGCTTGGCCCAGAGGTTAACACCAAGGGTTGTTTAGTATTTCATTTAAACTCATATCACACACAAGGTTATTCTTAGGAATAACTGCAGTTATCCTATTATGTCGTAGAAGGTGATCTGGCATATCACAGGTACTAGCTGAAATATCAATTACCCTGAGTATATATTCTTTTATTTTAGTTCTGTGCACAAAAAAATGTGAGGAATATGCTATATCAGAAAGAAAACTACAATCAGTTTGAAACCTGAGATAGAGATATTACCCATAGGTAACTTTTAATAAGAAAAAAAAAACTTTCTAAATAAAACTCACTGAATATAACTTACTAAAAACTTACAACCATCTAGTAGAGAAGAATTAATAATAGTAAGCATGTCACCTGCTGCATTGGGCGTAGGTATATGATACGGTTCCTCTCAGGAGGCATTCTTAGTATCTGGTCTAGAACCTGATCCATATTCAGTTTCTTGCACTGGGCATAATCAAATCGGTTTACAATTGGTGCATTTTCCACCTTTAAATGTTTCAGTACCCTGCACCTGGTAGCTGCAAAATAAGAACAATAACAAACTATACAATTTATACAAGTAAGAGAGTAACTCATAACCCATTTGGAAGCATTGCTGGAAGCCAGACATTTACTAACACAAGACATGGCAGTGGAAAACATCTCCAACAAAGGTCAAGTACTAGCACAGAGGATTTGAAGATGTGATTCTCTTAATTTCAAAATAATCTGGTAATCCTATGCTTGAGGGGTTATTGAACTGTCTTCTTTTTCTATAACTTTACTGTCAATGAAACCAAGTTTCAGAAAAATAACCTGCTCAAATGGTTAACTGTTTAGGAATCATTTATTGAATAGAGTAATTATTAAATATTAAATACCACAATGGTTAATAGCTAAATAACCTGATATATTTTCATGTATATAGTATATGTGAATTATTTTATAATACACATGAATTATACTATCAGAGTTGATTTTAATCTCTATCATAGATATAAAAACAGAATCCTGAAAAGAAAGAAGTAGAAATACTTCAATCTGAAGCTCTATAGTACAATATGGTAGCCATTAGCCACCTGAAGCTATTTAAACTTAAACAAACTAACATACAGTAAAATCACTAACTCCAGAGGCACTAGTCTTAGTTTGATTATTCAGAAGTCAAACATGGCTACTGATTACCATATTGAATAGCCTAGAAGCAGAACATTTCCATCACTGCAGAGAGTTCTACTGAAAAAACTGGCCTGAAGTATCACGAAGTAGTACCCTTGCTTAACATATCAAATAGGAGGTCATGGAAACAAGCAACTGTGTCTTTGTGCCTAATTATGTACAATTAAAATTAATGCATCTTAATGCATTACTTGCGATTAAGTTGTACATCTTAGTGTATTACTATGTCAATTTAAGAAATTTTTAATCTTTTAATTTTGTGTGCGTGCGTGCGTGCGTGCGTGCGTGTGTGTGTGTGTGTGTGTGTGTGTGTGTGTGTGAGATGGCTGGGCTTGAATCCAAAACCATATGCATGGTAGGAAGTACTCTACTACTGAACAGTTCCAGTGCTCCTCCCTTTTTCATATCACAACTTTCAACCTGCTCCAACTCAAGAAGCAAGGACTAAAGAAAAGCAATAATAGAGCCATAAAGCTGATTTGCTTCATTTTTTAAAAACATTTTTATGGCATCTTCTGTTAAAATGCTTGATAGAAATCTCATCATGTTCCAAAGCATTCTACCTTGTTTAAACACTGAACCAGTGTCCTCCATTTGATGTTTATTTTCTGCTATGTAGCATGGAAGAGGAATCAGAAGCAGGAAGGTTAAGAATTAGGGAAAGGACTAGATGGTAATAGGACTGAATCATTCTCAACTGTAAACCTAATCTGTTTTAAGTTAGCTCTAATCTCATTTAGTAATTTCATCTGCCACTAATTTAGTTAGCTGGTGTCTAGACACTAAGTTATTTATCTAAGGTCCTCTGTCTCATGAGAAGCTGAACTGAACAATATGGTTTAAAGGGCAGAAGGCTGAACCTGAGGTCATGTGATCCTTCACTGTTGGAACAGGTAAGGGGACATCAAAGGTGAAACTCAATGAGGTTCATCAAGAGAAACTTTTTCCTTCCCTTCAAAGAAAAAGGAAAGAGATGCCAAGGAACAATGTCTGAGGTTCTTTTAGATGCTCAAGAGCTTCAACTTGGGGTGCTAGGAAACTATCTACAAAGAGCAACTTTGCTCTAAGATCTCCGAGATTTTGGAAAACCTAAAATGTTCTTTTCTAGGAAGAAACTGCTATAGGAGACCGTGACTTACCAGATATTTTAAGAACAAAGACCTAAGTGGTTGGAATGGAGAAAAGTATTAACTCTAAAATGAACAGAGCTTCCAGAGTTTTAGAATTCAGGGAAGATGTATTAACCTGTTTCTAGTTTGACTGAAGTGTTTAGTTAAGTGTCTTTTAATGGGGTTTGTTTTGTTTACTATCAGAATCACAGGAGCCATAAAATGAAACAAAGCTCCTTAATAAGTTTTGATATACTGACAGGATACAAGTATCAGGCCCTTACTAAAGGTCAAATCCTGTACTCTGTGTATGTGTGTATGTATACACACAAAGACAGGGTTGTCAATCAGTACATTCAACTTTCACAAATGCTTTATAGATTAAGCAAAATTCTGCATATTTTACAAAGCAAAGCAAAAATTAAATGTAGAATATATAACTTGCCCAAGTAAAAGGAATGAATCTAATCTTGATAATTTTACAAAAAGCTCACACAAAACAGCATGCTCTATTTGAGACAGACATATACATGTTAGGGCATGAAAATTATCATAGAAAGACATACATTAAATGCATGACTGTACATAGTGGAATGGAAGGCAAGAAGACAGAAGTGGAACCGAAAAGTAGGCTTAGACTAATTATAATGTGTTATAAAGACATGACTGATCACCTCAATGAAATATACTCTCACTCCAAAACATTAATGTATAAAACATGTTCAAATCATATAGTGCAAATGGCTGAACCAGAAGCAGAGGAGAGAGGTATCTGGTTGTAGATAAACCTCATGCTGTTAAGTTACTATTCTACCAGATCAGGGAGCAATTAACTTTTGGAGAAGAGGCTCTTTACAAAATAACCAAATTTTAGCTCATGGGCCCCCGCCGTTATTATTTGAGAACTATGGAACAAAGACAAAACTAAAAAAAAATGTTCCAAATGGTAAAGAACAAAGGTAGGGGTGACACTGACCAAAAGGCATTATACTCATAACCTGACTTATGGAACTCTAACCCTTTGTAAAATACTTAATAACAACAATAATTTAAAAAATGTTCTGTAGTGTTGAGTGTTTGTAGGTTGGGTGTGCATATATGCATATGTAGCATTATACTCTTGTACAACACAGACTCAAATATGTACCATGGATGAACATCATCTTGGGACAGTCTTTCAACACAAGATCTGTGATTCCACAATTGGTCATAGTAACTCCAACAAGATTTTTTGATTTTAATACAAGAACCTACAAAGAGAAAAATTTAGAAGTTAACCATGAGTATTTTTTTTGGTTCTTTATGCAGCTTAATTGCTTTCACTGAAAAGCAACTTCCCAACTTTTCCTTTAGGATGAAGAAACTATACAAATATAAACACATGCTGGGTGTCAGTGGCTCATGTCTATAATCCTAGCTACTCAGGAGGCTGAGATCTGTGGATCTCAGTTCAAAGTCAGCCTGGGCAGGAAAGTACATAAGGCTCTTATCTCCCACAAACCACTAGAAAACCAGAAGTGGCACTGTGATTCAAGCAGTAGAGCTCTGGCCTTGAACTGAAGAGTGCAGGGACAGCGCCCAGGCCCAGAATTCAAGCCCCACGACTGACAAAAAAATAAATAAATAAATAAATAAACACCCCAGTTTCTTTGCATGCCTCCAGAACTGGACAAGATAAAAAACAAGGGTTTTTCTTTACCTGAACATGGTCATCTTCAATCACAGGATCACTGGTACTGGTGGACTTATCAGCTGTCCGCTTCCGTTTCATGGCATGACGTGGTTTTGTTTTGGCAACTTCTAGGGAAGGCAAAAATATTTTCAAAGTTTAGTTTTGAATTTTTTCTTTCAGTAGAGTATATTCAATCACATACTCAAACTCTATCAAGGCAATTCCCAATCTTAACTTGCTTCCCAATAGAAAAGAGTTACATCAGTACTTCAAACAGCTGCATCAAACCTCAGGGCTCTTTTCATACTTGAGTATTTCCAACAAACTAATCAATCAGTATTCTCTCTGACTTATCCTATCCTAAATACACTGATGAGTTGAACTTATGACCTGCCTGCTAAAAATTATTAAATGATTGTTGCCTCATAAATGTTTCAGTGCCTGGCATTATTTGGGATATGTTTTTGCTCTACCAGTTCTCAATTTTACTCCACACAAACCCTAGTCTTTACTATTGTTAATACACCAATAATCAGCCCAGTAACTTTTGCCAAGATCTCTTTCCTTACTTCACCTTTTGAAATATGAACCATCCCTACAGGGTCCAGTTCATCTGCCATGTGATTCTAAAAACTCATCCTGGACCTCCAAACCTTATATATCATTCTGTAGTTTCCTGCATACTTTTTTTTGTCTATACATTTAAACTAAGAGTTCTTTGAAAGCAACAACAGCCTTATTCTAATTTTGTTTCAATGTCAGCTAATAGCAATGAGCTAAAAGGTATTTACTGAATGATTTGACATTCAACACTTGCAAAATGAATGAATGCATCACAGGTACATAAGCAGAATAAAAAAAAATTCACTGAGCGCTTACTGTGTGTCCGGCACTGTTCTAAGGGCTTTTACTCATTCATTTAATCCTCTTAACAGCTCTCTCAGACAGATTTATTATTCTCTTCTTTTAGTATGTTAGAAAATAGAGACATGGAAAAGTAAAATAACTTGCCAAGAGGCTCAGTGAGAAGAACCAGGAGCCAAAACTAATGGCAATCTGCCATTAATCACTTGTCTAGAAAACCTACAATCACTTTCTGAAAGCCCCTAATTTACTGAAAAGTATTGTACTGAAATGTTGTAAGAGCAAACATACTGATTTTATTTAAAAACAAGGAATAAACTCTTATCTACATAATATGCTCTTAGTAAAGATATTAAAAGTTACTGTCCTCATCTTTGATACCTAATCATGTAATAGCAGCGTGTACATTCACACATAATGGTATATACACACACAAGCACACACACGATTGACTTTTGTAAGTTTTACCTTATACACACTATCTCCAATATTACTGCTAAAAAACCAACATTCAAGATCTCAAAGATAGAAAAATGAGGTGCAAAGCTACCAATTACAAAATGCAGAAAAAAAAATCTAAAGAGCTAGAGATCTATATGGGTTTTTAAAATAGAACACTTTTCTCCACCATTTGGAATCTATGTGAAAGCCTACTATGCAAAATAATCAAAGGATTAAGAAGGAGTTTTACTCATCAAACTTCCCCCAAGGACCCAGGAACCAAGTAAAATCCTGAGGTTTTGAAAATATGGGAGCTACAGACCCAAGTAATTGTCCCGCAATTGCCAAAATCAAATACACTTGACACCTCCTGTTTTCCTTCACATTACTACAAAAATAAAAACTCAAAATGTTTGTTTCTACTATCCAAGACAGTGTTCTAATAAGTGCTCCCTACTATTGTCTTTATGATATGATTTATCTTGCTGAATTTCTCTTCTCTTCCCTTTATTGATTAAAAAATATGGGATTTGAAGTTATGTTTCCTATTCATAAGGTTCAAGGTTATCATCCTTGCTCTCCACAGTGCCCAAACTGGCTTTTTATACTTTTTTAATAAAAAGTAATACTTTATTAGATGACTGTGAAAAACAAATGTGCACAATAATAATGGTGATGATGATGATGATGATGATGATGATGACGATGATGTTTGTTGTGTATTTTTACCTATTTTTATGCCTTCTCTGTTTGGGAAAAATTAGGGAAAGTTTCTAGTGAGTTCATACATCTTCTAGAATCAATATACTGCACTTCAATATACTGCACAATATACTACACTGGTTTGTACATTTACAAACTTCCCAACTATTAATTAAGCTCCATGTATAAAGGGTGCTAGAAGGTAGGAATATAATGGTGAACAAGCACTGTACTTCCTCTGGTATAGTTTACTGGAAAGGTAGTACATACAGAATTATAGCAGTGTGGTTCACACAGTATCAAAGATGCTATAAAAACAAGAAAAGCAGATCAGTCTAGCCTTTGGGGTGTCAGGATTTATGAGAACTCTAGTAGCCATAAGTACTATTCTTTGACAATCAATTAAGTATTTCTGTGATGATACTTTATGAATTATTTTATGAGAATAAAAAAAATTTCTAGTACTTGTTTCTACAATAGGAAATCACACACAAAAATAACATTAACTTTTAACATGGTTCTACCACTCAAGGCCATGTATTCAAAACTAAAATAATTCAAAGGCTATTTCTGAACTGATTTAAAAACTACAGAATAACCAGCCACCATAGCTATTGAGGAGGCTGAGATCTGAGGATTGCAGTTTGAAGCTAGACCAGGCAGACAAACTCTGTGAAACTCTTATTTACTAATAACTACCAGAAAACTGGGAAATGGCTCAAAATGGTATAGTGCCAACCTTGAGTGAAAAAGCTTAGGGACAGAGTTCAAGTCCCATGACTGACAAGAAAAACAAACAAACAGACTCTATAATAATAGATTATTAGTTAGATCTCTTTCATTGAAACGGTAAGAGTAGAATGGTTTTAATAGTTGACACAAAGAAGTTTGAATAATTTTTTTTTTTAGCATTTGTTTTTTTGTTTTTGGATCCGGTTGTGGGGCCTGAACTCTGGGTCTGGGAACTGTCTCTCAGCTCTTCAGCTCAAGGCTAGCGCTCTACCATTTGAGCCACAGCGCCACTTCTGGCTTTTTTCTTTTTTTGCTTATGTGGTGCTGAGGAATTGAACCCAGGGCCTCATGAATGCAAGGCAAGCACTCTACCACTGAGCCACCTTCCCAGGACTGAATAAAAATTTTAAGTCACTTAAATAATGTGTTCATCCCAAGAGACCTAGATTATATCAGTAGTAAATAATTATATCAGTAGTAGAAAATTGATATTGAAAGTAAACAACTTTTGTTCAGCAGGAAATAATTACCTACTAAAAGATAACGTAATCAATAGAAGTCTTCTAAAATTGAAAAATACAAAGTTAAAGAAGGCAGTAAAAGTAACAGTATAAAAGTACTACATAAATCAGATTTTTTTTCTTATTCCAGGGAATTATTTAATATAAGGAAAAAAATCTGGTAATAGAAGTGTTCAGAAAGGATCAACAGAAAATAAGCAAAAACTAAAAACAGCAAAATCACAACAGATAATATGAAAGGAGTTGAAGCAAAACCAAAAATACCACCACCATACCTTTACTACCACCATTATCATTATCACCATCACCACCACCACTAACAATAATAGTCTGTAAAAATTTACCAGTCGACATATGCCAAATAAAATGGGAGATATGATGTAGTTTCTAAATAGGATTAAAGACTATAAATGAAAATAATCTCTTTAGTTATCAATGGAATACAATTCTGAATTCTGAACTAAAGAAGTAAACAGATGAATAAAAGAAATGTGAACATTTATTAGTCAATTGCAAAGGTCTTTGATGTCATAACTCTTTTCTTAAAAGTTTTATCTCTACCGGTGCCAGTGGCTCACGCCTGTAATCCTAGTTACTCAGGAGGCTGAGATCTGAGGATTGGTTCAACGCCAGCCTGGGCAGGAAACTCTGTGAGACTATCTCCAATAAACCACTAGAAAACCAGAAGTGGTGCTATGGCTCAAGAGATAGAGCGCTCACCTTGAGCTGAAGAGTGCACAGACAGCGCCCAAGCCCAGAGTTCAAGCCCCAAGACCGACCAAAACAAAAAAGGTCTTATCTCTAATTAACAAGTAAAAAGATAAGGTGATGTTAGGGAAATGAACCCTAAGATATGTATTCAAATGTTTTTTTTTCTTTCATGCGATTGTTTCTAACACGTTTATAGGATTATTTCTTTGTTGCTTTGTATGTCCCTCCCCCACAGTATAGCCCCTGCTTTCACTGTATTTCATGTCGGTGTAGTTTGTGGAGGGGAAGGGGAAAAACAAATCGTTTAAATGGGGATACAGGTGGGTCCATTGCAGCAATAAGATGTGCAGGTTGTTGTGTCTAAGACGAACTTTACAACTTTGGTGCGGGGGGAGAGGGGGGGAGGATTGGGTGGCGGGGGTGGGAGGGGGGGAGGATGGGAGGGGTAAGAAAGGAGGAGGCTACAATGCTTGATAAGAAGTGTACTCATTGTCTTGTCCATGTAATTGTAACCCTTCTGTACAGTATTTTCAAAATTTAAAAAAAAAAAAAAAGTAAAAAGTGGGAAGTGGAGATGTGATTCAAGTGTTAAGAGTGCCAGCCTTGAGCAAAAAAAGCTAAGGGAGAAAGTGAAGCCCTGAGTTCTTACCCAGTATGGACATACATGTAAATACCCTCCCTCTTCCCCATGAAAATGAAAATAAAACATGTAGCTCTGATTTTACAAATACAAATCAAAAATAAAAACAAAGGTGAAAAGTCTCAGAATTACTTTTTAAAGGGTAGAGCTTTAGTTTGGGATAATGAAAAGGTTTGGACAGATGTTGGTGACAGATCACAGGCCCATACTTATGCCAGTGAATAGAACACTTAAAAATGGTAGTACAATGATATGAAATCTTCAAGCAAAGCTCACATATTCCTATGAGTTTCTATAATTTTAATACAATCAAGATCTCATACTTATGAAAGCTTACTGTGTGCAGTTTAGACATATAATTTATTGACTAGAATGTAAAAAAGCACTGACTCGCTGGGTGCCAGTGACTCACACCTACAATCCTAGCTACTAAGGAGGATGAGCTCAAAGGATTATGTTCAAGGCTGCCTGAATAGGGAAGTCTGTGAGTCTCTGATCTCCAATCTATAACCAAGAAGCCAAGTAGAACTGTGGCTAAGTGGCAGAGCATTGGCCTTTGAGCACAAACGTTCAAGGGACAGTTCCCAAAAAAGAAAAAAAGAAAAAAAGCACTAATTCTGCCTGTTTGGGGCTGTCTTAGGATTTTTAAAGGGGTCCTTGGGAGAATATTAAAATCTATTATTCACTGACAGATATTAGTAGTAACTTAAGAGACGGAAATTATTTAAAAACAAAGTCAAAATATAAACAGAGTGGTAATTAAGAAATTCTAATGACTTGGTTTACTCAATACAGATACTCAGGACATATGTATACATCCATATATATGTATGTTTGGAGTATAGATACATGTGTATTTGTGTGTGCAATATATATATATATATATATATATATATATATACACATACATATATATCTGTGTGTACATAAGTACATCTTCATCTAAATAACTTAGCAAAACTAATTACTTACCTGCTTATCTCCTAGTAAATCTAAATGGAAATTAGATTTCAGAAAAAAATACCACTAAATACTCCAGAGGCAGGTATTAAAGAAAAACCTGGAAGCTACACTTGAGAGTTCACTGTCCCAAGTACAGACCCTCAGGTTCTTACTTGCTTGCTAAGGTTTAACTTTTCCTATGACATCCCTAAATATGGGAGGCTTAGACATTAGATTCTGTTTCTTGGCCTAGCAAATATAAGATCCTGAATTCAATCCTCAGGATCATCAGTTAACACAAAAGAAAATTCTATTTAGGGTAAACATACACAGTTGTATTTTTACTTAAAAATGGAACATTCTTAGAGTTTGCTGTGTTGAATGTTTCACAAAGCATTTTATATCCCCACTCTGAACACTCTTGAAAATTAGTTCAAAATCTGTATGGACCAAAGAACCCCCACATTTACAAAAATCGTTTTTTTAAAGAAACTCATGGCACAAGCTCTCAAGTCTTTCTCCAGCCCTGCCCTGCAATGGCTAATTCTGGGAGCATTGTCATACCTGACTCAGATACCAGCGGTACATGGGACAGTCTGCTCCTGGCCCTGGTTAGGGGCCTCCGAGGGTAGTCTTCATTAGACTGCACGTCACAACTCTCAGGCTGGGAGCTCCCCCTCCTGTCCTCACCTGTAGCCCCAGAGCCACTCCCATTAGTCCTCTCATCATGTGCTGGGCCTGAAGACCCCCCTTGTGGCAGAGTCCTAAAGGAAAAGGCGGATCTCGTACCATCCGGGCCATTCACAACACAGGCTCGGCTGGTTGAAGGACGTTCCTCATCAGAACATCTGCTAGTTCTCCTTTGGGATTCCTGGGGCCTGTGACAGCAGCATCTGGGGCAGACAGAACTCTCTGCATCTCCCTCCTCCATGGCCTCAGAGTCCTCTGACCCACCGGGGGAGCAGACACACTGCCTGGACACATCCACTTCTGTAGGGCTAGGCTCGGAAGAGCCGCTGTTGGTCACCGTCCTTACAAAGTCGGGGCTCTGAGAAGCAGTGCTGTGTGAGCTGGAGTTTCCCACTGTGCTGGCGGTGGTGCTGCTGCAGCTGGGATAAACATCCTTGTTTTTTTTCTTTTCGGGAATATCCCTAGCTGCTTTCATATCGGCTTTGATCTGCTCACTGGTGACCTGACAGCCTTTCTCACAGCTGCTTTCCTCGAGGGGAAACTGCTTCGACTGGCCCATCTGATGGGAGTTGTACCTCTTTCGAAGTGGAGTCTTGCCTTTTCCACTTACTGCTTACAGAAAAAGAAGAACGGCCCGAGGAAAAGAAGAGATTTCAGTACAAATTCTGGACAAAAGGCAAGAGTAAATCTGGAACAGGAAACAATGTACACTAATTTTCCTAAAGTAAAACTTATCACATTTCTATGTTGCTACAAAAATTCCCTATGGCTCCTTAGTGCCTACCTGGATTATACTCACAGCTCAGCTGACAAAGCTCACCATGATCTAATTCCAACCTATCCTTCCCATTTTATCCTCTTCTACCTCCATTCTATGCTCCATCCCAATGGTTCTTTCAGTATACCTCTGCTTCATTACCTCAGTCTTTGTTCTCACAAATATCTTAGCCTGGGACCTCTGTGTCATCTCTTTTGCACGCTCATAAAGCCACTGTCGTATAAGCCCCACAGGACCAGTACAATCTGACTCTTGGATTAGAGTGAAGGTTCCATACAGAAAGACAGACCATGACTTGATTCGTCCTCGTGACCCCCACAGTGCCTAACACAGTAAGGCTCAATGAATATTAAAAAGAATGAACTTGTAAGCTTTCATCCAGTTGCTACATTTACAAACTGAACTTTCTAGGAAACTACATTTGAATGCCAAAAACACTTTGCAACCAAGTTAGTTTTCTGAATTTCTTAAAAGAAACAGCCTAAAAATCGGATAATCAGTTAATGGTTAGTAATATTATTCCAAATTCAAAATAACTGAGCTTTCCATTAACAAAAGTATATATATATTTCAGATAGTGTTAAATGTATACTGAACATTCAAACATTTTAAGGAATAAGGAGGGAAAATGAATGCACAAATTAGAAAAATATCCATCCTTTGTTACAAGCAAATGGTTCTGAGAATTGAGATGGAAGGCAAGTCAAGGAAGAAGTATATAAACCTAAGAGAATGATAGTTTCATAGTGAGGCAAATAGCTGAGGTTGTTGCCTAGATTTAAAGGGAGGCAAAGGGGTTCTACAAATATACTTTACAACTACCCTCAGGTACAAAACCATCACCAATGTCCACTAAGGATAACTGGACAGTAACAGCTGGAAACAGTTGCTTCTTCATTGCTCTGGATGACTCGGAATCACCCCTATGGGAGGCACCAGCCTCCTGCTGACCCCTGGTGCCTTATGCCACACATCCCTCCAGCCTCCACTGAAGTACTTGTAATTCTTACTCCTCCTCTTCCCTGCACACTCATTCACAGCTCTTTGTGCTACATTTGCCCACTATAGCACCACCCAGAGTCCCCTCTTTCTTGGACTACTGCCTTTCTTGCTTCCTATTGCATTTTGTAAGAACATGTACCACAAGCTGCAGTAGGTACACAGATCAAGTATGTCAGTTCTGATGGTGACTCTTACTAACAGTCTCAAGTAAGACATCATCTCTCACCTGACAGTTCCCTGGACTGTGCTGACTCTCCAGGTTTTTCTTCCCGCTCTGAGTAACGCCGAGTACCATTCTTAGGAATCCAAACTTCCTGGAGTTCTAAGCTGTCTTCCTCATCGTCACTCTCTGAATCATGAACAGTAATTGGAGTTGGTTTTACCACACGCTGAATACCACTGGGTCCTAAAATAAAAAAGACAGAACCAATGGTTTATCCACTGGAACCTTGCACAGAAAGTGTAATTTCCAGGTACTTGGGGTTACAGATGCTTTTTGTTTTGTAGTCCACTTGTTAATGGAATATATACTTGGATGAAATACTAAAAAGAAATTTTAACTATAAATCATTATGTCAACACAAAGTATGACAAGACTATCAATCAACTTTACACATGCTAATTAAAATACAAGATCACAAAGCCCAGTCTCCCAAGGATCCTCATTATTTCAAAAAGTTGAATAAATCACCTTGAAAACAAAATAAAGCATAATAATTTAAAAATCAAGCTATGTATTTTTTCCAACTTAGAAATACATGAGCCAAGGCAAAGCAAATGAAGACTACTTCCTCATAAGCATACAGGACTAGTGAGCCATTTTCTACAACTCTAACTTATTATTCATCTTACATTTTTGTTATTTGAGAATGTATATTTATACAAAATCATGCTTTCTCTGCTTAACAGTATAGCTTTTAAACCTTTAGCTCTTCTGATACAATTCTCTGACAAGTGACTAATATTAGCTCCATCAATAAAATTCAAGTTCCAAGGAACCTTGACTGTCTTTTTCCTGTTACACTGTATAATGCTTGGCAGAGTTGGCACTCAGTAAGATTTTTGATGAATAAGTGACTACATCTGTAAAACACTTAAAACAAGGGTAAAGATATTTTCAACTCAAACACAAGGCAGCACTCCAACAAGTTAGGTGCAAGAAAACTTGACTTCTTATCTCAATTAATCTGTTCCTTGATCACTAGTTCAATGATGTTGAGAGAATCATTCATGCTTTTGAAAAGTATTAGTTTTACCATATGTAAAGCAAAGGCTGCAACAGGTCATGGTGTAAGGGTCACTGACTCTATAGCCTGCCAAAAAGTATATTTTGGTCTGATTTCTAAACCAAGTCAACTGCTTCTCTTTCCCTCTGAAATGGAGGAAGGGTACAAGTAGAATATTTAGTGAGATCAGTTTATTTTCCCATCAACAATCTGAGTGTTTCCTTTTTCAACACACAAACAGAATGAGAGAGTGAGAAACAAGGTAGGGGAGGGAGAGAAGGGAAGAAAGAGAAACAGTCATAATATACAGGTACATGCAACAAGAATGAGGATCTATTATAAGCCTCCATGATAAGCAGCAAAAAAACATATCAGGAGTCACAAGATTAGAAAATCTCTGTTCTTCACTACAATCAAGCCTGTTTTCAGAATGATGAATGTGGGAAGTCACATGAATACCTGCTTGTTCCTCATCAACATCCACGGGCATAATGGCCTGGCTGTGGGCCGGGGTGTCACTTCCACTCTCGCCTATCACCTCTCCATCTTCTTGAACCATGTCTTCCATCTCATTCAATGCTTAAAAATAAATGGAGTCAATGTAAAAACCAAGGGAAGTAAAGCTGTTTAGTTCTCAAGGCTGCCATGATGGCTCAGAAAACTGTGGCAGCCTTGAGAACTGAACAGCTGATTACTAGGTCTAGTCTGAAAGAAGACTTATCTCTGTTTCAATGGCAATATTAACAACAACTTTGATTACAGTATAGGAGAAAAATCACAGACAAGACAGACTATTTGGTGGAAAAAGTAAATAACTATAAGATAAAAGCAGAGAAAAAAAGACACATTTAAGAAAAGTATCAGTTCGTCCTGGAAGATGTTATCAAGGATGGCTGTATGATTTGTCTCTCTCTAAGGTACATACTAAAAGATGGTGAAGGCCAGCTATTAGAAAATCAAGTTGCTTTTTAGATGAACTCTGAATCATGTGGTATCTGTCAGATGAGTCAGGCAATATTAGGCGTGGAAGCCTGAATTGCACAAATTTCTTCCTATTTTCTAGAAGCGAGGTTGTCAACTACTGGCTATTCTGTAGCACATTTTTAACTTTTTAGTATAGTTTAAATGCTTGATGTACCTCGATCTTCACAACTGCTCCTGGCTATCAAAATGAATATGTAATTTTTGTTCTCACATTATTTCAAAAAGTCCTGAGACAAACTTCAGACTGATAAACTGAGTAAATTCACTAACACATGGCTGTAGATGTTGCTTACAAAATTAAATCCAAACACTTGAAGTAAAACACTCAATCTAGTACCTTATTATTCAAGAACCTCTGACTGATGTTAAGAGTCAGGACATCAATATGAACACTTTACATTGAATCTGTGATTTCACAATGAAAGGCATTCTCCAAGCTAATGAGCACATGGTTATCTAGTGGAATTTATAATCTGCCAGGCCAAGTTAGTTTGTAGGTTTACAGTTTTGTATATGCTTCTTATGGACAGTCTGTGTTCTCTGAAGTACAGATTTTAAGGCTTTACTAATCTGTACATGTATGATGAGATAAGTCAGAGACAATACTTGATTTTATAACCTCTTCTCTCATCTACAGTTACTTCTAGTTTTGAACTTTTTAATGTATCTTTTTGTGAGGATGATTCTAAGTTTGGAATGCCTAAGAGTTCTCATGTGGAAATAAAAGTGTTGAGCTGTGTATAGTATATCTTACTTCAAAAAGGTAGAAAGCTCAAGGCTGTAAGTCAAGATATGGAATTCCATTGTATATTATTGATACTAATACTATGATTCTGAATGAAAATGCGTAAAGGAAGGATAAATGCGGGGAAGAGGTGATAAAAAGCAAAGGAAATTGAAGAGGCATGTCAAATGAGGCAAGAAAAATACCTGCAAAAGGAAGAAATGGAGAAAATATCAAATACTGTTGAGATGTCCAAGAAAATGCGAAGTAGATGACCAACAGATTTGATTTAAAAACAGAAAAACTCCACAATAATCACTGGTGACTCTTTACAAGGTATACACACACACACACAAACACACACACACACAAAACTTATAGAGAATACGAAGGTGAAAAGATAATGTCTAGAGGTGATTCACCTCCAGATAGAACCATATGGTCAATATGCAGTCATTATAAACAAGGTTACATAGCATCAGGGCATTATTTTGTGTTAATTATTAGGTTTAAGGAAGTGGGCAAAAGAATTTAAAGGTAGCTGGAAGGGATTTCTTTTCAAGTTCTTAGAAACTCTGTAAGGAAAGAATAACACTGTACCCTCACTAATCACTCATCAACAAAAGGGTAGACAGAGTCGATCAAAGCATGGGTTGGAACCCAACAGGTGTTATTTTGTAGGTCTTCATTAGCCTATATAGTTAATTTTACTGAGCTGTTGTAAAACATGCCCATGTCCATGTCCATGGGGATCATTTTCTTAGTTCTTGGAACATTTAACTAAAAATGCTGTCCATTCATGCTTTTAAATTTAACTATCCATTGGTCAAGATTTTTAGAGGATACTTTGCCTAATCCTGGCAGTTAAATCTCAGTTAAGCTAGGCCTTTAGGGCTATCAATGTATGCTAATTCCCAAGGCATGTCAGTTCTTCCAATCCTGTGAAATTAGTAGACAAGAATAGATTTGCAAACAAGCAAACAGGATAATGTCATGCTTGTGGTCATTAGCCTTGTCAAACAACTTCCTTCCGTGTGGAAGGAAGGTAAATGGAATGAGGGAAAGAGAAGAGAATAGAGACTAGAATCAGCGAATTGAAAGTAGCAATTGGTTCTCTCTGGAGCTCACAAAAGATCTGGGTTACCATCGGCTGCAAACTGCTGCTCTCCAGCCTGTAGGTCTTGCCGAAAGTCATTTTCTTCATCCGAGTCATCAGGATGATGATGATTGTTGTCATGGATGTTGGCATTGTTGTTCTGGGCATTATTGTCATTATCATTGTTGGAGTTTTGGTTGCTAACCAGGGCTGAGGAAACTCCAATTCCTGTGCCTGCACTCAGACCAACTCGAGCACAGCCCTAGGGCAAAAGCAAGCCATATTTATTAATTAGGGTGGCAGAGAACATCTCATTAGCATCTCTTCGTTTCATCTTTATGTCAGAACTAGTAATTATATAGCATGAAATGCTTTCAAATAAGCATGAAAGATCTTTTTTTAATGCTCACAACAATTAAAGCAAGACAAAATAAAGCTAGACTGATTTACAGAAAACATAGGAAGATACTTGTCCAGGAACTCAAATGCTGTTTTCTTCCCCCATTATACTGAACTTCAATTGCTACAACAATGGGAATGGAACCATTAATAAGCAATAGAAAGGAACATAGTAACTGATTGTGTTTTTATTGATTCTATGAAGCAATTTTAAAGTAAAGTTTTATACAACTGGGCAATTTCAGATTTTCCATCTTTAGAGGAGATAGCAACAAACTAAAACATTTCTACAATAAATAAATTTTTATCCTTATTTCTACTTAGTGAGTTCCTAATTAGAACCACTGATAACCCTAAAGGCCTAACTTTAAATTTCGAGCCTCATCCTTATTTTACCTTCACTTTACAGAACTAATGGAATATTTTCTTTTTTCTGGAGGCCCCTTAATAACTACAATGCAAGAAAAGGTCAAATTGTAAAAAACAAAAAAACAAAAACACAACACTAAAAACAACTTTTTGCTTTTACTGAGGCTGAGTAGAAAAATCTAACTACAACACAATCAGGGCATAACATTAAAAGAAAAAAAATACACACAGATGTTGTTTGGTTTTCTTCCTTGACTATTAAAAGCATATAAAAAAAAGCCTCTTTTATATATTACCTTGGGTGGTTCACGAAACATCTGGTCCAGTGAAATAAACTCTAGGCTGGGTAACAGTTCAATAAACTGGCCAAAGGAGTCCAGTTTCAAAGCATGGCACCGCACAAGGTTGATATCAACTAAACGAGTCCATCTTGAATGGTCTGTTGAGAAACAATATGACGAAAACAGAAACTACCGTAAAACTTTTGCCATTACTGATGAGTTTTATTATAGGTCACAAGTGATTTTCATATTCTTTTAAAGTAAGTTTTCTCTGATTTCCTGATCTCTAAGACTTGCTGACTCCATATTATGATGTTTCTGTACCTTATTCCACTGGAAGAATTAGAAAGCCTGGGAAACAGGAGCTTGAAACCAAGTCAGCTCTTTTAAATTTAATATACTTAGTAACCTATATGTCTTTTGACAAGTGGACCCTAGGTAAAGAAATTATGGCACACTCATTTAATAGAACAGTATGCAGCTACAACAACAAAGAGCTGAGCATGCTTCCTGATAGGGAGAGCCCTCTCCAAAATGTGCTCAGCACAAAAAAAAAAAAAAAAAAAAAAGGCAAAGATAGGGCAGTGGACACATAGGAAGATCCTTTTGCATATATAATTTTAAAAGCCAAATATGTATAGGATGTACTATTCACAAAATAATTTGTCCAGAAGAATATACAAGAAACTGTCAATGTTGGTTACCTTGAGAAGAGGAGACTTTTCATTTTGGACCTTTCTGTATTGTTTGAAATTTATCAAGAGCATGTATTACTTTTATTTTTAAGTGTTAACAGGAGTCTGAGTGATGGGATTATAGGCCACTTTTGTTTTCTTCTTTATACTCTTCTGTATTTAAGAAAAACAAACCAAAAACCCAATAAATGTTATTTTTTAAAGTGATCTACACCTCTTACATCCAAAAGTTTATATTTTCCAATAATTTCTTGGTTTAGCTGGGCCACTGACAGAATTTAGCTTCTGGTAACTGAGATACAGTGGTTCTAAGGAATGATATCAACAGAGGCCCCATGTTTCTAAAATAATTCTGCAGGTGGCCTTTTGAAAACACATATGTAATTGTGAAGTGATCTGACAGCAAAAGGGGGTTGTTCTGCAGCTGTCAGTGAGGGGCTTTGTTTGGTTAAGATAGATGTCACACAAGAACTTCTAGCTCTAGATATATTTAAGGGTCTGTGATTTGAGGTATTTAAGGACCTTTAAAACAAAAAAAAATCATATTACTCCTTTCAAAAGAAAAATGAACTACAATCATAAGAAAAAACAAGCCAAAAAGTCACACTTCTGCAAATAGATTATCAGTTGGGAAGAGGTGGTCAGAAATAGAGTAGAATTTCCAGTCTACAGAAAAGTCATCTCAGGTTAATATTTAATGTGTCACCTAACTGAAGTTTTCAGTCCTTTCAGTGGATGTGCCATTTTGAAAGTAACTCCAAGAAAACAACTATAATACCTTAGGCCCTGCTAATAATTCCTAACCATAATCTTATGTGCTTCACCCAAACAAGTCCAAATAAGATCAACACACTGGAGTCTATAACCTGGACTGTACAAATTTCCAGGCAGAGAACTTCAGGAGTTCTATGAAACATTAGGTATACTTCCAGCCTGGTTATCAATGGTTCTCATTACTGTACAAACAATCCATATAAAATATCTATATTTTACATTATTGATGAAATCAAATCATACATAGAAAACAAAGACACATTTTATTTCATTATCAATAAAATGCAGTAGTATTTCTAAGCCTATAGTACCTGAGATCCAATTGTATGGGTTATGTAGATGGGGGCAATTATAAATTGCAAGATACTTGATACAGGAGAAGACTTCATTTACTGCTTTCATCCCTATATCAGTGATGATACCAGGATTTTCTACCACATCAGCCAAACCATACTTCACCAAATCTGCATTAGCCATTCTGCCTAGAAACAAAATTTCAAAGAAAGTCAACTTCTTAAGCATCTTGAAGCATCACTCATTTTGAACTCAGCATCTAGTATGACAGGATCATTGTTTCACATACTCATCATCAAGTTCAGTTTCATATATGGTAGCACTTGTACAAAACAAGAAATAACATTGTAAAACATGGGGAAAAGCTGAGTGCCAGTGGCTTTAACTACACAGGAGTCTGCTATCAGAATCAAAGGCTAGGCCTTAAGACTCCACCTTCAATTAATCAGCAAAATGCTAGACTAGAGTCATGGCTCAAGTGGTAGAATGCCAGCTGTGAGCAAGAATTCTGAGCAACAGCACAAGGAGCTGAGTTCAAGCCCTGGTACTGGCAGAAAAAACAAACAAATAAACAACAACAAAAAAATCCAAGGGATAGGTAGTAGGAAAATTTCGTAAAACTATTCAGAAAAGGAAATGAAAGAACAAAAAAGTCTTAAAAGTATAATGAAAAAGTATACTCTATTGGTTCAGGCATTGAAAAATAGCTTAAAAATGCAACTCCCCCATTGTATAAGGATCTTTTCTGAAGTCTAATGTGGCGATGTGGAGACTGGCAAAAACTGTGGGAATTCAGATTCAGTTTTGAACCTCACAGTAAACATCTACCTAGCCCCTAAAGAGTACTTCTAACTCTAGTACCTACTATAGAGACTGGTATAAAAGAGACTAGTGAAAGTTCTTCCATCCAATCCATACCACTGAGAGCCATCCTCCTCCACTGATTCCCATTATTCCTTCTCCCATCTGTGCCCCTCACTCTAAGACAGTCCATCAGACTATGAGAGTTCCTTAATTAATGGTGTTCACAGTTCTTACACAATTACCTGACAAACAGTGCAAAGAAAACGCTACAGCTCTAGGTGAAGGTGACCTGAATGAACATTATAGCCCTTTATACTTTCAGCTTGGAACATGCTGAAACCAATCTACTCCAAACTCTTCAAATTTAATTTTCCACATAGTTCTCACACACTCTTATTAGTGTTCAATTTTGGTATTTGCTGGTACTTCTCAGAGATCTCCTAATGTTAATCCTTTATTATTTAGCTTATCAGTGCTCCTGGAAAGAACCTGCCCTCCTGAACTGATGTGAAACTTGCCTTTTCTTTTTTTAAATTATTAATTGAACCAGTTTTCTGGACTGTCTGTATAAACAATGTGGCCTAACATGGCAAATGCAATCTTTGTCCTCAGTTCTTTGAGATTACTGTCCTGTCCCTGTCTTAGGTTTCCTACTTAACACAACTCTTCAAAACGCTGTGGTAAAACCTTCGATTCATTTTTGTTTTCTCTCTTCATCTCACAGAACAGCTGAAGGTAAAAGTTACAACTTACTAAATTTCCCAAGTATCAGATTGTGATACATATTCTGTTGTTTTAATTATTTCCTCTGAGCTACTCAAAAGTAGAAAAATATCTTACATGTTTAAATACTGACTTAATTTGCTGCAGACTCATGAATAACGTTAGGCAGGCTTCAATTCCACCTCTCCAATGCTCTGGATCTAAACAGTACTTCACACTTCTTCTAATGTATTATACTATTTTATATCCTTATACCTTCAATATGAAGCAATGAAATAATAAATCCATGTTAACTTTGGGTCACTGATTTGTTTTTTAGAAACATCATCAGTGCTTTAGCCTAGATCCATAACTAATCTACCCTGGCCCTATTTCTTTATTCCTAACATATAGCATTTACTTTCTCAAACCATTTATCATTAACATTTCCAACCTTTTTGTGTTTGTAGGTATGTTGTGTATATGTGCATGCACTACTGGAGTTTGAACTCAGGGACTACCACTTACGAGGTAGGCATTCTACCACTTGACCTCCTCTGATTCCCTAGCCCTTTGTATGGAGTCTTTTTTTTTTCTTTTAGGTGGGAACTGGAGCTTGAACTCAGGGTCTGTATTTCCCATTTTGCTTTGTAGCTCACAGATGGTGCCCTACCACTTGATCAACACCTCCCACTTCTAGCTTTTTGCCTGGTTCTTGTCTCCAGGACTGCCTTTGAACCTCCATTCACAAATCTCGTCCTTCTGAGCAGCTACAATTATAAGCCACTGGTGCTAGCCATAATGGTTACTTTTTGAGATAAGGTCTTATTTTATGACTACGTTGATCTGGATGGTGATCTTTCTATTTGTACATCCCCATGTAAGTAATTTACAAGCCAATGTTTGAAACAGCCTGTTAAACATGTTTGCCTAAGCTGTCATCAAATCACAATGCCTTGATCTGTCTCCCAAGTATCTAAGAATACAAGCTTAAGTCACCACTGCCCAGTTCATTTTCCTAATCTTGTCCTTAAAATTTTAATGTTAGGAAAAAAGATACTGTTTCTATTGATCTATCTTGACAGTCCCTTTCTAATAAAAATGGTTTCAGTAGAGGCCACTCCTCACCTCTTGGAGGGGTACTTCAAAGGCTCAATGAGATCGGATAAGTAAAGTCAAAGAGCACAAGTGAGCAGTGATCACTCGTCCCTTTGAGGTGCTGTCAGATGTACCTGGCACCCATCCTAAAACAGAGAATCCTAGGTGGTCTTTGGAGAAACAGAGGAGAGGAAGAGTGAACAAAAACAGAATGGTGTATAAAAGGACTAAGTGACTGCTAAAGATAAAATAAGAAAAAGAAAACCACATTTATCATATAGAGAGATTAGACATAAGATGAAAGCAAGGAAAGTTGTATTTTTGCCTGGTGCCGGTAGCTCACACCTGTAATCCTAGCTACTCAGGAGGCTGAGATCTGAGGATCGTGGTTCAAAGCCAGCCCAGGCAGAAAGTCCGTGAACTCTTATCTCCCATAAACCACCAGAAAACCAGAAGTGGCGCTGTAGCTCAAGTGGTAGAGCGCTCACCTTGAGCTGAAGAGCTAAGGGACAGCAGTTAGGCCCAGAGATCAAGCCCCATTACTGACAAAAAAAAAAAAAAAAAAAAAAAAAAAAAAGTTGTATTGTTTTACTTGACTGTACTGATAAATTAAGCCTTGTTTTTCTAAAATGCAAATCTGAGCCAAAGAAAAAAATACCAATTGGTGTGAAAGTGTAGTTCAAGGACCACTGCAAGAAACTAATTCTTGGACAAATAAAAACATGTTGGTGGTAGAAAACGTTTTTGTATGTCTTACTACTGTGATGTGGAAAATGGTCTGAAAAATGACATACATTTAAGCCTATAGGAATGTGTTCCCAATTGTAAATCCTTATCAGAAAGTGCTGTAAACAAGCCACAGAAGTTACCATTAAAGAAATGCTATTATGTGCTCCCACTATCTGGAAAAGCCAGAACCCCAGCAAGCTTATTATGGAAGTGAAGAGTATAGGCAGAAAATGGGAACACATAAGCCTCAGAAAATAGGAGCTCATAAGCCGCAGAAAGTGTGGCAGATTGAATTCAAGAAATGAAACCAAGCATAAAATTCTGTGGGGGAAAAAAAAAAGAAGCAGAATGGGAAAGAAACCTGAGCAGTGGAGTGGAGGAAGATCTTATTAGTATACTGACAGTCACTACATTTCCAATCATATGCCAACATCAGAGGTATTATGGGGGGAAAAAAATCATGTATTTTTGAAAGTTTCTTTCAAAGAAGCGAGAGCACCTGATTTCAACTTCTTATATTTGAGAAAACACAGCACATTACTGTGAAGTTACTTTTCTACAGTAGTTGTAGGCAATAAAAGAGGAAGTCTTACTCTGCAGTAAAAATTCATCTACATAACCCAGATGAAGAGTTTCAAACTGAGGAAACTCTAATTCTGCCATCTTTAGGGCAGAAAAAACACCATCTTTGGTTAGTGAAGGCTGGATCCGAACTTCATGTAACCTAGGAAAGAAAATAGCAGAATGAAAAGAAAGCCATCAGTATCAGATTCTTCCTGTTAGGTTTGGAAGGTTTAAAATTTAATTTTCATTAAGTATTACATATTAATATGTGAACAGCGTTTATCTCCTATCATTAAAAAAAAGAGGTATTTCCTTTAAAGGAGCAGTTTGAGTGTAGGATCATCTTCGACAGTATACTGAAGCTACAGTCATCCCAGCTATGTGGTGGCTTCACTGTATCTTTTTTTTTTTTAATGTTTAAATAGTGATCCCTCATCTATCTCAGTAGCTACAATAGGTGAAAATTTGTGAAGTAGCAGTAAGTGAACCATGACATAGTGAAGGATGACTGTCTAATGCTGCTATTTCAGATTTTCACCTATCCCAGAATCTCTGGAACATAGCTCCTGCAATAACCCCTGTTTTCACTGTATTTGATCCGGTGCCTTGCATCTTGTATGTACATTTTTATAATTTGGGGAGAGGAAGGGAAATAAAATGCTGTAATAAAGGATACAGGTTGACCCATTGTAATAATGAGATATACAAGACACTATGTTGAAAACAAAATTTACAACTTCGGGGCTGGTGGGACGCGGTGGAGGAGTTGGGGGAGGTGGGAGGGAAGGAATGGTTGGGTAAAAACAAAGGAGGAGGTAACAATGCTCAATAGAAAATGTACTCACTACCTTACTCACGTAACTGTAACCCCTCTGTACAGTATTTTTACAATAAAAAACACAAAATATAAGTGAGGGAATCACTGTATATATAAAATAACAATGAATTTCAGGGTGGCAATGGCTCATACCTGTAATCCTAGCTACTAAAGAGGCTGAGATCTGAGGATCACAGTTCAAAGCCAGCCCGGTCAGGAAAGTCCGTGACACTTTTTTATCTCCAATAAGCAACCAGAAAACCAGAAGTGACACTGTGGCTCAAGTGGCAGAGTACCAGCCTTGAGATAAAAAGCTGAGGGACAGTGCCCAGGCCCAGAATTCAAGCCCCACAACCAACAAAAAACAAAAACAAAAAAAAAACCAAAACAATGAATTATACAGTAAGAATTCTATATCTTTTCTAAGTGCTTTCCTCTTTTTCTGGCAGTGCTGGGGTTTAAACTCAGGGCCTTGAGCTTACCAATAAGCAGGATCTCTACCACTTGAGCCATGCTACAACCCTTCTTTGCTTTAGTCATCTGTCAGTTAAGAGTTTCACACTTTTTGTCTAGGGCTGGTATCAGACCCATGAGATCCTCCTACTTATACTACCTATATAGCTGGACTTATGTGGTAATTATGTATTACAACATTTGTGCTGTTTTTTGAGATGGGGATCTCATTAACTTATTGCCCAAGTTTGGCCTCCAACTTCCACCTTCCTGATCTTTGATCATTGAGTAGCTAAGGCTACAGGTATGGGCCATCGTATCTCACTTTGTAAGTGCTTTCTTCAGCCTGATAGTCAAGGTGAGAGTTTACCTTTTATATTGGTATGTCGTTAACATGTTTCTCAATGTTTCACTTCAATAAAGAATATTCTTCTATAGCAGGTAATAATATAGGTATTGCTAATTTTTGAAAGTATTTTACTTTAAAAATGAAAGTATAAATATTAAAAATGTGCTACAAAATAAGACATGATTAAAAACATTAAGATGTTAGAAGAGCAAATGTGGCAAATATAAAATGCAGATTTCTGAACAGCAAATTCCATCAGCAATTAATTCAGAAAACCATCAGAGATGAGAGGGGTTCCAACATTAGAGTTTCAACTCCAACTTCTGGGGGACTCAGCCATTTCAAGAGTCAAGTGCTTTCTCTGATATGAGACCACACCCTTAGAGGCTATCTTAGGTCTGGAATAAACCCAGTTCTAAAATTAAGATGACCACTAAATAACACCACATGCCATTTAAATAGCTCCTTTGTATTTTAAACTAAGTACTGTAAAACCTCACGTAGAAATACACAGATATTCCCCCAATTTTTTGTTAACACAAGAAAAAAAAATTTCTAAGACAAAAGGCACAGAGTAAAGAGGAAACATACCTACGAGCAGCAGTGATAATGAGGTAACCAAGATCTACTTCCAGAGCATTTTTGCAAGCTCCTAAAACAATGGTGTGCAAATTTCTAAAACCTCCTAAAGGAAAACAAAAGAAAACAAGCATTTCTTTTATCATAATACATTATGGTAAAGTCATTTACATAGACCTTAGAATTATCATTTAAAAGTAAATGTGTTTTACTTATGCATTCAAATTAATACATAAAACAAAAGATGATAATCATTCTGCAAATATATTTTAATGGCAACTGGAAATTCCAAAAGCATTAGACTAAGCAAGGATTTTCAGAAAGCTAGAAATTCATGAAGAAACTGTAAAGAAAGAATCTAGAGCACCCAATTAAAATTTGAGCCATCAGCCACCTGTAATCCTAGCTACTCAGGAAGCTGAGATCTAAGGATTTCTGTTTGAAGTCAGTCAGGGCAGAAAAGTCTATGAGATTCTTTTCTCTAATTAACCAACAAAAGCTGAAAGTGGGGCTGCAGTTCAAGTGGTAAAGCACCAACTTTAAGCAAGAAAGATCAGGGCCAGTGCCTAGGCCTTGAATGTAAGACCCATGACTTACACACTGACACAGACAAACTGAGCCTCCAATATACCATGGAACAAGATAAACATTATCTTACCTTCAACTTTTCTTTTGTTCTTGAAACTTGTATCTACATATTAAAATTGTTTTTAAGACAAAGAAATTTCACAAAGGATTGATTTGTCCATCCTGAATTTTATCAATAAAAGGTAAAATACATGGACTTTATGTCTGCTTTCTTACCAAACATCTCATTATGAGGTTCATCCACCCTGGTTGAAGGTGTTTCTAATTTTATTTATTTGTATTGCTTCATAGTTTCTTTTTTTGTTGTTGTTGTTGGTCGTGGGGCAAACTGGGCCTGAGCGCTGTCCCTTAGCTCTTCAGCTCAAGGCTAGCCCTCTACCACTTGAGCTACAGCACCACTTCCAGTTTTCTGGTGGTTTATTGGAGATAAGAGTTTTGCCCCAGGCTGGCTTTGAACCACGATCCTCAGATCTCAGCCTCCTGATTAGCTAGGATTACAGGTGTGAGCCACTAGCGCCCAGCCTTTTATAGTTTTTTATTGTGTGAACATGCCACATTTTAACTGCCCATTCTATTGCTGATTGGTATTTGCTTATTCCCATTTTATGTCTATTAGAAACAGTAATTCTAGAAAAAAATCTTGATTATGTCTTCCGAAGAAAATACATATGCATTTCTATTGTGTTTAAAGCCAGAAATGTCATTGTTATGTGTGTGGTCAATGTTAGTAGGTACTCTCACCAGCAATGTAAGAAAGGCCTGGCTGTTTCACATTTTAACAAACACTAATTTCATGTATATTATAGTTACTTTAGAGCTGTGAACAGCATTGTGATTTAATTTTTATCTCTAACATTCAGTAAAATTTATCCTTTTTTAATGCTTAATAGCCATATGGATAGTCTCTTTATGTGAAGGCTTTTCAGGACTTTTCTAATGAGTTGTCTGCTTTTTTCTTATTAATTTCAAGAACTCCTTACATATTATCAATACAAGTCTGCTAACAGATTTGTATTGAGAAGAGCTCTTCTTACTCTGTAGATTGGATTTTCACTCTTTTTATTATGCCTTTTGATATATATATATGTATAAATGTATTTATATATATACATATTTAAATGGTATTAGGTTTTTATGCTGTGTGCCTTACACTGTCTTCTTTAACAAATCATTACTTCCACAAGTAAAATATTTTTTAGAAGTTTTTATTTTCACATTCAGATATATGATCCACTTGGAATTAATTATTGTATCAGGAATGCTGAATTAGACCTTCAATTTTTCAACTATCAATTATCTAGGTGACTCTTTTTTCATTGCAATGAGATGACTACCATGAAGCACATTCTACTGTATATCATTTCTTAACTCTAAGTAAGAGATTGAGAGAAGAAACTTTTTTTCCCTTTTTTTTTCCTTTGTGCCAGTACTGAGATTTGAATCCAGGGCCTGGGCACCATCCTTGAACCTTTTGCTCAGGGCTAGTACTCTACCACTTAAGCCATAGCTACACTCCCTGCTTTCAGGGATTAATTGGAAATAAGTATCTCACACAGACCTTCTTGCAAGTCTGGCTTCAAAAGGCAATCCTCAGATCTCAGCTGGATTATAGGCATGAGACACCAGCACCCAGTTTCAATTTTTTTCTTTTAAAAGCCATTATATGATGGATGAACATAATATCAAGACACAGGATGTATGTTTTATATACTATACAATAAATACAGGCAGCAACATTAATAATGCATGAGTTCTTTTGAAGGCCTAGGCTATCCAAGCCTAAAATATCTCCATAGGGAGTAGAAATCGCTGATAACATGTCTAGGAAAGATTTTGAATATAATAAGATATTATTCATCAACCTAGTGATAATAAGAATCCAGGGGAAAAAAAGTAAAACTTGACTGTTTTTTTTTTTTGAGAAAATTAAACATTCATTAAAGAAGTAACTACTAGCCCATATGCTCATGGACACCTATCCATCAAATAAATATAGTCAGGACAAAGTGTAATTACTGACAAGCATTTTCCTAAAAGACTTGTAACTGAAGTCAAACAAAAAAGCTTAATGAATTTTTTTAACTGATTATTTTTGGCAGCACTGTGGTTAGAACTCAGAGCTTCACATTCACTAGTCAGGTATGCAACAATTTGAGCTAGCCTTCAGCCATAAAAGTTATTTTTAAAATGCTTAGTAAGTGAAGAAAATGATACCTGATCTCCAACTGTCTTCAACTACATGTTGGATAAGACCTCCAAGGAAAGGAACTCTAACCATTTCTAAATGTTCCAAGTTTCGGGCAGAGGCTAAGCCTGTTACTAGCGGGACGTATTTCAAGGAATTAGTAGGTCCTAGAAAACAACAACAAAAAAAGCTTTAATGGAACAATGCAAACTCCTAAAGACAAATTTTCAAATCAGCAACTGAAATGAATACATTATAAACTGTCTTAAGAGGATAAGGGAACTGTTGGCTTTCCATGGTCTGTAATTCTTACAAAGGAAAGGTTTAGTTAGCTATTAACCGTAGACTTAATTATCATAATAATTTTTTCAGTAACACTGACAACTATGGATTATTTCTTACAAACACACTGCTGAAGTCTCAATAGCTTTGAACTAAAAGTACCTTATGGGAAAACTGAAGATGAAATTTGATCCTTTACTCAAGTAAACAGATCAATCATAACATCTCTTTGTGAGATGTTTGTTATTAGATACTACGGAAGTTCATAAAACATATGGTTCTGTCATTAAAAGGCCCAAAATTAACATGAAGATACAACATGATCATTGCAAAAGGATAAAAAACCAGAATCAATCCAGTTTCAAAATATATTACATAAGAAAAAAAACAAAAAACCCAAAGTAAGCTGGAAAAACTGGCTTTCTGAAAATGTGTATATCTGGATGTATTTATGTATGTATGTCTGTATGTGTAGGGGAAGTAGTACACACCTTATGGTAAGAAAATAATAATATAGAGGACACAAAAGTAAAAGCTGTATAGTTATGTAGGTAAAAATGAACAAGATGTTACCCAAAAAGATGGTAGATCTTAGAAAGGAATCAATAAAATAAGGATATCAATAGGGACCCTGATTATGAACTTTGAAGCATAGCAGTTACCACCTAATACTCTAGGGAAGTAGCAACAATAAAGGCTTGTTCAGGAAAATAATATCATAAAAACAAGGTTTATGAGAGATTATGTCAGACAACTATATGTAAACAATTAGGAGACTAGAGACAAAAGCAGACTGAAATCTATTAAAACAATCCTATGGAATATAAAAAGTACTTATAAGATCTACATATTTGTAAAATCTGACTTTGTTTCTTTATTGTTGTTTCATTTTTTGATCAGGTTAAATACAAATACTTTCTACTATTTACAAAACACACTCAAAAGATAAGTTATAAAACATAAATAGTAATCATATAACTTGAATTACAAATGTAGCTTTGGAATGTTTTAGACTACTATGTGTTTAATTCTGCCATAGCTATGTATCATTACCTGCACAATTCCTCATGACAAAAGTTCTTAAGCTGATGCAAAGGAAGTCTTTAAATGGCTGTGGTTTAGTGAGTCTTACCCACTTCATATAAAGGTGCCTTAGCATTGGGATGCAAGGGATTTCAGGAACATTCACACCTAAAGTACATATATACAAAAGAGAATAAACAAGAAGATCACAAAAATACTCTGTACTTGGTAAGTTCAAGAATCTAGTGTTCAACATTTGTATACTTCAAGGAGATTTTTGTCAGAATAAGTTGTATGAAATTCATCAAGTATGGTGTACTTAAAAAATGTTGGTAAAAATAACTTATGTGAATTAAAATAAGGTTACATTATCTTTTTAGAAAAGGAATATGGCAAATGTGATTCAAATCATACTTCTACACTTACACATATAAGTCTCTTTCAAAACACTACAACTCTTCCAGAATATATTTGCCCAAAAGATGAAAAATGATAACAGGTTTCTGAAAGAAGCATTTTGAAAATGGAGACAAAGTATACAAATTTATGATTATCATAACTGTTGTCCCTCCAGTAGGAAAACTAAATTTGTCAACCACAAAGTAAACTAGCTAGCTAGATTTCAATATAGTAGTTTGTAGAAGATAAAGAAGACAGAGCTTGAAAAGTCATTTCTACAATTATAGGTAGGAAAATCTTTCTAGCTTAGCTCTAAAAGACAATCAGACAAGCATTAATTTTAAAAGCTCAAACTGATGATAACTTTTGTTTAGATCAATGAGGGACTTAACAATAGACTCATACTAAGAGATGATCATAGCTGGAAAAAGGAGGAAGGTATTCTAGAATGGAGTGCCGGGAACTCAGGAAATATGGAAGAAACAAAAAGACTGATAACTTGTAAGAAACTTACTCCAACAGACTGAACACTGTAAACAACAGAAAGCCAAGGGAACTCAAGAAGCCAGAGTAATACTACTGAAGAATCAGTAGCTGGAAAAACTAGTTTAATGAAACTGTTAAGATTAACAGTTTGGGGGGCTGGGAAGGTGGCTCAGTGGTAGAGCGCTTGCCTTGTATGCCTGAGGCCCTGGGTTCAATTCCTCAGCACCACATAAGAAAAAAGAAAAAAGATTAACAGTTTGGGGGCTGGGAAGGTGACTCAGTGGTAGAGTGCTTGCCTTGCATGCCAGAGGCCCTGGGTTCAATTCCTCAGCACCACATAAGAAAAAAGGAAAAAGCCGGAAGAGGCGCTGTGGTTCAAGGGGGGTAGGGCGCTAGTCTTGAGCTGAAGAGCTGAGGGACAGCGCCCAAGCTCAGAATTTAGGCTCCATGACCAGACCCCCCCCCAAAAAAAAAAAAAACAAAACTGCTCATCATTTCAGTACAAGTTGTCATGTTGAAAACAAACTTTACAACTTTGGTGGGGGGGAGGATTGGGTGGGGGGGCGGGGGGAGGCTGGGAAGGGTAAACAAAGGAGAAGGCTACAATGCTTGATAAGAAATGTACTCATTATCTTGCCCATGTAATTGTAACCCCTCTGTACAGTATTTTCACAATAAAAAAAAAATAAAAAAAAGATTAACAGTTTGCTAACAAGAGCAAATAGGGAAAGCAAAATCAGAGTATTTTTTTAAATTATCTTTAAGTGGTTGTACAAAGAAGTTGTATTCAGAGTATTTAATGGTTGATTCTTTAAAAGCCAAACCTTATAGCATGTTCCCCTGCTACAAAAATAACTCCTTACCCCTCATCCTCTCAAAACAAAATGGGGAACTTTAGCTTTAACTATGCAAACATACCATATGGCAACAGATGGAAAGTAAAATTAAAGACCAAAGGAAACAAACAGAAAGCAGATGGAGGTGCACAATGTAGTATTCCTAAATTAAGTTTAGCATCAACAAGGAAGGTGTTAGTATGGATTAAACTGATTAAAAGACACAACTGAGAAAGGATAAGAATGATTCAAAGACAGTTCTCCTATGTTTAATCCATAGTCTGCCTCTAACTTATTCTACAAAAGACACTCTTACCCATCTACCATTCATTTTCATTAATTTATTGTACATCTTTGTATCACTACAATACAGTTAGAATTAAACTGTTGAATCAATCACTTAATGAATCTCAATAAAACCAGGTATATTGGTAATTAACTGTTAACACAGAAAATACAAAGGTATAAAAGTTTTTAACTTTAGGAGCATTCTATGCCCAGGAAAATTTTATGCTTGGAGAAGATACAGGAAAACTAAAGCAACTTAGGAGTTTTTGTTTGAAATGCTTTAGATGAAGCTGTGTAATAAAGTGTCTATTTAAATAAATTGGTTCAGCATGGTGGCATATGCCTGTGATATCAACCCTTGGAAAATAAAGGCAGGATGATCACTAATTACAGGCCAGCTTGAATGACATAGCAAGAAAATGCCTCAAAAACAGCCTAAACAAGTAAATACTAACATAAAATATTCAGTTCCTTTGTTTTCACTAGCCATAATAGGTACTACAAGGAAAAATAGGACATTTTCCTATTTTAAAATTAATATAAGTTCACAATAAAAAATAAATTAAAAAAATTTTTAAAAAATAAAAGAAATCTGAAAAAAATCCTATATAAAATCCTTAAAAAAAAAAAACTAATATAAGTAGACTCTTCCACTACAGGACAGAACTAGGAATAAACAGGTATATATGAGAAGAATAAAGCACAGAAGGGCAAGATTCTAGCTCAGTGGAGAAAAAAAAAAAATAGAAAAAAAAAAGCCCACATAATTTTCTCAACTACTCAAACTATCTCTAAAATGGGAACAGACTACTTTAAAGCGGCATTTGTCCCTGACAGATCTAGTTAATGGGAAATTGAAATTTTTATATAGGTTTCTTTTTCATTGTTGTTGTTATTGCTAGTACTGGGGCTTAAACTCAGTGCCCTGTACTCTCATGTAGCTGTTACTCACAGCTGATGCTCTAGCTCTACCGCCTAAGCCACATCAATGCAGCACTCTACCACTTGAACCAAAAAGCCATTTCTAAAATTCTCATTCATTTTTTTTTATTGTGAAAATACCGTAGAGAGGGGTTACATTTACATGGGCAAGGTAATAAGTGCATTTCTTGTCAAGCATTGTTGCCTCCTCCTTCCTTCCCATCTCTCCCCTCCTCCTCCCCCACTCCCCTTCCCCGCGCCAAAGTTTTAAAATTCATTTTTGACATAACATCTTGTACATCTCATTATTGCAATGGGTCCACCTGTATCACCATTTAAACAATTTGTTTTTTCCCTTCCCCTCCACAAATTATACCAACATCAAATACAGTGAAAATGGGTTATATTGTGGGAGAGGGACATAGGTCCCATGGTTTCCCTTATTTGCAACTAGTATATGTCTGAGACAAGCAGAAATGGTCAGATAAGTTGATGTTAAGCGAAATGAACCCCAAGAAAAGGATTCAAATGTTTTTTCTTTCTGGCTATTGTTTCTAACATATTTATAAGATATTTCTTTTTGCTTTGTATGTCCTTCCCCCATGGTATAACCCCTGTTTTCACTGTATTTGATGTTCTCATTGATTTAATGAATATTCAGTTATATAGCATTTTGAAGCAATGCAAGTGACCTAGGAAATAAGTACTCACCAACTAAATGTAATGTTTGAATTTTCGCTCCTATAGGAATTTTCAGTTTATTTTCGGGAGGAATTGGAAATGCTCCATTACGATTACGAAATTTCCCCAGAATATGGACATGTGGCATATATGTCCAAATGGATTCTACCAACTCCAAATGCGATGTTTCCACACCCTAGAAAATAGCATCAAAACAAGCAAAAGAAAGGTTTTTCACTGAGCAAATGATTCTAATGCTTCTTTCTGTATCATAAGATACTAAGTATGCAATGAAACAGAAGATAAAAGTGTACTATGGCTAAAATCTTCATGTAAGCCAGCAAGTATGTCATTCTTCTAATCCATTATTTCACCAATCGTATCAAAATATCTAGTCAGGTGTACTCACCACCAAGTTTGGGCATGCTTGTAAAGCTTCTAGAACTCCTGGAATGCTGAAAGCCTCATGGCCCCTTACTCTTCGCCTCTCAAGATACCGAGGGTGAAGGCCATACAGCTGCTCAACATCTGGCATCTTCTTCAAAAGTGTTAGAAAACTGGAATCTGTGAAGCCTGAGACGTTCAGAAGCATTTAGAGCCAGGGTCATCTTTCTAATTTGCTTATAACTTATAGTCCTATTTCAATTATTTATGCATTTACATATTTATTTATTTGGTGCTGGTCCTGGGTTTGCATTCAGTGTATGACATAGGAACTCAGCTATCCTGTCTCATTAATTCCACCTCCAGAATTCTCGCTGGCCTAACCTCTGCTAAAGCCAATCTCATATATAAGATAACCTCTCTTTTACAATGCCCTAAATGTTTTCTTATCTGCTACAAACTATCACTCCCTGGAATTACATGACCCTTTTTCCTAAAGGATGAATTTTTCAGGTAACTGAAGACAAACTATAGTTTGCTGCCACCAAACTAAATTCTAGCCGACTAAAGGGATACATAACTACTGTGGCCAACTGATAACAGTTATCAGTGACTCATGAGAGGACACAGCATCCAAAATGCTGACATTATAGCATAACACAGAGGCACTCTGTTCTGTGGTGCAGAACAAAACAAGATAATTACCTCCTCAGCCCTTCATCTCTGTTAAAGGATTTTTTTTTTTGGGGGGGGGGGCGGAGCGCGGGTTGGTCATGGAGCTTGAACTCTGGGCTCTTCAGCTCAAGGCCAGCACTCTACCACTTGAGCCACAGCGCCACTTCTGGTTTTCCAGTGGTTAATTGGAGATAAGAGTCTCACGGATTTTCTTGCCTGGGCGCCTGGCTGTTAAAGGATATTTTTGATGCTCTTCATGCTCACCACATGTTGAAAGTTTCATTGTATGGATATCATAGTACAGCACATGAATTCATGGATTGTTGAAGTCTTTTTTTTTTTTAATTTTTGGCCTTTTAATTTTTTCCTTTCAGGTGTGCTTTGCTTAGCTAATGTCCTCAACTTACTTTACCAATTGATTCTATCTGAAGTACCCTAGTTGTGCTTGGGCTGCTAAGTGTTATAGGTGAAAAACTCAGATTTGAAAATCTCTTAAGTCTTAGGATAGGATACGTTTTTAAAATGAAAGTTACACAAGTACAACTTTGGCCAATTAAGCCACATTAGAAAACAGAAACAAATATTTAACTTTATTTGTAAAGCTGCAGTTAAGCTAGAGAAGAAAACCATGATGAAGAATGTCACTGACCACCAGAAAACCTGCATCATAAAATAAAAGAACACATCTGCTAATCTGACATACATATATAATCAATCAAGGGCTCAGTAAGTGTTCTCCAATCATATACATGTACAACAGGCTAATATAGCTCCTTAAGGAGTAGGAAATGAAAATACAAGACCAATCAAATGGTAAAGCATTAGGCAAAAACACATTTCACCAACCTAAAACAAAATAGTTTCAATTACTGTATCCTCAAAACACAAAGTGACTCAGCTTGCCTTTAAAACAACAACAACAAAAAAATCACATTCCATGCCCACTCTCACTACTTTCCAGCAGCTATAATGTACCTTACGGGCTGCATCTACTTACCACTTGGCATGTATTCCCACCACCTCCCGGCACACAGGTCCACAACCCTTACAACTCTGAGATACAGAGTCACTGCTTCCTTTAGCTTCCGGGAAAGACATTCCATACACATGATATCCTGCAGAGGGAGGTACCTTTGTAAGAAAAAGAAACTTAAATTTATCAAGTAGGTAATTACTTCCTTTCACTAAATATGTTTGCTTCTGCCATTTTCTTAGCCTATTTCAAATGAAATAAGATCTTTGGGATACTGTCAGGACTTTAAGATTTTATTGTAACAAGGAAGTCAGCAAATTCTCAAGTATCCAAATAAAATATTGCCTTCTCCATAGAGTATTTGATTAAAAAAGTAAAATAAAACCAAACAAAAATCAGGTATCAGTGGCTTACACTTAAGAGGCAGAGATCAGGAGAAGCACAAAGTTTGTAAGACTCCATTTCAACCAATAGCTGGGGCACACTGATGCACACCTGTCTCCCAACTTCAAGAAAGGCTGAGATTGGGAGGATTAAGGCTCAAAGGTTAGTATGGACAAAAAAAGTTCAGAAGACCCCACTGCAACAAAATAACCTTGATATAGTGATATGTGCCTATCATTCTAGCTATGGCAGAAAGCATACATAGGAGGATCAGAATCCAGACAAGGCTGGACACAAAAGCAAGATCTTATCTCAAAATTATCAGAGCAAAAAGCCGGAAGCATGGCTCAAGTGGCAGAGAGCCTACCTAACAAGCACAAAGCCTGGAGCACAAATCTCAGTACCACAAAATAATATTATGCAAATCAATGTAGTAATATGAAGAGACAGAGCATAACCATAACCATTAACATCAAGCATTTATACAACATAACTAAGATGATGAGTGCTTTAAAATCACCAGCTTTTAACTTTGAAATAATACCTTTATATCTTAGTCCACAGCTGGTAAATGGTCGACCTAACTGGGTCCAGAGAAAAACTATGATAGAATCACATTTTTTTTTCTGAAGGGTATGAATATCAGACAATGACCGAAAGACAGCAATGGAAAGTGAAATGACATATTTTCATTTTTGGTTTCTTTAATGGTTGTTTTAACACAGTTTGGTAAAAACAGAATTTTAAAAATTTGTTTGAAGAAATCCTCCACAGTGTTTAAATCATAAAGCAACTTAAATATCCATACAGCGGATAGTTTAAACGGTAGTTTGTTTCAGAAATATTTTTGTTTTAACCATTTATACATATCAACAAAATGTCTCTCTGTGAGTTATAGTTAAAAAAAAATCAGAAACACTACAAAAAGTGTCACATGGTAGTTTTATGATGGAATAGCAGTCAGCAAATCAATAAATATTTCAAGAAGCCCAGAAGTGTTTATCCAGAGAAGGGCTGTCCAAAAGAACTTCTCTTACAGTAGCCCAAAGCTGTCCCATCCAATAGCTACCAAACACATGTGCTACTAAAACTTGAAATGCAGCTAGTACCACGGAGGAACTGGATTTTCATTTCACTTAAATTTCAAAGTTGCATGTAGTTTAGTGGCTACCACATCAAACAACACAGCACTAGGTTGCTCTTACAACTCAGGCAAGTGAAAGTCAAACAAAATCCTACCTAAAAATATGGCAAAGTACTTCATGTGAAAGTTGATTCATGTAGTCCTTGGTTTCATCTGATATTGTTTCCTCTGTGATATCACTATTCATCAGACATATTTTAACACTTTTCTTTCGTGGCCCCATTGCTGTGTTGTCTTCAGTATCAAAAAGCAAATCTCTCCTTGTTTGAGATCAAAGCACCTGAAAGGCAAACAGAGAATAGAATATACACTAAAGAAGAACAGACTCAAACACAAAATCATTTCTGTAACAACACAGGTAAAATGCTTATTTGAAATACTGATAAGGCTTAAAATATTGATAGTAGCTTATCAGAATGGTAAATTGCATGTTAAAATTAAGAAAAGCATTCATTTATTCTGTTTGAGAAACATACAGTTAAAATTATATGTAAAGTAAGATAATTAAACTATGTAACCAAAACCTCTTTCAACTCCAGGAGCTTGTATTCAATGTAAGGATAAGTGCAATGTAAATGAATGAAGACATGCCTGAACATGAATGAACCTCCCTTCAGCTGTCAATTTATGCCACCTTTCCAACTGCAATTCTCTCAACTAAATGTGAGAAAGTAAGACTATACTAAATGAAGCACAATGTGCGAATGTGATAAAAACTATTAACCCCCTACTCCTCAAAAACACAAAATAAAACAAAACATCAAGCTGGGTGCTGGTGGCTCATGCCTAAAAACCTAGCTACTCAGAAGGCTTAGATCTGAGGATCAAGGTTGGAAGCCAACATGGCAGAAAAGACCACAAGTCTCTTACTACAATTAACTACCAAAAGGCTGGAAGTGCAGCTGTGGCTCAAGTGTAGCCTTAAGCACAGACACTAAGAGACAACACTCAAGCCCTGAGTTCAAGCTCCAGATCTGGCACAACAATTAATTAAATGAAATATACTCCAGGCCAGATGCTGGTCCCTCATGCCTATAAGCCTAGCTTCTCAAGATGCTAAGATACCTAAGGATCAAGGTTGGAAGGCAGCCAAAGTAGGAAAGTCCAGTAAGACTCGTGTCTCCAACTAACTAGTAAAATGCTCAATCACGTAAGCTCCACTTCCAGCTTTTTGGTGGTTAATTGGAGAAGAAAAAAAAAAAGTCTCAGGACTCTCCTGCCTGGACTAGCTTTGAACTACAATCCTCAGACCTCAGCCTCCCAAGTAACTAGGATTATAGGCTTGGGCCACGAGTACCTGGCCCTAATATGCTATTAACTCTGGCTTGAATATACTTTCTCCATCTCTTTCTTGCTTAGAAAACCACTCATTGGCCTTTAAAAAGTGTGTCTTCTATGAAATCAAGTACTCCATCTGAGTTCTTTGTAGAACTTACCCTATGCCTGTATAACAGTTAGTGCATGGTCTTATGGACATACTTTAGCCAGGAAACGGGACTCTATCTTGCCTCCAGGTGGTAACAAGTCCTAGCACATAATAAATCCTCAAATGTCTGACTGATGCATAGCCATCAGTCTATTATTTCATGTACATCCACTAGCTTCAAGGATGCTACTGCTAAAAACAATTTCACACGGCTGTGAACAGTGATTATAGCAATCAATGATCTCAACAAGCATAGAATCCAGGTGATAATGCTAATAGAGTTTGTTCCTATAAGGACATGCATACCAGTGATCTTCTACATATGCAAAAGCACCTAAAACACTATTAACCAAAAGAGTCCAATCCATGTAATGACTGAATACATACAAACGCTATATACATTATACAGAGGTTGTTAGGTCTCCAGTAAGCTGCCCCCTCCCCAAATCTACTTAACCTGCACTCTGCAAAAACAATAAATATCAAAAAGCCTAAATTACCAGGACTAACAAAATTTTTGGTAGTAGTACGATTATATTTCCTGTAGTATGCCTTTAAGATTTGATCTTTTAGTTAGCTCTTTAACAGGTGAAATAAGGAGTCTTTTGCTCTAAATCTCAGGCAGGAAAAGGATTTATGGAGATAAAAATTGGGATAAAGGAAGCTCTATGTGGAGTCTTTTGAGGAACCTCCATACTACTTTCCAAAGTGGTTGAACAAGTTTACACTCCCACCAACAATGAAGTAGGGTTCCCTTCCAGCCACATCCCCTCCAGGATCTGTTGTTATCAGAGTTCTTGATTATGGCCATTCTAACTGGGGTGAGGCGGTATCTCAATGTTGTTTTGTATTTCTTTTATGGCTAAGGAGATTGAGCATTTCTTCATGGTTCCTCATAAGACTCCACATAGAGCTCCCCTATGACCCAGCAATCCCACTTTGGGGCATTTACCCAAATAATCACAAACAAGACCATACTAAAGCTACCAGCACAACTATGTTTATTGCAGCATTATTTACCATAGCTAATACATGGAACCAACCTAGATGCCCCTCAGTAGATGAATGGATCAAGAAAATATGGTATATATACACAATGAAATTCTATGCCTCCATCAGAAAGAATGACATTGTCCCATTTGTTAGGAAATGGAAAGACTTTGAAAAATTATATTAAGTGAAGTAAGCCATGCCCAAAGAAACATAGGTCCCATGATTTCCCTTATTTGCAATAACTAGTATATGTCTGAGACAAGCAGAAATGGTCAGATAAGTTGATGTTAGGTGAAATGAACCCCAAGATAAGGACTCAAATGGTTTTTCTTTCTTGCTATTGTTTCTTACATATTTATAAGATGATTTCTTTGTTGCTTTGTATGTCCCTCTCCCACAGTATAACCCCTGTTTTCACTGTATTTGATGTTGGTATAATTTGGGGAGGGGAAGGAAAAAAACATTGTTTAAATAGGGATACAGGTGGACCCATTGGAACAATGAGTACAAGATGTTATGTTGAAAAATGAACTTTATAACTTTGGTGGGGGGGGGAGGCAGATGGGAAGGGATGGGAAGGGGAAACAAAGGAGGAAGCAACAATGCTTGATAAGAAATGTATTCATTACCTTGCTCATGTAATTATAACCCTTTGTATGGTATTTTCACAATTAAAAAAAATGGGATAAAGGACTGACCTATAACCTCCCCAGTCCAAACAGATGTCTATTCCTGGAAATGAGAAGGAAATAAAAAGCTTCCTAAGTAAAGGACTTGTTTAACTTCCCTCACCACACCTCCACCTCTTGACAAAGAACAAAATTCTTTCACCTAAACTTGGCTACAGGCCAGACTTGGTGGATTATACCTGCAATCCCAAGTACTTGGGAGGTATAGATCAGGTGGACTGGAGTTTGAGGCAAGCCTAGGCAAAGTCAGTGAGCGTACATCTCAACAAATAAGCTGAGCACCTAGTGTACGCAACTCTAGTATGTAGAAGGCATGGGTAGGAGGATTGTGAGACCAGCCAGAAGCAAAAAAATGAAATCCTATCTGAAAAAGGATCCAAAGAAATAAGGGACAGGGGCATGTCTCAAGTAGTAGACAAGTGCATGGCCTTGGATTCAAACCCTACTACCAAATAAATAAATAAGAAGAATAAAATGGCAACCATCATCTAAGTCAAAAACCCAGCGAGCCTATCACAGGCATTGTGAAATATGGGCCTCCTTTCCCCATATGCAAAGAAAACACTCCTCCCCTTGGGATTTCCAACACAGGGGGGAAAAAGGCCATACTGTTTTGTTTTCCCCCTTTCCTTTTCAGTCCCCTTTAGTCAAAATAATACCATACTACTGAACATTCTGCCGTTTCTAGAGAACTCAACAAAGCAGTAGCAGGTTCAAAGACAGTAAAGGAAGGAAAATTTGATCTAGCAGGAGTCATGGAGGGTGATGAACAGGTAAGTATAAGATCTCTGTCTTCTAGGAAGGCTGCATTTTTGCAGCACCGTTTGTTATTTCTAGGGTTCTGGAGTCTTAGACTCAGAAACACAAAGAACTAAAGGGACCTTTAGAGATTGCATAGTCACCCTGTTTATTTTGTGGGGTGTTAAAAGCGCATCTGAAAGTGTGACAGAAAGTGTTATATCATCTCCCTAGTTTCACAAGAACAGAATTACAAATGCAATTTCAGAGGGCTCAAGACACCTAGCCATCCCTATTCAGTAAGTCTCTTGCCAAAGGTCACTTAGAAAGGTCAAGGCCCAGTATGGGATTCAGACTTCCGACCTATACTGTACAACCTATTATCAAGTTAGCTTTCTGACACTGTAGCTTGCTGTCCTGCATTCTAGAGCTATGTCCCAATGCCTGAAATGGATTTCAGGATTCTGTGATAGAACTGCCTCTGACACATACCTTACTTCATACATTAAGGTTCGTGGTTCCTCTCATTTAGTGTCCGACACAATAGGCCATAGCCATCCAGGCAGCCTACTGTAATTCCTTGGCCACCTCTTTAAAGATGATAGCTAAAGAAAGCTTTACATTTGTCCCAGAATCCCAGGCAGATTAAGTCTGAGTTGTTTGTGAATATACTCTAAACCAAAGACCCTCAGAAATATTTCTCTAAAGAGTGTTCTTTTCTCCTTTTGTTCTTTCAGTCCAAATATCTTTCCTATTCCAAATGAAATATTACTACAAATTTATTTGGGTCACACTCCAAATCATGCCTACCTTTTTTTTTTTTTGGTTGGTCGTGGGGCTTGAACTCTGGGCTTGAGCACTGTCTCTGCGCTCTTCAGCTCAAGGCGAGCGCTCTACCACTTGAGCCACAGCACCACTTCTGGTTTTCTGATGGTTTATTGGAAATAGTCTCACGAACTTTTTGCCTGGGAAATAACATTAACTCGCTTGCAAAATCAAATTCTTCTTAGTCTTCTATTTCCACTTTGTATTTCTAACACTTTGTATTTTTAACACTTATAGTTCACAATTCTAAAAATCGTTGATACCTAAACAATCTTTACTCCTTAACTTCCTAAAACCTTTCACAATTAAAAGTCTTCCTATATATGTTTTACCTTGTCAACATCCTCTATTCCTGACTTACTCTACTAGCTATTCCATTCCTCAGAACACACTAGGTGATCTAGAACATGTTTGTCTTTTACTAGCATGTCATAGGGCAGAGACAAACCGTTTTGTCTTGCAACTGGCCAAAAATTCACCATCTCTTCATAAATATATGTGTGTATATATAATATTATATATAAATATATTATATAATTTTACAATTTGTATTTTTTTGTTTGTTCATTTTTCTTGCCCAAGCCTGGGCTTGAACTCAGGGCCTCACACTCTAGCTTGCTGTTTATGACTGGCATTCTACTTTTGCTCTACTCTACTACTAGCTCAGCTTTTTGATAGTTAATTGGAGATAATAGTCTTGGGGGCTCTTCTGCCTGGGCTGGCTTCAAACTTTGATTCTCCAGGTGTCAGCCTTCTGGATAGCTAGGATTCCAGGTGTGAGCCACTGGCCTGGCTTTTTTACCCACAATTTTGAACCAAGTTCTCAGTCTGTTACCAATTAATAACAATTCTCTGGAAAAAAAACTTCTTATGGATACTCAAATCTAATCATCCATTCATTTATTCAATTTTCATTTACTACCTACTGAATACCCAGTTGTGGTGACATCGCCTAATGAAACTCATAGTCTTAGACTGTTTCGAAACTTTCCTACCATAGTCACTTCAGTTCCCTACAACTTAAATTACTTTTCATTATCCTTAAGAACCTCCCCCACAAAAAAAATATAGACACATTAAAAAAACAAAAATCCCAAACATCTTATCACACTTAAAACTTTCCAGTGTCTTCAATTCTATGGTCAAGGGTTTCCCTGACCTTCAATTTTTCTAATCCCTTTTATTGGCTTCAACATGTCAAAGTAATCTTGCATGTCACTTAATATGAATAAAATAATGTATTTACTGCCTATGACTCTTGCCTAAAGAGATAACATATGTACCACATTGCCCTAAAAGAAAAACAAGGACAAACAGAATTATACTGCTAAAAACACCATAGGCATCCAGCTCAACTATTTCTTTCCAACAAAGTGAGGCCCAGAAAAAGTGAGCCTGCCTCAAAGGAGTCAAAATATATACTACTGCTGAAGCAAGGGTTCTAGCCTTCAACTCCAGTTCAAGTCCAACTTTATTTCACTATGTACCACCTAATCTAACTGAAACCAGTAATTTCTTTTTCCTTTTTTTTCCCCTATACTATATGACTGTACCTCAGACTCACGGCCATTTAAACATGTACACACATGTGTACATGCATACATACATACACACAGCCATATTCTTCACCCAAAGCAAACACTAAAATTGCACCTTCACAAATTCTGAAGGGAGGGACGGAGGTTTACAGGTCATCGAAACCAGTAATTCTCAGAATGCAAGCTTACAAAGCACAAGCAAACATTTGTTTTTCAATCTACCACGATAAAGCATATGTCTTCCACACCACCATCTTTTTTTCTCCTCCATAAACATCCTAGCCTTACGCTGCCATTACTTCATCCTTCGGTGGTGATGGAGTGAGAAAGAACGTTAAGAACTAGGTACGCTTCCACTTTGACAGGTGAGAAGTCGCTCCAGTTCAAAGAGAGGAAGAGAATTGTGCAAGATCCACTATCAAGTGAACAAAAAAAAAAACTACAAGACAACAACTAAAGTCCCCTTTCTTTCTTTCTTTTTTTTCACTCTGGAGTGATCTACACCACTAGGTAATACGTGTAGGCCAAGTTTCCTGGCCGGAACTTCTCACTGGCGCAGGAACCTCGAGCTTGGCCCTTTGGAGACCCCGGTATCTGGAACGAACACGACCGATCTCTCTCACCAGCCAGCTCTCGGCTACGCAGGGGAGGGGAGCGGGGGAGGTGGCAGGGAGGGCATGCCCGGCACGTCTTGCCTCTAAGGACTCCAGGAAGAGGGGGTTCACCATCATGTCAGAGCTGGCTAGGATGTAAGAAGGACTCAGTGTCGGCTTTTTGGGGTTTTTGTGTCCACGGGAGCGCACGGTGGCACGGGGTGGTGAACCCGGGGCGGAGAGCCAGGGGACCAGGGTCAGACCAAGACTTCGGGGCCTCGCAGAGGACCTGGCTTTGGGACGGCCCTCCCCGCCCCCCCCCCCGCGGCGCCGCCACCACCAGCCTTTCCTCCGCGCAACGGCAGACACGACGACTGGACATCCAGGTCGCGGACTTCGCGAGGGGTAGGGGTCCCCAGTGCAGGCCCCAACAGCCCGCTGGGTCGAGGCCCGGGCGCCCCAACTACGGACCCGACCCCTCCGCGCCCGGCGGCTCTAGGCCCCAGGGTTCCCGAGGCCGAGGGCCCAGGCGGCTGGAAGCCCCGGAAGGCTGCGCGGCGCCGCCGCTGCCCGCTCCCGCACCCTCAGCCTGGCCGCCCGCCTCCGGGTCCGAGGCCCCCCCGGGCGCCTGCCTCACCTACGCCGGCCCAGCGCCTGTTATTGTGGTTGAGCGGGAGGGAAGAAACTCCACAGGCACTTCCCGCGGCCCCCCCCACCTCCGGGGACTTCCGCTTCCGGCGCCGCACGGGCATTCCGGGATGGCGTCATCTCGCCGCCATCTTGGGTGTGGATAGGTCCGCGCGAGGCCGCCATCTGGAGAGTGGCGCCATGGTTCACCCTGGCCCGGAAGTTCTGCCCCGGAAGGCGGTGGGGAAGCCGACGTGTTGGAACCCCCCGGAGCTGGTCTGTCATGTGCAAATGAACAGTCTTCACTAGAGTTCTTTTTGCTCTTCTCTGCCGGGAATGGACACAGAGGGCCTGCGCCATGGAAGACCTCCCTGCGTACCCAGTGTGCCTTGCGCGTGGTTCCCAGCGCTCCTAGTCCGCTGGGCCTTGCGTCAAACCTTCACGTGGCCGACACACAAACAGACCCCCCCCCCCATAAGAAATGACCTTTAGGATGACCCTGATTGAGATGCATGGCACAGGACTTGCACAGTGTCACACAGCTCTACTGAAATACAGACCTTCTAAATTCTAAATGCCACGCCGTGTACTTAACGGGCACCTAATGAACATGGGCTGAGTAAAGTAGATTCAAATGCCCAGAGGGACAGTAATGTATATGAGACTCATGGAAGACACAAACCAACAAGACTCTTGGATGACTAGACTATGTCGTTGGAGAATTGCTGTGTGGAATGAAGGGGTGGTGTTCCTCTTCTTTTTGTGTGCCAAACTTACTGTGTCTTCTTTCCTGTCACTACAAGGTTTGTGCCCTAGGTTTAAGCTTGCCTTGCACGAGGCACAGTTTTTAGCTATTAAATTTCATCGATCCTGATTTGAGAGTGTGAGGAGAAAAGAAGAAAACCTCATCATATCCATGTGCTGATCTTTTTTCTTTTTGCAGTACTGGGATTTTGAACTCAGGAGCTCAGCACCTCAGGCAGATGCTCTATCATGTGACCCAGCACTTTTTCCTTTATTTTTCACACAGGGTATCATGTTTTTGCCCAGAGCCAGGATCTATGATCCTCCTACATAGTAGGAGGATCCTACTACTATGTAGGAGGATCATTACAAGTGTACCACCATGCACAGCATATTGATTGAGATGGGGTTTAACTTTTTACCTGGGCTGAGCTTGAATCACTGATATCCCAACCTTTGCCTTCCAAGTATCTGGGATTACAGATCTGAGCCACCCTGCCCTGCTTATGTATTCTTTCTCTGAATCCTAGCCTTTATATTACTATGGAAATACTACCTTCTGAAAATGAAGATAAAATTCTATTCTTACGGTGTTTATTTCTGTTAGTATCATTTTGGATGCAATACTTATTATGTCAGTATTCATTTTGGACTTCTATTTCCTAGATGGCTCTGAAAATAAGAATGGGATATCACAAGGTTTAGTACAGTGCTTGGTATATACAAAAACCATTCAATAAAATTGGAACAAAAAGAATTTGTTTCAGCATAGTTAAGTTGAATTTTTTAAAAGTTCAGATGAATAAGTTGTTTCACGAGGATTCTCTGTTTAGTAAGAAGCATCATGAGAAGGCTAAAAGTACTTTTGACTAAGATTTCCTAATCTCAAATTTAGAAAAGGTAAACAAATGCCAGCAAGTCATTGTAAAAAGTGCCTAGTAGAGTAATAGTACACCAAATTTCCAGTTTGTCTACATCCTTTCTTGTGAGGTAATGTTTGTAATCCATTCAGAGCAATACCTAGCATGACCCAAACACTCCACAAAAATTAGCTGTTGTTATTTATTGAAGGTCTATTTTCCTTCCTACTGCTCAGCTATTTCTGGATTGTTGAAGACTAAAGGCTGAATTTTTAGCATGTGATGTTTCTGAACTTTACTTTCAAAATACCCTTTCTGAACTTTACTGTCAAAATACAACAAAAGGATGTCATATTAGGCATATACATCTATAACATCAGTTTCAAAACAGATATAAGAAATGTACTCATTATCTTGCCCATGTAATTGTAACCCCTCTGTACAGTATTTTCACAATAAAAAATAAATAAAAATAAAAAAAACAGATATGGAGCAGATTAGGAAAAACAGAAACAAAAATACCTACATAAGAAACTTTTGCCTCCATACTCATGTGTGGGGAGATATGCTCAAAGAAGCATTTGAGCACTGTGCCCTGGCCATGTTTGGCTACTTGACAGACAGTGGGACTGTTGAGCCCTTACAAACAGTTGAGGTGGAAACTCACAGAGATGGCTTAATGTCTCTGTTTGGATGAATGGGTGCGGATGAATTCTTCATACCATGGGAAGTAAAAGTACTTAATACTGATCAAAGAAATTTTAGAGTATGGTCAATTAGGTGGGGAGAAGAATTTTCACTGTCCGAGCACCCTCAGGAAACAGAAGTCAAAGCAACGACATATTCAGTGATGCAGGTCCATAATGTAGAGAAAGCAGAAGTTTTTGTGAAAGCAAGAAAACAGTCTATGAAGAACTAATGTTTTTCTTCTTTTTGAGAAAATACAATTCTTTAATTTTTATGGTATCTTTTTGCTAAATTGAAGCTTACAGAAAAGAAAGTTAACTTAAAGTCTGACTTTCAGAAATGGAAAATGAGAGAACAACCTCAGTCCGTAGTCATTTCTTTGATTCTTGAGGAGCTATTTTTTTTTTGGGGGGGGGGAGAATCTGGCCATGGGGTATGAACATTAGGGCCTGGGCACTGTCCCTCAGTTCTTCAGCTCAAGGCTAGCGCTCTACCACTTGAGCCACAGCACCACTTCTGGCTTTTTTTCTTTTTCACTTATGTGGTGCTGAGGAATCGAACCCAGGGCCTCATGCAGGCAAGGCAAGCGCTCTACCACTGAGCCACCTTCCCAGCCCTTGAGGAGCTATTAAGGTGCTTCCTTTGTTAATTCCCTGCTGTAGCAGTAGGGGCCTCACACCTTTGCAATGGAATGAAGCATCCCAGCCTGGTCCTAGAAAGAATCAGTAAGAAGTAGTTGAGAGAAATGCCAGTTTAGAAAAATAATAATAATTTGAGCTGGACATGGTGGTATATACCTGTGATCCCAGCATTCAGAGGCTGAAGAAGAAGGATAGAAGAGTGTGGGACTGACTTGAGTTAAATAGTGAGAGCCTATTTCACAAGAAAATTTAAAAATGGCCAGGTCTGTGAACCAAATGGTAAAGTGCTTGCAAAAGCATGAGATCCTGAGTTCAACCCCTAGTACCAATGATAATAACAATATTGATGTGAGGAGGTCCTTTGTTGTGTGTGCAGCACTGGTGATTGAACTTAGGGTCTCATGTTCTCACATGCCTTTATTGCTTAAGAATGGCCCTCTACCACTTGAGCCACAACTCTACTTCTGGCTTTTTGCTGATTCATTGAGTCCTTGAACTATGAACCTTAGATCTCAGCCTCCTAAGTAGCTAGGATTACAAACATGAGTCATTGGTTCCAAGCTGAGAAAATAAGATTTTTGCACCTAGTGTTGTCTTTTCTTCCAAAATGGTTAAGATGTTTTCTATTTGTATGAAAAAGGAAGTTGTGGGGGGGGGGTTTAGGGGGGTGTCAGTCATGGGGCTCGAACTCAGGGCCTGGGACTGTTCCTGATCTTTTCCCAATGGAAGGTTAGCAGCTCCCCTTCTAGTTTTCTGATGGTTAATTGGAGATAAGAGTCTCATAGACTGTCCTGCCTAGGTTGGCTTCAAACTGTTATCCTCAGATCTCAGCCTCCTGAGTAGTTAGGATTATAGGTGCAAGCCACCAGAACCTAGCTCATGTTTCCTATAAGAAAAAATTGATCCTCCTTTCTAACAATATTGTCACCTTTAATAAGACAGAAAGTGGGGTGGGATTGACAACAAACTTCAAAATTATCCAAATTTTTTGAAGTATTTGAATTTTTTTTCAGTGTTAGAGATTGAAAGTAGATGAGTTGTGTGTGTGTGTGTGTGTGTGTGTGTGTGTGTGTGTGTGTGTGTGTGTGTGTGTGTGTGTGTGTGGAATTGCTTTGTTTGGTTAAAGCATTCTTCTGTGCTGATTGAGAGATTCTGTTGTGATTGCAAAATTGGGATTCACTCATACTTCATAAAATTACCATTGGGTGGTGCCAGAAATCATTATAGTATGCTGATTTTGAATTGAAAATTAAGAGCTGTGTGCTCACTTAAGTACTCTGAGCACTGGGCTGTTTTTCTTTAAGTATTTAAAAGTAGGATTAATGAAGGCAAGCCAAGAACCTGGTGTTTGAAAATCAGCTCTTTGGGTGAGTGTGTATACACCAGCCCCTAAATGTTTGCATAGTTTTACTTGTTAACATTATAACTAAATATTTGATTGATGATGGCAAGTCAACACTTGTAGGGTGTCAAGCCTCCCTACAGTTTTGTATGGAGAAGGCTGATGTATTCAATAATATTCGTAGATAATCAAAGATAGAAAAGAAAAAAAATGGATGAATCCAAGAGATGGACAGGAAGATTTCTGGCGGAATTTCTGGAGACCTTTGATCCAAGTCATTGCTGAACTCAGAGATACATTAGAGCTTTTCAGCAGAGGAGCCATATACTCCCTGTCTTTCCACCTTCCTATACCCTTTTTATTTTCTTCAGTCACTTTGAGTTGGGTATTCTGTGAAATTGGAGAGAGTGACAAGTACAATAGTAGGCAGGTGGTATTACATTCTAAACTCAATATACTCCAAGGGATTTGCCCACTAGAGGGTGTAGTTCACTCATTGAATAAGGAGCAAGCAATAAATGCTGGCATCATTCACTGTCAAAGAGACCTGTTGGGGTAGTACAGTTTCAACTACAGAGTTCATGTCCCTGAAAAGATATTTGTCTTAGAAGAATTAGGACAGTAAATGACCCAGGCATGGGGAAGGGGACATTTAAGATAGCATTGAAGGGAACATTAAATGGAGATACCATATAAAGTTCAATGATTCTGGAAGAGTGAGGGAAAATGATGAAAGGGTGAGCTATAGATCAAGATACATTGTACTTATAAACTGATTTGTTGAATGGTAACCCTTTGGATAGCTATCTGAATATAATAAAAATATTATTTAAAAAATAAAAAATACCTCCAGTCCTTTCTTTTTCTTTCTCTTCCCACCCTCCCTCCCTTTCTTTCTCTCCTTCCCTCCCTCCCTTCTTTCCTTCCTTCCTTTCTTCCTTCCTTCCTTCCTTCCTCCCTTCCTTCCTTCCATCCTTCCTCCTTTCTTCTTTTCTCTCTGTGGTGTGTGTGTGTGTGTGTGTGTGTGTATGTGTGTGTGTGTGTGTGTGTGTGTGTGTGTGTGTGTGTGTATGTGTGTGTTGTAGAGGCTTTGAACTCAGGTATTATTATTTGCCAGTCATTCTACTGCTGAGTCATACCTTACCTCCCCCACTTTTATATAAGGTATTGCCTTTCATCTGGTTGGGCCTGGAAACACTGTCCTCTCTTTGGTAGTCTTAAAAAGGAAAAAGGTAAGGGCAGAAATGGCAAATAGGTGTTCTCTTTCTTGCTAAATATAACAAAGTATGCTTGGATTTGTATGTTGAGATTTTGAGGCCACATTCTGCTCAGTGAAGTATATTGATTCCTGACTCTAATGGGGACATGGGAAGCAGCAGAAGCAATGAATATAATAGGAACACTAGTGACCCATTGAACAGAACATCATCAGTTCTTTCTGACAAAGGCACTGCAGGGCCTTTGTCACTAATGACAAAGTATAGTCTGTCAGTAGTACCACTCTAGATATTGGGACAAGTAAAACTCAAGTCCTCTACCTACTTTAAATATAATGAATGCCATTGCTTCACTTGAAAATTATTAGGCTGAGTGAGGTAAGCTGAGCTGGAAACTAGAACAGAGGCTGAACTTGGGATTTGACAACATGGTCAGGCTGCTTTGAAGGATCATTAAGGAAATCCACTGTTTGCTTTGAAGGATCATTAAGGAAATCCACTGTTTGCTGGTAACACCAGTTCCTGGCATCAAAGCTGACTCAGATGAAAGCATTGCTTGTTTTCATGGAGTCATTGCTAGTACCCCATGTACTCCTTTTGAGAAAAGGCTTTTAAGTTTGAAATATTGCTTCCAGAATATACAATGGCAACACCTAAAGTATGTTTCAGGCCAAAAATTATCTTCCTAATGTAGAGAAGTTGGAAGAGTATGTTTTTAGATATTTTGAGAGCTTGTTTGGAGGTTCTAGCAGGGGAGCGCAGCTACTGGTATACCCTTGACCGAAGACGGCTCCTCCTCTATCGGGGATGGTCGTCCTCTTCGACCGAGCGCGCAGCTTCGGGAGGGACGCACAAGGAGGGACGCACAAGGAGCGGTGAGGGAGGAAGGGGACACCCACCTAGCCAGCCAGATCAGCCGAATCAACCCTGGCGATCAATGGGGTGACAGATGTCGCAGCCAGATCGCCCTCACATCCTGTTTTTAGATATTTTGAAAGATAAATTGTCTCCAGCAATGCAGATCTGCACAGTTCAATTATGAATCTAGGCTTTGTAAAGTGCTCCTAATCCAGGTGATCCATTAGCAAACAATGTAGCAGAGCAGTGGTGACTGATGAAGCACTAGCCATAGAAACACTGCATGGTAATTTAGCTAGATTCTTAAATTCTTCAAGGCTGAGGGTGGGAGAGGGTAGGGGAATAAACCATTCAGCTTTTCAAGAGGAGGAGATGGACATTGAGAATGGGGATGTGGATGGAGCATGTTCAGCAGAGAAGACAATGCTTACCATGACAGGAGATCTGATAAGAGGTGATTGACACTCCCTTGGTTTTTTTTTTTTTTTTCTTGGGTCCCATAGTGGGGCCTGAACTCTGGGCCTGGGCGCTGTCCCTCAGCTCTTCAGCTCAAGGCTAGCGCTCTACCACTTGAGCCACAGCGCCACTTCCGGCTTTTTTTCTTTTTGCTAATGTGGTGCTGAGGAATCGAACCCAGGGCCTCAGGCATGCAAGGCATGAGCCACCTTCCCAGCTCCTCCCTTGGTTTTTAGAGAGGGAAGAATGAATCTCTGCTGTGGGGGAAGAGGTCTCTGCCAAGTACCAGTATTCTTTGGGGTGCCCACAATCTGACCTAGAATTCCAGTGTCATGTTTCTTTGGCCCAGGGTGTCATCTTTGTTAGTTTTCAGGTTGCTGCTCTCTACTTTGTATCACTGCATATCAGACACCTTAAAATTGTGTTTGGAGTAAGGCAGCATATAAGCCAATGAATGAATAATAAATTAATAAAATATTGCCTATCCCTTGCTTTCAGTGAGCCCCAGTCTATTTTCATATTGTTTTGGCCTCTGTAATGCCCGAGGAGAGAAAAGTGACAAAAAAAAGAAAAAGGCTTGAGCAACAGGAATACTAGATTGCTGCTTGCAAGTGTTGTATTTGTTGTGTCCTGCATCCAGACACCACTAGGAACACGTGACTTTAATTGAAGTTGGATTTGCTGTTCATTATAACTGGAATGGTACACATTGGGAGCCATAGGACGTGTCAGTTGGAGGGCACTGGAAAGATCCTGTGGTAGAATTTGGAATTATTCGGCACATTTCAAGGAAAGTTTAAAGAAGAGAGATGTTACTTTGGGTTGGATCCCTGCACAAAGTAGAAATGATCCGGTAATTGGGTATCTTTTAAAAATCTTATTTAAGGAAGTGGCGCTGTAGCTCAAGTGGTAGAGTGCTCACCTTGAGCTGAAGAGCTGAGGGACAGCGCCTAGGCCCAGAGTTCAAGCCCCACAACTGCAAAAAATAAAAATAAAAAATAAAAATCTTATTTAGAAGGAAGCTAACATTGTTGAAGAAATAGCAGTCACTTATTTGTCTTAGATAAAAGGGATGTTTGGTATTCTGTGGCTAGGGTAATGTTTATTCATAGTCTATCTTCAGACATGATTATGGAGCACTTTGTTTTTGTTATGATTTATCATCATCTCTAAGTAGCTTTGTCAGATGTAAATGTTCTATAAAATTATTTCAAAGGGACATTAAAGCCCTTATGTAAGTAGGAGACTCATGTGTCAAGCTGGTAGATGTCATGGGTTATTGTTTTCTTTCTCATAGTTTATTTTTTTCTTTCTCACAGCTTATTATGTTGCTTAATAATCATTTGTTTTCTGACTTCCTCTCTAGATTGTAAACTCAATAAGTGCACAAACCTGTTTGATTATCACGGAAGTCTAATAGTCTAGCCAAGTTTCTAAAACCCATAAGAACTTAAATAATATTTACTGAATAAATGACTGAATTGTCAAATTCACTTTTTAAGCTAAAGTTGCTCATAGCCAAGGATTACTTTCTATTCAGCTTTGCATTTCTAGACTCAAGCTAAGTTCTTATACAGCTCATTATGTATGTCTCAAGGCAAAGAGAAGCTTTATATGAGATAACATTTATTGATTTAAAAATAAGGTAATATAATGAATTCTTTTTGAGGGAAAGATGATGCATAATTCAAATGACTTCACTCATGATGAAGAACAAACAGGCCATATTCAAGATTCAATCGTCTGGCATTTTCCATGGTATTGCATTTTAAGAGTGAGATTCAAAGCTCTAGGAGAAATTAACAAATATTTAGAAACCATTTATAGAAATAGAACCTTTCTTCTTCTTAGCCTAGATGTATTACAATAGCAATTTCAAGAGAAGGAAGGCCTTTATTTGTGAATTCCTGACTTACAAATAGCCAACAGCTACCAAGATTTATCTTTCAACTCATTATTTTCTTGCACTGTGGAGTATTGGCTGTTATTTTGTAGTCATGGTAACTGTGTGTAAGAGTGTGTAGCAGACATGTAAAACCATATGCTATGGAGTTGATGGAGGAGAAAGCAATTTCTTGCTGAGGCATCCTGGCAAAAAATTCACTATTCGGAGTCAGAATTACTGTATCTTTAAAATGACTGTAATTTTGAATACCCACTGAAGAGAAAGTTCTTTGAGTCTGATTGTGAAAATGGTCTATTAGCTGTAACCAGGAAGGATATAAACACAATTAATGATCAAGAACAAGACAAACATGGTAGTATAGAAAACTAACGAAAAGTACTTATGTTCAATAGAAGAATAATAAGAATAGCAACCAAATTACCACACTTTATACTAAATTATAGTCAGTGGATTTGTGTTTGCATATCTCATAAAAGGTCCATTTGAAAACTAGCCACACTAGTGGCTAGCTGATTGGGCTTCAGATTAGGGGCTTTGTGCTTGTTGTCAAGTCTCCTAGGACTTGAGATGTGTCTTCAGCACATAAGAACTATTTGAAATGATATACTACTTATATTTTGTTAACATGTCCTATTTAAAGTTACTATTTAAAGATAAAGTTACCTTTATCTACATGAGAATAACTCTTTTGTGCCTACAATGCAGTATGGGTGTGGATCTGTTAAGAGCATTGTTAGAGACAATGCTTTCTAAAAATACTGTTGGATAAAGGGTAAACTATACTTACTAGACACCACCTTGGAAATGAACTATACAACTTGGGCGTAGGGGGGTCGGGAGGGAAAAAACTGGGAGAAAATGAGGGAAGGGGTGACACTGTTCAAAAAGAAATGTACTCGTTACCTGATTTATATAACTGTAACCCCTCTGTACATCACCTTTATAATAAGAGATGTATAAGACACTATGTTGAAAACGAACTTACAACTTGGTGGGGTGGATTTGGGGAGGTGATGAGGGAAGGGACGGTAGGGGAAAAACAAAGGAGGGTTAACAATGCTAGTTACCTTACTCATGTAACTGAAACCACTCTGTACAGTTTTCTTTACAATAAACATAAAAAGTAGTATGTTTATGATCATTATTTGAATTAATAGTATCTTGCTATATGTGTGTGTTTGTGTGGGTATTTCCTTTTTTACACCTAGCAGTATCTAGAATTCATAGGACACACATTGACACTCATGTAATAAATGGAAAAATGTAAGAATTTTTTGATGCTCAAACCCAGGGCCTCACACATGCTCAGTAAAGACCCCACTGTTGAGATATGCCCAGATCCTATAACATTGTTTTAGAAAACTCCTAAAATTCTGTCCAAGTATAAAATTTGAATTATCAGGTAAAATAAGAAGCAAGACTTGTGCATTTTGAGAGTCAATTTCATAAATTTGTGTTCTATTTTCTCCCTTTTTGATCTTTGATACCTTTGGTAAATCCCTAAATCTCAAATTTGGATAAAAACAATACCATGTTTGTAAAATTATTTTGAATATTGAATGAGATAATTTCATTGTAGAGCCAAGCACTGTGCCTAGAACATAATAAACACAAAATTAAAACCAGATGTATTTACCAGATGTATTTAGAAGTTTTTAAATAATTACTTATCAAATATTCTTTTTACTATTTTATATTTCTGCTCTCAAGTAATATATTTATATAATATAAATGTAAGTTCTATAAATAGATATTTGTAGAAATAACTTAATTGAAATTAATTCAAAATAGAATAGAAATTAATAATAATAGAAATAATAGAAACTAATAGAAATAACTTCTATGAATATATAATTTGAACACATACCTTCTCATCTTTAGGGTTATTTTCAGAAAACTTGCTCTGTCCTATCAAAGTGGAACTTTTAAAAGATCAAACATGGGAGTGGGAATGTAAACCAGTGCTATTACACTTACTTAGCATGTAAAAGGCCATAGGTTCAATCCATAGCACTGCAATCAACCAACCAACCAACCAATTAATCTGTCAATTATAAATGGCTTTATAAAGATGAATATTTAAGCAAAATATCGAGTTACAGATCTTCAGAGTGCCCCCAGTGGATCAATCTTCAATTGTCCCAAGATAAAAAACAGAGTACAAGACATCCTGAATTGGCCTTAACGGCAAAGGGGAGTGCAGGGTGTATGCAGGAATGCTTGGTGTCTTCCCTTTGTCGTGAACCTGACTTGGCCTTGCATTTGGAATGCCTTGATGATCTGAGAAGAAAGTGCCTTAAGGCTAAAGAAGATGAATGTGAAAGGTATGGTATCAGATAATGCTCTTGTGAGAACTCCTGTTGAAATGTTGGCATGAGAAACATATTGGATCTCTCAGTGAGTCTGGGATTGAAATAAGATGTTTAGTTGTGTACAACTATGGGCCAATGATATATAGGTTGCAAAGCTACTATGCAAAAGGAGAACTCATATCTAATCTCATTATTGTCACATTGGGAAATGGAAACCTTAGGAGACAATGGATTTCTTCTCAGTAAAGTTAGAGGGCATTAGAGCCACTGGTAGTTGTAGAAGTATCATAATCAATAACCCAAGAGCCACTGGTAGTTGTAGAAGTATCATAATCAATAACCCAATTTCATTTTATTAATGTTCTCCAGAAAATATTAATAGTAAATGTCTTACACATTATTGAAACCAATTACCTACTTAATTTTTTCCCTACTATTTTACTCGTAAGGTATTATACTAAGCAAATCTGTACATTATTCTGTGAAAATACCCTTGACACTTCCTAAAGACAGGAACAAAGTTAAAGAAAACATAATTCCTGATTTCAAAATTTAAACTATAATAATGATTATGATAAAGTACAGTAAATACCATAAATAAATAACTACATTTAAAACTATAGTAATAAAGACAATATGGTATTGGTGTAACGACAGTCATATAGATGAATGAAATTGACAGTTCAGAACTTGGCCTTATATTTGTAGTCAACTGATTGTCAATGAAAATGCTAAGATGATTGAGTGGGATTGAGAATAGTTTGTTTCAAGACATATATCTAAGATACAGAAACAATGACTTTGGATCTGCTACCTTATGCGATTGATATAACAACATGAAGGAAATGAACCAAAGATCAAGATATAAGAGCTGAAACTTAGCCATAAAAGAAATGCAAATCAAAACAACATTGAGATACCACTTCAGCCAGTTAGAATGGCTATAATCAAGAACTCTGATAACAACAGATGCTGGAGGGGATGTGGACCTTACTGCATTGTTGGTGGGAGTGTAAACTTGTTCAAACACTTTGGAAAGCAGTATGGAGGTTCCTCAAAAGACTCCACATAGAGCTGCCCTATGACCCAGCAATCCCACTTTTGGGCATTTACCCAAATGATCACAAACAAGACCACACTAAAGCTACCAGCACAACTAGGCAGCATTATTTACCATAGCTAAGATATGAACCAACCTAGATGCCCCTCAGTAGATGAATGGATCAAGAAAATCAGAAAGAATGACATTGCCCCATTTGTTAGGAAATGGAAAGACTTGGAAAAAATTATATTAAGTGAAGTAAGCCAGGCCCAAAGAAACATAGGTCCCATGGTTTCCCTTATTTACACTAACTAGTATATGTATGAGACAAGCAGAAAACGTCAGATAGATGATGTTAAGCAAAATGAACCCCAAGATAAGAACACAAGTGGTTTTTCCTTTCTTGCTATTGTTTCTAATATATTTATAAGGTACCATGTGATGTTTCTGTTGCTTTGTATGTCCCTTCCCCACGGTATATTTAAACAGTGTTTTCACTGTATTTGATGTTGGTATAATTTGGGGAGGGGAAGGGAAGGAACAAATTGTTTAAATAGGATACAAGCTGACCCATTACAACAATGATATGTACAACGAACTTTACAATTTAGGTGTGTGGGGGGCGTGGATTGTAGTTGTGGAGATGGGATGGAAGGTATGGTAGGGGAAAAACAAAGGAGGAGACAACAATGTTTGATAAGAAATGTACTCATTACCTTGCTCATGTAACTGTAACCCCTCTGTACAGTATTTTCACAATAAAAATCTTATTTAAAAAAAAAAAGAGCTGAAGCCTTGAGCTGAAGAGCTGAGGGGCAGCACCCAGGCCCAGAGTTCAGGCCCCATGACTGGACCCCCCACCCCCCAAAAAAAAGCTGAAACTTAGAATAAAACATAAGTAAATCTTCATGGCCTTAGGATAAGCAATAGTTTCTTAAATATAACACCAAAAGAATCTTCTTTGCTTCTAAGGACATCAGTGATGAAATATGAAGACAAACTATATCATGGGCATATATGAAAAATAATATGACAAGGAATTTGTATCTAAGGAAGCAGAGCATGGTTCAAGTGGTAGGGTGCTAGCCTTGAGCAAAAGAAAACCCCAGGATAGGGACACAAGTGGTTTTTTCTTTCTTGCTGTTGTTTTTAATGTACTTATAATGTACTATGTATTTTTTTTGTTTCTTTTTTATGTTCTTCCCCCCAATGGTATAACACCTGTTTTCACTGTATTTGATTCTGGTGCCCTGCATCTTGTATATACATTTGTCTAATTTGGGGAGGGGAAGGGAAATAACAAAATGTTGAAAGGATACATGTTGACCCACTGTAACAATGAGATATACAGGACACTATGTTGAAAATGAACATTGGGGAGGAGTTGGGGGGAGGAGGGAAGGGATGGCAGGGGAAAAACAAAGGAGGAGTAAAAATGCTCAATAGGAAATGTACTAATTACCCTACCCATATAACTATAAACTCTCTGTACAGTATCTTTAATATATATATATATATATATATATATATATATATATGAAAAATAAGGTGTGTGTGGGGGTTGTTCAGGGACTGTACCCAGGTCCTGAGTTCAAACTCCTTAATTGGCACACACACACACACACACACAAGAATTTGTATACAGAAGAAAGAATTTTTACAACACTAAAGAGAGTGATCTGGAAGTGGAGCTATAGCATAAGGTGGAAGAGCACTAGTCTTGAGCAGAAAAGCTCAGGGACACCTCCTAGGCCGTGAGTTCAAGACCCATGACCAATTAAAAAAAAAGAATGATATAAATATATTTTAGATATGAGGCCTGATGTATAGCTAGTAAAAAATTTCTCCCATTCAGTGGTCTATTTATTTTATTATTTATGTCCTTTGCTATGCAGCAACTCTTTATTCTGAGGAGTTTCTCATTTATCCAGTCTGTCTTTGATTTGTTGTGACTCTGGATTTTAGGAGCCCTAGTGTTTCCCTATACCTTCCTGTAGTATCTTCATAGGACCTGGCCTTACACTGAGGTCTTTAATCCATTTAGAATTCATTCTGGGGCTGTGAAGGTAGCTCAGCGGTAGAGTGCATGCCTTGCAAGCATGAGGCCCTGGGTTCGATTCCTCAGCACCACATAAACAGAAAAAAAAAAGCCGGAAGTGGCGCTGTGGCTCCAGTGGTAGAGCGCTAGCCTTGAGCTAAAAAGCTGAGGGACAGTGCCCAGGCCCAGAGTTAATGCCCATGACCAGCAAAAAAAAAAAAAAAAAAAAAAGAATTCATTCTGGTACATGGTTTTCTACATGTGAATAGCCAATTTTGCCAGCACCATTTGTTGAAGAGGGTGTCTTTCTTAAACATGTGTTTTTGGCTCCCTTATCAAATATTAGGTGGCTATAGGTCTGAGGTTCATTTCTATTCTGTTCCATTGGTCCTCAGGCCTATTCATGGGCCAGTACCAAGCTAATTTTATTACTATAGCTTTGTAATAGAGTTTAAAGTTTGGTATTGGTATTCCTCCTACACTGTTTTTCCTGCTAAGGATTGTTTTTTCTGTTTGGGTCATTTATTAAGTAAGCCAGACCCAAAGAAATGAAGGTTGCATGGTTTCCCTCATTTATCATAACTAGAATGTGCCTATAAATCCACAAGTAAACACATTGGATAAAAAAAGACAAAAAATACACTTGGACATGAAAAATTATACAGTCTCTAGACATTCACACAGTAGACCAAAGGAGGATATTGGAGAGAATCACAAAGGCTCAATAACTATGTTCAGATGACTATTATCAAATGATATTTATCAAATTTAACTCCTCCTTTGTTGCTGTTCTTGTTTTCTGTATCTTTTATTTTGTTTGTAAGTTTATCTCTTTGGGGAAGGGTAAGAATGGAGCACAGAAATGGTAGAACAAAGAGTAAACAAATGCAGCAGTGATACTACATATTATGAACTATACAACTTGTGGGCACAGAAGGATAAAATTGGGAGAAAGTGAGCAAAGGGGTCACACTGTTCAAAAAGAAACGTGCTCATACCTGACTTATGTAACAGTAACCCTTCTTTACATTGCTTTACAATAACAATAATAAATAATAAAATAAAAAACAATGGTCTAATTAGAAGGTAAGCAAAGAATTTGAATAAATGTTTCTCCAAATAAGATATATAAATGACTATTAAGATCTGTGAACAATACTTACTGTTAGTCATTATAGAACTGCAAATCATAAACATGAGATATACTTCATACCTATATAGATGGATACTAACATGCACCTGCCCATCGTATGAGATTTAGAAAAAAAACAAGTTACCACAATTTTCCTTTTTTGGGTCAGTAGTGGGGCTTGAACTGGCCTGGGCGCTGTCTCTCTGCTCTTCAACTCAAGCCGAGGTCTCTTCCACTTGAGCCACAGCACCACTTTTGGTTTTCTGGTGGTTTATTGGAGATAAAGAGTCTCACAGACTTTCCTACCTGGGCTGGCTTTGAACTGTGATCCTCAGATCTCAGCCTCCTGAGTAGCTAGGATTACAGGTGTGAGCTACTGGCATCCAGCTAAGTTATCACAATTTTTAAAATAGAGTATTTCAAGCTTATGAATGCACTGATAATGCATTTATGCAATCCAAGAACCATCTGATTAGAGGTATAATTGATGCAGGTACTCATATAATGGGGATACATTAGTTACCACCTACCTTCTAACTTCATGGAACTTACAATGTGGCAACAGGAAGAAATGAAAAAAAATTAATTATAGAATCACGTCTTGAATTCATATTTTCTATAATAATAATGATCAGTTATTATCACATGGATAGACAGTAGACTTTCCAGAGGGTTGTTGTTTAGATTGCATGTTTTCACTTACATGTTGGCATAGCAGTACGCGCAGGAATTAGGGTATGTGACATTATTAGAAGCACACAATGGGCTGGACCTGATGGAACATATGTGTCTCTCCTGTGCAAACTTCTTTACATAATGATTGCATGAAATGACCTAAAACAGAACTCACAGGTCAGACCTTCTACCTTAAAAGAAACACAGTCTCTTTCTCTCTCTCTCTCTCCCTCTCTCTCTCCCTCTCTTTCTCTCCTCTCTCTCTCTCTCTCTCTCTCTCTCTCTCTCTCTCTCTCTCTCTCTCTCTCTCTCTCTCTCTCTCTCTCTCTTCTCCTTCCCTCTCTTCCCCTTTCCTCTAGTTACTTTATGATATAGGGTCTCGGATTTTTAATTTTTGACTGTGCTGGCCTAATATCACAATTTTCTTCTATCTACACCTCCCTTGTAGCTGGGATTACAAGCACATACCAGAATATCTACCTTTTTTTGAGATGTGGTCTTGCTGACTTTAGTTCATAGTGGCATCATAATTCTGATCTCTTCCTTGCAAGTAATTGGGATTATACTCATGAGCCACAGGCCCAAGCCTATAGTAATCTCTTAATGGTTGCTAAGTTAACTTTTTGAGTGTTTTAGTTTTAGCAAAGAGAAAAAATTAGAATTTTTTTTAAAACAAAAAAAAGCTACATTAGCCTAAGTATGTTACACTTTGAGTGTTATGGCATATACTTAAAATCCCAGTACTTAGGAGGTAGATGCAGATATAATTTCCATAAGTTCAAGTAATTCTTCCAGTCTGGAATATATAGCAAGACCTTGTTACAAATATACAAAAACAAAATCAACTAATAAGTCATGTTATGTTACATCCAGCATCCAGATACATTGTGATTGCTATTTTGTGTAGTACCTGTGGCTTTGTAGCTCAGATCTTTGGCCATGTAATTCCTCTCTCCAATTTGTTAGAAATGAAGGGAACCATTGAGTAATAAAATGCCTAAAACCACTAGTAAGTACTGTCACCACTGTCAAGTTGCCTCTGCATTGGTTTCAGTTCTTCAAAGTCACCTTGTAACTGTAGTGTTTGTCACAGAACACTCTGTGCAGTCCTGCTCTTGTATAAGCTGTATTCCAATCATCTGAGCATTAAGATTCTTGAGTAGTAAGAGAAGGACCTGCCAGAGTTAATCTTCCTCCTATTTCTCCACTTTGCTTCTCTCAATACTACCAGGGTTGCAGTAAGACGCTCATAAATGGTCTTACATACTAACAAGATTTGTCTACAGACAGGTAGGAAAGTTCACAGGCATTATGTAACACTGTACATTCTGCTGCTCCAGTGTTTCACTTCATGGTATATCTGTCCATGAACATACTAGGCTAGTTTCTTGTATGTAAGCCTTTAGTAGTTCCCATTACAGCAATGTTGTCAACTTGAGTCACTTCGTGTCTTTCTTTCAAGTTCATATGACATTTTTCTTTAAATATTTCTTTGAATTTTTAAAAACTTTCCAAACTTTTTTTTAACAGTTCTATATTTGTCTTAAATATATTAATAATAGTTTGGAAGTTATCATTTTTTCTAGAAAATTGAAGAAAACTGTAATTATGAAAACAAATAGATTCACTGGCATGTTAAGTAAAATAACAATTAATGGACTATTAGAAGGTATTTAAGTTACTTTGTGAGAAACTATGTGTTCTGGCTCTTCCTTCCCTGATTAAGTCCACGTGATATATTTAGGAAGGCTCTTAAATGATGGAAGTGACTTTTAAAATTGGTTGTATGAAAAGGACAGTTGGAATTATATATACGAAAACACAAAACTGGAAATATCATGGGCCTCAAATAACTCACAGTACCTAGAATCTTGAAAACACTGAGTCACTGTTTTAAGCAGGAAAAAAATCTCATTCAGATTTATGTTTTAGAAAACCCATCCTCAAGGGGCTGGGAAGGTGGCTCAGTGGTAGAGCGCTTGCCTTGCACGCATGAGGCCTTGGGTTCGATTCCTCAGCATCACATAAGCAGAAAGCAAAAAGCCGGAAGTGGCACCATGGCTCAAGTGGTAGAGCGCCAGCCTTGAGCTAAAGGGCTGAGGGACAGTGCCCAGGCCCAGAGTTCAAGCCCCACAACTGGACCCTTCCCCCCCCCCCAAAAAAAAACCCAAACATCCTCAAGACAGGAGCAGAGTTTGGGAAACTTTTTCTTCCCCCTCCTTTTTTTTTGGTGGGGGGGACTTTTTCTGTTAAGAGCCTGGTAGAAAATATTTTGCAATATTTAGGCGATTTGCCTTGTTCCCACTATTCAACTTTGTTTTAGCCTGTAGGTAATATGGGAACAAAATGAGCTTGTCTTTGTTTTAGAAAACTCTTATTTCATAAACCAGGAGGCTCAATTTAGTCAATACCTGGATCGGCTGAAATATAAGACTAGTAAATGTCTATTGTAGCAAAATTTGTTGTGAGGAGAACCTGAACATGAGCAAATACAGTGAAGTTCAGGGAAGGAGAGAAAACATCAAAAAACCCATCAGGTACTTTAATTGCCAACAGTATATAATGACATGAAAACAGGAAGTCAGAGATGAATCCTGGGTATCCCCAAATTTGGTTATGATATACATATTCAGATTGAATTGTGATTGTGGAAGCTGAAAGTGGATAGATGATGACAGTTGCTTATAGTTTAAACTAAACAAATTCTACAATAGATGGAAGTGGGAAACTTACCTTAAATAAATCGTCCCCCAAAATATCTGAAATAAAAATGTTTAAGAATCAAATAAAACAACGAAATGTTGGGAGGCAAATAGCTAATCATCCCATTAAATAATAACATACAAATGAGCAATCATGAAAGTAAGAAGTAGTTTCTCCACACTTATTTCATTTCAAAACATTCTTTTCTTCTTATGCCTGTAACCCATGATGTCTCAACTGGAAACTCAATCTTAGCCCCATTCCTGGATTTAATATTGACTTTGGCCTTAGGCAGAAGGGATGTAAACTCAAGTTTCATTCTCTGTCAGGCTGTTTAGACACTGTAGACATATTTGAGAGAAAGATCTAATTCTTGTTTTTGAAAGAATAATGATTTTATTATACTCAATACTTCATTAAGTACTTATTAATAAATACGCTTATGAAGTCTTAGAGCAGCATAGGATACTTTGGGAAATAACTAAAAGTGGAGGAATCATTGTTTTGTAAAGGAATAGAAGTCTTAGCCAGGGGCATCTGAAACAGGACTGCCTACCTTCCCCATTTCCAGTACAGCCTCTGCACTGGAGGGCTTCATGTAAATGCTTCAGAAATGTTATTTGACAAGCATGTCTTATAGTTTTGTGATATAACTTCCTTGCCAGTGTTTAATGGCTGATCTCCAATTTTTACAAATCACCTCTCCTACCTTGAGTGCATACATTTTAAATAGCCATCCCATGAGGTGTTTTCATTGTAGCTATTGTTTTTGTTTTAAATATTTTTTGTTTTTGTGATTTTTCTGGGGCTTGAACACTCAGGGCCTTGTACTCTTACTTGGCTGGCTCTATACCTACTCATTTAGTGCCAGCTTGATTTTAAAATTCCATTTTCTTTTCTTTTCCTTTTTTTTTTTTGGTCAGTCATAGGGCTTGAACTTGGGGCCTGAGTGCTGTCCCTGAGCTCTTTTGCTCAAGGCTAGCATTCTACCACTTTGAACCACAGCACCATTTCTGGTTTGTGGTGATTAGTTGAAGATAAGAGTCTCACAGACTTTCCTGCCCCGGCTGCCTTTGAACCGTTATCCTCAGATCTCAACTTCCTGAGTAGCTAGGATTATAAGCATGAGCTACCAGTGCCGGGCTTTTTTTTTTTTTAAGTGGTTGTTCAAAGGGGTTTCAATTAAACATGTCAGTTTATGAGTACAGTGCACCTTGGTCAATGTGACCCCTTTGAAGGATCTAATTCTTTATAGTCATAGTGGTTGCTTCCTGACACAAATCATGCTTTTTTGCCTACATTTCTGAATATCACCTGCCTTGAATGGACCCTTTGTCTACACTCTATCTGCTTATAACAAAGACTCTTTTTTGCTTGAAATCTCTGGGTCAGTATCTCCTTACCCAATGTAGTAACTATAACTTTGACCTTCATATTTTCCATTCTGACACCTTGATTTCTTTCAATGACTGCTGCAAGTGAAATTTCTCCTCACTTCTCTACCTGTGCTTTTCAATGGGCAGATTGTTTTATGCCATGAGATTCTATTATTGGTGTCACTTTGCTGGAGTTACAAAGGATATGAGCTCTCTCTTAAGATGATACCATCTAGTGATGTTCTAGTAGTAAACTCAAGTAAAAACCTACAGTGCTTTGTGTAGTGTATGTGTGTGAGAGAGAGACAGAGAGGAGAGAGAGAAAGAGAGAGAGAGACAATAATAAGAGGGAGAGAAGTTGAAATTGATTATCAACCGAGAAGGACAAATTGTCACATGAAGATTACCACTCATATAGATTCTCAAAATACCTCCTTTGAAATTGACTATGGGAGTGTTTTTGGAATCTTAAACAACTATTAACTGAAAAGTTCCAAAATTTTCTGCATCCAAATAACAATTATCATTGACTTGCTACCTATCCTAAAGTTCATTTCTTCCCCAAGATTGTTTGACAGATCCTTACATGAGAGACAACCTGTGGCCAAAATAACTAGGAAGAAAGTTTTTGTCTTTTCCATGAAGAGCAACAGAAGTCATACACCTGAGATCCTTCAGTCACGTTTACTAAGCAAGCTTCTCAGGGGTCAGTACTGCTCCCGAACTAAGGGCCATAAACCCATTATGAGAACTTCAAACATCATTGTGAAGTAAATTCTCAAGTGATCTATTTACATGTGTCACCAAGGAAAATGTCACTAGGTCAACAGAGACTAAGAATTCCATAAAAAATAACTTCATCCTTAACAGGCTCTACAGCCAGAGTAAACATTGTTGAATTTCACTGCTTGGCTATTTCTTTTTAAGGCATCACACAGCTATTTTATCTTCATTAGAAATATATTTGTAGCTTTTAAATCTATTCTACATTCTCCTTTTCAACAATCAAAAGGAAACAAAAATGAGAATGATTAAATTAGGGTGAACACTTCTGGGAATTGTTTTTCAAAATAAACTTTTTTGCCTTCTCAGTCTCCAGGTTCTGGCCTACTGTGTCCAGAGTAGAGAACTGATAGGATAGAGAACTCACAATTTTACATTAAAGGGCTAAATTTCAGGCTCGCTCTCTCCCTTATTCCCTACAGGAAATTATTATGTCTTGTTAGAGCCATGACTTTAACCATTATTGCTACCACACCCACCCCTACCACCCTTGATTTTCATGGGAAACATGAAACATTATATCATCAGAGATATCCATGGGAGTTCAAGGCTGTTCT